>NC_139974.1:2482365-2654865 GCF_963993115.1 Abramis brama | reverse complement strand
TTTCATTCAAAACTTCAAGCAAATCTTCTCCCAAAAACTCCCAGTAGGCCTTAAAAAAATCAACAGGCAAACCATCAATTCCTGGTGCCTTGCCATTTTTTAAGCTTTGTAAGGAAACATATAACTCCTCCCTTGACAGGGGTTTCACTAATTCTTCAAAAGCATTTTTAGGCACCCGAGGAAGATCTTTATAAAATTGTTGTGCCATTAAACTATCTTCTTTATGCTCACTGGCATAGAGCTCTTCATAGAACTTAGTTGCTCTTCTGCGTATATCAGCAGTTTTCCTAAGTTCTTTTCCATCCTCAGATGTTAAACAGTGCATTAACCGACTTTGGCCATTCTTTCTTTCCAAGCTAAAAAAGAATCTGGATGGGGCATCCATTTCAGATATATTCTGAAACCTTGATCTCACCAGCGCCCCCTGTGCTCTAACTCCAAGCAGATCAGCCAAAATTGTTTTTTTATTTTTCAGTGCCTTAAAGTTCTCTTGATTACCTATGGACCCACATAAATTTTGAAGCTCCAAAACTTCAGATTCTATTTTTTGTATAGATCTTGTAATGTCCTTTGTCACATTGAAAGCATATTGATTACAAAACTGTTCAATTTGAAGCTTTCCAGCATCCCACCATTGTTGCAGTGAAATAAAATTTTCTTTTTGTAACCTCCATTTTTCCCAAAGATACCAAAGACATTTCTTAAAATTAGAATCTTCGACAAATGGACAATTAAAATGCCAATAAGCACTTGTAATTTTTATAGAATTAATATAGACAGAAGTAATCACCATAGAATGATCTGAAAAACCTACTGGACATATGTGACAACTTTTATAGCATTGAGACTGAAACTTATAACAATAAAATCTGTCCAACCTTGCCAAAGCAATGTGATTTTCTCTTACATGTGTCCAAGTGTATTGTCTTATATCGTCATGCAAGTTCCTCCAGACATCACAAAGTTCATTTGATTCAATAACTTGCAACAATCGACGTCTTGAAGCACTGTGAGGCTCTAAATGATTTCTATCGATGTCATTGGCGGTACAGTTAAAGTCTCCACCAAGTATCAAATAATGCTCTTCACAATCACATTGATGAATTGTATTAGCAAGTGTGTTTAAAAAAATCATTCTCTCAGATGCATTGACTGGAACATAAACATTAATCAATTCCAAAATAACCTTGTCATATTTTGCTGTAACTTTTAATAACCTTCCTTTCACTATCTCTTCTACATTATAGGAATCTGGCAAGAATTTTTTTGAAAATAAAATTCCAACTCCTGCACTAAAAACACTGTTATGACTTAAAAAGATCTGACCATCCCATTCTTTTTGCCATTCTACAGCATTTTCTTGTGTGCTATGAGTTTCCTGTACAAATCCGATATCTATACCTTTAATTTTCAAAACATCATATAATTGTGCTCTCTTAACAGCATCTCTCGCTCCATTTAAATTAATGGATGAAATTTTAAAATTACTCATTAGGAGAGAGCAAAACAAAAGGCACAACACACACACATTTATATTACTCCACCATTTGATCACTTTCATTTTGCATTATTTGAGAACTCAATCTTTGCACAATTTTCTTCAGCCGATACACATCTGGATTTGACAGACCATTTTCCCCTCTTCGCCTCATCGCCACTCTGGCTGACTCGATAAACATCGTCTGATCAGAAAAATGGTCAATGACTTCAACATTTCGCTTCCCCTTAGTGGATTGTAGAAAATGTCTTATTCGCTCCAAACTGTAACCACTAAAGTCTTCCAGATTTGTATTAATGAGAGAATCAACAGTTTCTCTTTCACTGTCTGATTCTGAAACCTCATCTTCACTACAGGGCTCCCCACTAGCACTAACTCCATCATCATTTGCAACACCGTCCTGCATTTTTTTCTTAGATTTAGGCACAACTTCCCATTGATTTGTTTTTCTCTTAACTGTTGGAACTTTGAAAATTGTCTCATCATCTCGAAAAAGATCTGCTTGTAGCTCAATCAGATCTACTTCATCACTTCCCTGCGTTTCCTTTACATTATCCTCTACATTTCCATTCACCTCTATCTCTTCCACATTTTTTCCTTTTTCACCAACTACAAGCACCTGCTCTATTTCATTGCTCTCCTGATTCTTTTACTTCGAATCTCCTCCCACAGTGCTATTTTCCTGCGTTTCTTTCTCGGTACATGAACGCATTAAGTGGCCTTCCTTACCACATCCAAAGCACTTCAAACCTTCAGTTGTCGCAAAAATAACGTAGTAAAAACCGTCAATCCTAAACTTCAGAACAATATTCAAATCCTCTATATCGCTCTTCAACACCATATATACTTGTCTCCTAAAAGAAACAACATGTTTCAATAATGGAGACTTGCAACCTAAAGGAATCTTCCTTAGTTGAGACAATCTGACCATGTCTTGAAAGTTCCCTCTCTAAAGTTTCGTCCTTAATGAAAGGGGGCACATTCGAAAGCATAACTTTCTTCGCTGGATTAACCAGAGGAAAAACTTTCACAAAGCTATCATTCAGCGTTATTCCTTTCTCAACAACCTCATTCACTTTGTCAATCTTATCCAAAAACAGGACAACAGCACCGTTCATCCTAGATGCAGACCGTATACTGTTATATCCAACAATTTTTCCGATCGCTATACTAACCTCCTCCACTGAGCTCTCAATGCCAACCGGCACTTTAATTCCATGCCGCCGGGTGAGCTGGGCAAAACCCGCTCCTCCCGAACTCTCCATGGCCGCCAGTTTAAAAACTGGCTAACCCTCCCCTATCACCCCCCCCGTAGAGAGAGAGAGAGAGAGAGAGAGAGAGAGAGAGAGAGAGAGAGAGAGAGAGAGAGAGAGAGAGAGAGAGAGAGAGAGAGAGCGCTCACGCTTAGATCAGTAATCATTTGAGGGCTTGATGAGATCTTTAATCTCATGATAAATATTAATTATGGGAAGAAGGAGGTGGGAACCGGCGAACATTTAAACAACTTTAATAAACGTAAAATAAACAAATACAAAATAAAAGTAAAGACGGCAGTCCCTCACAGTCGCCTGCCAACACACATAATAAAACAAGACATCAAATAAAATAGTCCTATATAATAGTCTTCCTTCCTCCTTTATGCTTTATTGTTTTAAAGCAGCTTTACAGTGATAACAGGAAAATAATGCAACAGAGTTTGTTTCTAGAAGAAAATAGCATCATAGTCCAGCTTAAGTAAGTTCAGTGATGGGTTCATTTTCATTGTAAAAAAGTTATTACTTTAGTTCATTTATCTATACAGCTGCTCTGGAGAAACCAGTTATATCATCATCCAGCTAAGATCAATTCTCATATAATGGTGTCAATGCATAGCCTAGAAATCTAGACGCACCCTAGCGGCAGCAAAATGTATTTTGCAGCCAGGCTAGCAACTCTCCATTGACTTTCGTGCTGGAAAAACCTAAATTGGGTCAGGCCAATCACGTTGTGTATAGAGTAGGCGGGGCGGGCTTAACATATGACGACAGAGTTGCGACGGTTCCCTGCTACTTGAAAACAAAGAAGAGCTGCTGCTGGAGAACAGTCTTTCGAATCGGCTTTGGCCTTGACTCTGGAGGACTTGGAGTTTTCCTTTGAGAAGAGAGCAAAGAACGGCACTTAAGTCGTTCTTAAAAAAGGAAGATGTGTTCGTAGTTTTGCCGGCCAGATTCAAAAGTTTAATCTATCAACTAACGTTAGCGCCGCTGTTGGGAAAACGCTCTGGTTGGTTGAAGCGCTGTCCTATTGCGTGCAGAGGGAATTTGAAAGACAGCCGTTTATCCCGCCCCTCGGATTGAGCCGTGTCTATGGTGAGTTGCCAGACCCAACATCTTGATGTAGGTCTGGCTTGCCAGGCTAGTCAATGCAGGTAGAGCGATAATGTTGTTGAATATTAAATGTCTCCAACTAAGCAAGCCAAAAGCGACAAATGCAAAAAAGGTGAAAAAGAAGACAGTAGCAAGGAACCAAAAATCCATCAGGTGACAGAATGGAGAAAAAAACTTTGGGAGAAACCAGGCTCAGTTGGGGGGAGAGCAGCCATTACTCCAAGCAGAGCAAGTCCATCGTAAGTCCATTTCTATTTGATCTTTTGTAACGTGCCCTCCTTGCTAAAGCTGAGGGTATTTCAATAATGACTGCCCTGGTAAAAAAAAAAAAATGCTAAGTATACTTGGAGCCAGAATAATTTAGCATACTTCAAGTGTGTTAATCATTAGTTAACTTAAAGTGTGCTATTTTGAAACAACTAATTTTGTACTAAGTATTTTTAGCTGTAATTAAATTGTAGTAAAGAATAACTTTAAGTCTATTTAGTTTACTTGCGTACTAAATTGGACCAACTTCAAGTACACTTAGTAGATCGATCCACAAGCTGCTACTTGAACCCGAAGAACAACGGCGCTGTGTCAGCACACTTGCCCATGAGGCTATCGGCGGCAACCAGCACATGAATACACTTTTAAAAAAAGTAATTGAATCAAAACTTCTAGTATATTTTTAGAACATATACTAAAGTACAATTATTTTAAAGTGTGTTTAAAGTTGTATTCTGAAAATAGGTAAGCACGATGCTAATATACTTATATTTAAATATAGTAAAATTTTTGTTAGTATACTTGCAATGTACTATTGAAAAAGGGAATATTTTTTTTTTACCTGGATGACCCTGCTCTGTTAGGATTCAGAGAAGGGAGGACCCAGGTGGAGAATGAGCAGGAGTGATATTTATTATCAAACACAAAACACAGGTAGGAACAGTCCAAACAATAGGGCAGGAGAACAGGCTGATCAAGGATGAGACAACTCCAGGCTCTTTGGCAATGGTGGAAAGTTGACAGCAGCTCAAAGAACCAGAGGCTTGGCATAGGTGAGATGTAACCAGCACTAGGCACTGGAGTGGCTTGCCAGGACAGGAGAGTCGATGACGAGGGCAGGGCCAGAACCAACACAAGACACACACGACAAGACTCAAAAAGACAAGACAGCAAGAGATGACAAACAAAAAACTGACAACTATGACTAGAGAAAACAAAATAGACAAGGGGAAAAATAAAGTAAATAAAATAACTTATTTCTCAAAATAAGTAACTGGTACTACAAACAAAAATAAATAAAACAAGACTGCAACCTTGCAGGGAACTAGAGGGGAAAGAAATAAAGACTAGAACTAGACTAAAAACACAGGAACAAAGAAAAACTAGAATTTAACAAAAATGAATGTATGTTGATTATAAACAAGGAAAACTAAATCTAGCACTGAGTGGCAATCCCTGTGAGAACCACATATACACAACAACAAACCAGCAACGAAAGAAGCACGACATAAAGGGAAGTTCCCTTAGGGAACAGCACATGAAGATCAGGTGAAAACAATCAAGCAAACCAGGACTAGACGATAGGCTTGTTCGTCTTGAACCGGCGCTGCATAGATCGGTTTATTACATCAAAATACCGCGAGAGCAATTCAAAAGCATAAGGAGCCGTCTATTTTCTATTCACTCTCGCGGTACTTTGATGTCATTCACCTATCGGTCTGTGAAGCGCCGGTTCAAGTCGAACAAGCCTAAAGCCATGTGCTGACACACAACACAAACATAGAGACAAGAAACAAAGACAACACAGACAAGACCCTGACACGCTCTCTTTATTCATGGATAAATCTGTATGTGCAGACACTGACTGAATGCTATTTGACTTTCTGGAAGCACTGTCAAAAACTCTGGTTATAAATAAATATGAATGTGGTATAAAAATATTTAATTTCAAATTAAATACTAAAAAAATTATTAGTAATAAAAACATGGCAACATTCAAAAAGTTTAAACTTTTGTGCAGTTACTGATTAGATACATTATGGTTAAAAACATTAAGTTTTGACTGTTATAAGTTAAATAAATAAATTCCACCGGGTCCAATCAGACTCAGGAATTGAACAGGTGTACTTTTAATGCATATGAGGATTAAATTTAAACCCCAAGCTTTAGAGAAAGATTGTATGTGTTTGATATGTGATTCATCTCAAATACAGTGTGTATACATATATATAACTACAAGAACTAGCACAGACAACAGGAACATGACAAAAAGCAAACTAAAAATGTAAAACAAGACAAAAGCATGACACAATGCTTTTCATTGCTCTGGAAAGGAAGTGGAAAGACTTGTGGTGCATGATAAAATGATACATTTTAAATGTTGTCTATACAGAAGAGAAGAGGAGAACTGACATTTCTGCTGTGTTGTGATTTCACATCAGTCATGTGACCTGTTCAGCTCTAATGGCTGATCACTTTGCTATCGAGCTGTCATGGAAACAGGTTTTCCTCAAAACAAAAGCTGGGTTAAAGAATGTTCAATTCATATGCAAATAATTTAACAATTCACAAAATTATGTCAGTCACTGAATACCATGCAATATTATGTTAATCTTAAGCTTAATCAGCTTTGAAAGAATAACGAGTAGAGGACAATAATAACTTATAATTTACTCATCATAAGTGGGAGGCGCCAGATCACCAGTGTCTGGAAACTCACCTGTGTGCCATTCTTTTAGTTTTGTTTTTACTGAATGTAAATGTGCTGTTGATGCCCACAACACTCCCACAGAATTTGTACCATGTAAGTTTTCATTCTATTTATATATATATATATATATATATATATATATATATATATATATATATATATATATATCCAGCCTGTGTTTTGGTGTTACCAATTGTTGTTTCTGTTTCTGGGAAACTGAACCTGCTATAGTGATATTAAGGAAATGAATCAACATCAAAATGCAGAATGTATCCGTTGCTGTAATATGACTATATGAAACTTAATATTACGATGACTTTAATTAGTGGGGTTATTAATATAATTATTAGAATGTTACTGAATTTCTAAAACCTGTTGTTTGTGTATTGGTACATTTGTTTTGAGTAATCCTTTTGAGTGTTACAAAATAATCATTTACACTCTCAGAAATAAATGAACAAAAGCTGTTTGTTCAGGGCTATCATTTATCATCTATACACTATCTAAGTGCACCGCCCCACTGTCAGCTTTTTTACCTTTTTTTCTGAGAATTATAGTCTGATGTTTCTCATTGTGAATTATCGTGTTACATCCTCATGTTAAATATTCCGACGAAATAAAAGTGAAAGATTTGTTTGTTTTTTTATCTTATCTTATCTTGTGATGAATCTGTGACATCACAGCTCTTCTGTTTTCTCATCAGGGTTAAACTCTTCAATCTTCTGCTGCTGATGTGCCTTTACAATTACAGTGGTCAGTATTCAGTCATTTCTGTTTATACATTTTAAACATTTTCATTGTCAGGTAGAGCTTTTATTCTAGTTCTCTGCTGAGATAACTTATTTCTTCAGGAATTCACTACATCTGCACTGACACATCTAATACAGCTTTATATTATTGTGATCAACATTTAAAATGTTAAAATGTGGCACAGCTACTGTTGTTGGCTAATTCATGCTTTTATTAATATATTTTTTATATATTATTATTATTATTATGTTATCCAGTTGATTAAAATAACTCTACAACAATTGTACAATACAGAGAACACTGTGAAATGCCACATTTATTTTTCAGTATTGATACTTTGTATTGGATGAATATTTATAATATTCTATATTTGCAGGAACCACCACTATATCTGTGATAGGAATAAAGGGAGGCAATGTCACCCTGCAGTGTGAATATAAGGCCAAAGACATAGTTTATACTGATTTAAGCAGATTTAAAAGCATCCTTTCTTGTCAGAATGAAGAATGTGAGAGTGAGAGTGAGAGTCAAAATGGACGAGTATTTAAAGAAGGATCATGTAACATCGTCATCAAGGATCTGAGATTCAGTGACGCTGGGAAATATTTTCTGAGAGTCCAATATGATGATCAGAGAGATCTGGAGCGACAAACCCTGGAGTATCAACTCTGCATTCATGGTAAGTCAAAACTGATCAAACCATCAACATGTGCTTTCTGGATTTCCTTTAATAATTGTGTTGGTATTGCATGAGGGCCCGAGACACTGAATGTGACACTAATATTCAGATTAGTCGTCTCCAATATAGGCTTTTCAGTGACTTATTTTTAAAATTATGGCATTTGGTCTCCAATCCTAAATCTATGCTCATAGCCTTGACTGACTAACCCACTGTAATAATGATGAATGTCTCTGTTTCTCCTCAGATGAGATCTCTGTAAAGAAAGGTGAGGAACTGAAGCTGGATGTTCTGTTGATCAACGCTGATAAAGTTAGGGGAAAGAAGCACAGGGCGAAAGGAGGATTGGAGCAGAAGTCACGGGGTCAGGAGAGATCGAATGACTATTAGAGATAGAAACCTGATCATTAATAATTTTACAGCCACTGACACTGGAACATATGAGGTTCTGGACTCTGAAGGAGAAATCTTGATCATGGTCACAGTCACAGGTGAGAGAAGATCAGTGGATGTCTTACAATTACATCATGATTTGAACATCAGACTGATGCTAAACTGACTAACCTTTCAATATCATCTATAGAATCAAAGGACGGATTGAGCTACATAAATGATGACACACAACAACATAGTAAGTAAAGCAAGAGGCATTGAGGGCTTTACAAAATCTTTAAACATTGAGTTTAAAATGAAAATGAAATGAATTAATTAATGTGCTCTCTCCCCCCTTCCATCTGAAGCATATTGGATTGTCCCAGTTGTACTGTTAATGTTGTTGGTGATTCTGGTTGCTTTAAAAAGAAAAAAGATGCACAGATGTCCAGGGGCACAACTGCACGTTTGCTGAGGGGTATGCAAGTAAAATAATAAAACAATAATAATAAAAATTAAAACAATTATAATATATTAATAATAATAATAATAATAATTTCATTAGTATTGTTTTCCGTTGTTTTGACCCATATAACATTAAATAAGCCACCAAAAAATTTATTTCACCATTCTCTATACAATTTTGATACCACAGCAAAAGCTGCTAGCCTAATTAAGTTCAAACATTACAAGTAAACAGTCAGTAATAAAATAAGAAGAAATAATCAAATTACAAGCAATAGCATAAACAAGATGAAACATAAACATTGAAGGTTTTCAGGGCTTGTTTCGGCCAATGAATAAAAAATAAAAAAGGTAATTATGTATAAATCATAATTACCTTTTTTAGTTTTTATTCATTGGTGGAAACAAGCCCCGAAAACCTTCAGAAGTCAGAATTGCATGACATAAGATCACAACTCTGAGAAAAGAAGTCAGAATTGTGAGATATAAACTCGCAATTGCGAAATAAAAAAATCACAATTGTCTTTTATTTTTTTATTAGGTGGTGGAAACAAGTTCTATTGTATTCAAGTAGTCTTCACTGTATTATTAAATATAAATTCAACCTTATTAAAGCCATAAAAGTTATTCAGTCGAGAAGGGAGTTCATTTCTCTTTGTCTTTTGTCGTTTGATTAATATTAATGACAGACGGCAGCGTTTTTTTATAGGCTGCTGTCACTTTAAGAACTAATGCATGGATCCAATATACTGTAACACATCTGTTACTCAACTCTTTCTCAACTGTTTATGTTCACTTAAGACGTAACCAACTGTGTTTTCGTGAATACTCGCCAAAATGGGCATTTTGAGATGTGAGTGTGTTAACCGTTCAAGCTCAAGAAGACAGGAAGTAGAATGCAATTTGGTGAAAACCAACTAAATGTAGGTTTCTGCTCTGACAGCCGCAAGACACCGCCACACACTGTAAGTGTGTGTTAGAAATCAGGAATGGAGAGAGAACATTGTGCTTGGTAATGATACCAAACTTGGGTCTTTAGCCGACAAAGTTTAAATCCTGTCTGGCGAGCGCACTTCCCATAGTGTTTACACATTAGGTCAGTAGACGGAGAGTAGACGTTTTTTTGTGGCTGTTCGAAAAACATGGATTTCAGCCAATACTTCTCAAATATGGGTCAAATTCCTTTGAAATGTTACATCTTAAATTCATACACTATTTTCCTTAGATTACTATTTAGACAATTTTCAAATTTTTGACAGCCAGATGGTAAGATAACTGTTCCTCCTTCTCATCCTTCCTCTCTTGAATCGCTTTAGCTAAAGCAGCATCTACTTGTCTGAACATATGAGGAAGAGTGGCTTTAAAGCAAAAAAGTAAAATACACAAAGAATACTTGAAGTAAAATTTACAAGGACAACCTTAAGGAAATGCAGTACAGGAAAACTTCATGTAATTTCTTTATGAGGAAAACTTTAAGTAATTTCTTAAATAATACAGCACTGAACATAAAACAGAAATAAGTTGAGGATAATAATAATAATAATACAAATTGAAAGCATTGAAAACATTGTTGTCTCCCTCACTACCAATTGATATAATAAAAAAAAAAATTTGAGCCAGTTTTAGAAAGATAAATAAAAGATAAATAAAATTGTAATTTCATTTTTTTTTAACAAATATGCTTTTGATTATTTACTGATTATTTATAATATTTAACATTTTATTAAAGAAAACTTTCAAAGAATAATTGTGGCACAACAATATTTTGTTGTGCACTTTCTTGCACGGAAGAGGGCGCCATTGTGCCACGGCACACACTGCAAACACCATTTTTGTGCCCCTGATTAAAACAACTGAGATAAAAAACACATACATTATTTTAAAAGGAACTAGCTGTTTTTATAAATGTCATAACCTCTTTTGATACAGTAATACTATTCATTTTTTAATAATGTATTTTGAAATGTAATATGGTACTATCATATTTTTGTTACTTGTGTTATTTATCTTAAAATCTAGAAGCAGCTCAATGTTTGGTGGGCTTTACAGTCTAGTAAATATTTAACAAATTAATTACTACATGTTTAGGGTAAGACAATGTCTATCCTAAGTCCTTTTCATTACCTCACTTTGACTGTGAAGTCTTCTGAACTTAGATATTTTGCTTTGAAGGAATGTTGCAAATCAAGCACTAGGGTATCTGTAAGAGGAGAAATTAATTGAATGTTCTATATACCATGTACAGTTGTTCCATTCTGTTGTCTGTATATTTAAATGTGTAACTTAATAAACAACTGTTCCTGCTTTAAAGGTTTTGAGAATCTCAAGGCAGGAAGCATCCACTGAAAGAGCCTCGTGTTATTTCGCCTTCGTCGCTTGGCGGCGGTTTAAACAGTTCAACAGCCTATAACATGCTTGCAGAAATATACATTTGATTACATTTTGGAGAACAGACAGTAGAAGGTCCTTCGATGTGCATTTGATCGTTGTTTGTGTTCAGATGTTCAATAGCGGTCATGAGCACGAGCACATGTGAAAAGTTTGAACTCTTTCTTCTCTGTGTCAATGGTTCCCTTTAAATGCCTTTGAATGCAAACCCCTACAGAGTCACTTTATTTCAAAATTGTCTAATAATCCAAATGTAGTTGTATAAGTTACTATTATACAAACCAAAGGACACACTGTAAAAAAAAGTGTAATTTTACAGGTAATTGTCTGTATTATTTTACAGAATTTTACCGTTTTGTCATTATACAGCAAATATCTGTAAAATAAAAGGCATTTGCTGTAATTTAAAGGTCCACTGTTAAATTTACAGGTAATTGCTTGTATTTTGGTTTTACATAAATTTTACGTTTTTTAAAAGGAACTTGTCTGTATTTTTACAGAGTTATGTGTAATTTTACAGAAATTATTAAGTAATATTTTACAGATTTTTTCTGTGAAATTAGAAAACAAAGAAAAGAAGGTATAACTGTGGAAATCTGCATATTCAATATGTTTTCCTTACAGATTATTAAGCATGTGGGGGTTAAAGTGAGTTTTTTTTAGGTTAAATAATAGTATTTGTAGCCTACCTACACACAGTACCCTACGCTACAGTAGGCCTGTATTGAATTATTTTTTATTTCACATTTTATTTTATATTTATTTTAATCATTATTTCATTGTCTTATTATCCCATAATTTCATGTATATTTTATGAATATTTTTCCAAATCTCCGTTGCTGCACATTCAGGGCTTTGTGTGTGTGAGTGCGCGCGCGCGATGACGCAGATTCAAATTCGCCGCCATTACTTTTCCGCTGTTTACTCCCGCCCACAACGCCGGTTAACGTTAGCTGATCTGTCGAGTTTGGGCAAGCGGGAGATTTGAATTCAGTCTATTCTCGTGAAGTGGATTGTGAGATCAACAGTGGTTGTGTTTCAAAGCAATCGTATTCGTCAAGAGCAGCTCTGTGAGCAGGAGCTGTTGTCAGTCAGTCCGTTTGGATGCTTCGGAAATAACGCCCTTTTCAGTGAGCCTTGTTCGTCACAGCGGACATCATGCCAACCGATCACCGGCTGAGGTAAGAGTCTCATTATACTAAGTAACATGTGAACGATATTTTATATTACATTTGTGTTACGTTTACAGTTTTCAAGCTAACGTTAGCATTCTTAAATGATGTTTTGTCATAACTGGCGAGAGCTGGAGGGCAAAACACTGAAAATGTAGCATGCGTCTTTACATTTTCCATCTTTTTAAAGAAAGATCAGCTGAACCCACATCTCAAAAGGCCTAAAACAAGCTTTCGTATACTTGTTATTCATATCAAATTCTGTTTAATTGTGTATAAAATCTTCCTTAAGACGCGATAGTAGGTTATCTGTCAGTAACGTTAACGTTAAATCAATCTCTTAAATGGCGGGACATTTTGAAATGGGCCTAACGTTACCATGTTTGTTTGTTTTTTCTTTGTGGTTAAACCATAGTTAATTTTCCTAAGGGTTAACATGGCTATCAAGACTGTTAAGAAAACGAGACTAGAACACAGCATGATGAATTGCATATTCTGGCTGCATCTGCTTGATAACACATAGCTATAGAATGCATACATGTGCATATATTAGGCTTATAAAATAAAAGTTGATAGAATGTTTGTGTTCTGATGAAGAAATTAACTTATCTACATTTTGGATGACCTAGGGGTCATCATAGTAGCCTTTTTCATTTTTAAAACCAGCTGAGGTTTTGCATTGTCCCAGTGGAACATATTCTTACAAGTGTAACGTTAAATGTAATACTGAGTTGTTAAAAGAATATTTTTTGTGTGATTTCAGATCAAGTGGAAAGCAGAATGATCATGGCAAACAAGGTATGGGAAGAAGTAATTTAAAATATCATAATGGTTGAGTCTTCTGATTCCATATGATTGCACTAAAAGTGGCAGAAAATTGTATTTGTTTTATACTATATTTTTCCATGTGAATATTCACTTGATCCTTGTGAGGCCACTGTAGCTGCACAAGGTTTGGTTTTGCTACAGTAAGACCACGATTGTGTTAGATTCCACCCATCTATTTATTTTTTAGTGTAACTAGGCTCTGTCATTTAGAAACATGACTTTTCCTATCACTTAATGACACATATACAAAAAAATATATTTTTTTTAATTTTTTCTTTGTGGTTAAACCATAGTTAATTTTCGTACGGGTTAACGTAGCTTCAAGACTGCTAAGAAAACAAATTCAGTAACGTTACTGTACTTGTTGATGATACAGGAAAGCACATGAGACTAGAATATGAACACAACATGATAAATGGCATATTCTGGCTGCATCTGCTTGTTAACACGTAGCTATTGAATGCATACATGTGCATATATTAGGCTTATAAAATAAAAGTTGATAGAATGTTTGTGTTCTGATGAAGTAACTTATCTACACTTTGGATGGCCTGGGGTCATCATAGTAGCCTTTTTCATAGGATACTTTTGATCATTGGTTATGAAAATTGCATTGATCCAGATGAACAGGCCGTTACACCCCTAGGTGTACCCACAGTAAATCATACACATTTACTTTCTATAAATGTAGCAAAAATCACATGGCAGCTCAAAACTTCACTGTTAGCCTTTCCTGCTCAGCTTCCAGATCATAGTCATTTGAGGTTTTTCATTGTCACAGTGGGACATATTCTGACATGTGTAAATGTAATACTAAGATTCCACCCATCTATTGTTTTTTGTTTTGTTTGTTGGCTCTGTCATTTACAAACATGGCTTTTCCTATCACTTAATGACACATATCTCTACTTTTCATTCCAGCCCAGAGGATCTGACGGTTGATGCTTACATCTCAGCCTACCTGATGGAAAATTCTTGCTGGATGACTGACCTTCAACTTCAACTCTGATCCAGATGCTGCAGCAAGACCTAAAGATCTATGTGTGTCCAGAAGCTTGTGTTCTGCAAGTGAACGGCGCCTTGTGGTGCCATTATTCCAGAGAGACACACGATCACTTTCACTGACCTTTACCTGGACTGTTCCCTGCTGGTGGGATGACCTGCCCAACTCAACACATTTTCAAGAAACTGCTAAAGATCCATCTTTTCATAAACACTTGACCCAATAATATTAAATCTTTGTTTTAATAAAAATAAAAGACTTGCTATGTGTCCTGTGCCACACTAACTGGGACTTGTCACTCCACTTGCTGCTTCTATTGTTTGGATAAAATTTATTGTAAATGTTTAAAATAAGTTGTATTAGAGTATAAAGGTATACAGAAATTGTCTTTTAATGTGGATATTTTTACATGTTCTAAATTATATACTAAGCTTGTATTTCCTATCATTCATGTATCTTGATGTTCAGTGTTTAATGAGTAATACTGTAAATGTTCAGGTATTCTGTACTTACACATTTAGTTAATTTAATAGAAATTGACTGTAAATTTGCTATTATTAAGTACTTAATTAGAGATTGGTCAATGTTGTAAAATTAAATCTGCAAAAAATAAAACTATACACTTTGTATGTGAATTTATGTACTTATTGCATTTTAATACATAACTTCATAGTTATTTTACACAGAAAAACTATATATTAAAAGATAATTACTGTAGATAGACAGAGCATTATTATAAAATAATTTTATAAAACCCTAAATTTACAGTTTAACCTTAAAGTTTAATGTAATTTGATATCATTTATCAGGTTTTTTTTTGTAGAATAACAGTAATAAACTGTAATTATAAGGTAAGAAATTACTGTTTTTTTACAGTATATCTATGTTTTTTTTCCTGACAGTATTTTTCTGTTTTTTAACAGACATTTTTTGGCGCCCCAGCTGCCAGAATATTACCGTTTTTTTACGGGTTTTTTTTTACAGTGCAGGCAATGATTTTCGGGCTACAGATGGCAGAAATCTCTTCTGTTTTTGTTGCAAAGATATAAATCTAATTATAATAATAATAGTCATTTAAATAAAAAAAAATATCTAGATATTTATATAGGCCTTAATATGATCCAAAGTAACTAGCTACTTGAGTAGGTTTTCTTTGGATAGTTTTTACTCTTACTGAAGTAACTATTAAAGGACTCCTAGAGCTTTAAATGAACTCACTCATCTTAGTTGAGTTTACTGTAGTTCAAGGACATGAAGAGGTGGACCGCTTGCACCTGCCTGGAGAAGGATCTGGGAAACTTTGGAGGAGTGTCAACCTAACGCCTGTTGGAGCATAAAAGGCTGAAGAACTGACTGCCTCAGGGGATACTGACACGCGAGTGCCCCCGACGCCTAGAAGCCCAGAGCTGAGGACAAGAAACCGCAAGCAGAAGAGAAGAAGCCCAGAGCTTACTACACCTTTGATTCAAAACGTGATTATTGTATTTTATACTTAATCGATGAAGTTTTATTTGCCTTTATATTTTTGTTTATTATAAAAAGAAAAGTAACCAATGAAAATAAATTTAATTGATTACAAAATCTGCCCTACTGAGACTTAGATTTATGATGCTGGAAGACTTTTAATGCGAACATACCACAGGGGAGTCTTCTGACCAAATTGTAAGTACCTTTTGAATGCTTACGGTTTAGGTCAGATTTGACTTTCTTTATCTTACCTGAGAATAATAAATAAATAGGTAAAAGGTGTTAAGAGTAAAGTACAAAACGTAAAACAATCTTTAAAAATTAACAAATCTCTCCAGTTTGTCGTCTTAATAATATCTTACAAATGTATTTTACAAAAATGCTTTAATTTGTGTTTTTTCATAAAACAAGCTTCAATTCAGATTTACAAAGAATAATGCAAATCTCCACTTGAGCAGACGAAAACAACAGTAAGAAAAAAACTAGGGCTGTCAAAAGATTAATCGCGATTAATCACATCCAAAATAAAAGTTTGTGTTTAAACAATATATGTGTGTGTACTGTATATAATTATTTAGTATATATAAATACACACACATGCATGTATATATTTAAGAAATATTTTCATACATATACTGTATATATTTATATATCATTTATATTATATATAAATATAATTTTTATATTTATAAATTATACATTTTTTTAAATATAAACAAGCATGTGTGTGCATTTATATATACAAATTTAATTATACACAGTACACACACATATATTGTTTAAACACATACTTTTATCTTGGATGTGATTAATCGCGATTAATCTTTTGACAGCCCTAAAAAAAACTCTAGATGATGAAGACACTTTAGATGAAGAAAGACTCTTCCTCATGTCATATTAAATATACATTTTATTTAAACATACATATTTAAAATACTCTATACTTTACAGATATCATACAATTTATAAAATACAGATTGTTTCAAAGCTTTACAGTGATAAACAGGAAAATAATGATCAATGATGCAAACCAAGTTCAATTCTACTGTGATTTCAGCTGTAAAACATTATTCATTTCCAGTAAGTGTCAGTGTTTGTTATGGTCGCTGGTTCAGTCTGTGTCTTATGCTTACTTTTGGTTGTCCCTCCATTGTTTGGTGTTGCTCTATTCGTCCCGGTGTATACGGCCCTATAGTCTGGCATAGATACGTTTGTTCACTGTTGCACTGTGAATACATTCTTAATTTGTTCAGACACAAAAGTTGATGAAATCAATAGAAACATTAAATCCTAGTTCATGTCAACTTTAAGTTCAGTGCCAGTATATTGCAGAAATATGTTGACAGAATCCTGTGCAGATCTGTTGACTCTGAAGGTGAATTACAAGTAACCAGAGACGTCACTAGGTAATCTGTGCCTCTTTACGGATTATTATTTTGGGAGGAATCATGTTCCACTTTCTTGTTCAGAAATTGTTGTTTCTTGATGACAGCCAGTATAACCAGAACCAGAACCAGCAGAATCACAAACAAAAGCATTCCAGCACTCAAAATACAATGTATTACAGCTGGAAGATGGGAAGAGAACAAAAAATGTTTCAATGTTACAATGTTAACTTTCTTTCCACCAAAAGTATTGAGGTCATGGATCAAAAATAATACATGTGAAACGAAAAATGTAAAAACACATGTAAATATATATTTCACAAAACAGAAACGATTGCAAAATTATCAGAATAGCAAAACATTTGGTCAAGGATTGTAAGAACAAAGTATGAATTAAACATTTATGTTATGTTATGTTATGTTATGTTTCTTTATTATCCCCAAGGGGCAATTTGTTCCACAGCAGCCATTGGCACAGCCAACACATAAATACAGTAAAAGATACAACAAAATGAACAATAAATTGTTCAAAAAAAAAAAAAAAAAAAAAAAAAAAATAAAATTAACCCATAGATATCATCCTTGAAAAGTTACAAATTGCGATGTTTAGAGCTGGTTCAAGTATTTAACAGCTAATGGTACAAATGATCTTGTGTATCGGTTTGACTTTGCCTTTCTAGAGAAGGCAAACCTTCTCCTTGACGGCAAGAGCCGAAACTCTGCGTATAGAGGGTGATAAGGGTCTGCCAAAATGGCATTTGCCCTCCGGACACACCTAATCTGGTAGACCTGGCTCAGATCATTAAGATTGACACCAGTGATCTTCCGACACTGTTTAACAAAGCTTCCCAGCCTATTCTTTCTAATTAAATTAAGATTGCCGAACCAGCAGATCATTGAAAATGTGAGAATTGACTCAACAAATGATAAATAAAACATTTTCATAAGTTAACTTTCAACATTAAAACTCCTCAGTTTCCTTAAATAAAACAATTTTTGATTGACCTTTTTGCAGATCCTATCTGTGTTGGCCTCAAAGGTCAGTTTATCATCCAGTATAATTCCCAGGTACTTATACTGACTGACAGTCTCCACTGCTGAGCCATCTATAATGGTACATGGCAAGGCAGGTGGTTTCCTACGGAAGTCAAACCGCATGTCTTTAGTTTTTGCGACATTTAACTGTAGGAATGACTCCTTGCACCATTCTATAAAACTGTCCAAGACTGGACCATGGCCCACCTCATGGTCCTGCAAAAAACTAAGTATCACTGAATCATCAGCACATTTAATTATGGATGATGATTCAGAAGTACTGCGACAGCGATTTGTATACAATACAAATAACAATGGCGATAAGACACACCCCTGGGGTGATCCAGTAGAGCACACCAGGGCCTCAGACAAGGTGCCATTTACACGGACTCTCTGTGGCCTCCTAGTCAGCCAGCCAACCAACCAACATATGGTACCAACATCTATTGCAGGAATTTCAGAGAGCCTCTGAGCAAGAATATGGGGCTGCATGCAATTAAAAGCTGATGAGAAATCAATAAAAGTAGCCAGTACATGTGTCTTTGTGCCCTCTAAGTGCCCTGTAACACGGTCCAGCAGGGTTGCTGTGGCATCCTCCACCCCTTTGCCTGCCTGATATGCAAATTGGAGTGGGTCAATAATATTCTGTGACATAGCAAGCAAGCTCTTCTTCACAATCTTTTCTAGCCCTTTCATGACTAATGACGTAAGAGCCACAGGGCGGTAATCGTTCAGTCCCTTGGGTGATGGAATCTTAGCCACAGGAACAATAATTGATTCTTTCCATAATGCAGGAACATCCATCTGTGCCAAGGAAAGCTTAAAAATACAAGAAAAGATATCACATAAAAATAAACCACAATTTTTGAGCAGATGGCCACAAACGCCGTCAGGCCCGGGACTTTTTCTCTGGTCAGTCCCCTCCAAAATTCTACAGACATCCATTTCACTAATCTGAATTTTACTGCCCTCAGGAGCCTCCCTAAATTTAGACAGATCCTCAGAGAAATCATGACAATCAAATCTCACATAGAATTGGTTCAACTCCTCAGCCAGGGCAGTGTCAGACTTACCAGGGTGAAACACCCCCTTTTTTTTTATCTTTAATACAGACCATAGATTTAATTCCCTTCCAGGCATCACGAAGGTTATTGTTCTTCAGTTCATCCTCTACTTTATCTTTAAACCTTTTTTTGGCCAGCTTTATCTCTTTCTTAACCAGTTTATGGGCCTCTCGTTGCTGGTGAATATTACCCTGGCGGAAAGCTAACTTCTTCTGATTAAGGACACTTTTAAGAGATTTACTACACCAGGGTTTGTTATTTGGATATATTCTAATTGTCTTTTTGGGAATAATAATATCTTGCATGTGTAGTACATAACTTGTCACAGTATCGAGCAATTCATCTAAATCATTACAAGCATATTTAAAGACATCCCTGTCAGTGCTATAAAAACAACCATTTAGTTCTTTAATGGCACTCTCTGTCCAAAGAGCAACCTCTTTGTGTTCAATCTTCCCTCTCTTAAGGGCTGGCTGATAGACAGGGGCTAGAAGAACACAATTATGGTCAGAGGATCCTAACGGAGCCATTGCATATGATTTATACGCCCCTTTTATAGTGCCATAACACAAGTCTAGCACTTTGCCATGTCTAGTTGGGCAATTTACATATTGGTATAAATGACTGAGGGGCTTTTTAAGACAGCAAGAGTTAAAATCCCCCAAAATAAAATGTGGAGCATCAGGAGAAATACTCTGCAAACGGTGCACAAGTTTGACAATGGTGGATGTGGCATCTGCCAAACTGGCTTTAGGATGGATGTACACCACCGTCAAAAATACTTGCGGAATTTCACGTGGCAAGTAGAATGGACGCAGTGAAATAGATAAGAGTTCAATATTGGGAGTGCAGATCGATTCTCTCACTATGACTGTCTTACACCAGCGTTGATTGATATACAGGGCCATGCCCCCTCCCTGTGTCTTTCCGGTCAGCTGCTCATCACGATCGAGCCGGATAGGTTGACCAAAGCCATCGATTTCATAGTCGTGGCTTGGGTACTGATCTTTCAACCATGTTTCAGTCAAAGCAATCACACACGCGTTTTTATATTCAGGAATACTCTTAACATGTGCCTGCAGCTCGTCGATCTTATTCCTCAGTGACTGCACGTTTCCTAGAATAATAGAAGGCAATGGCAGGCGACGAAGCCCTCGCCTGCGTAGCCTCTGTCGCACTCCTCCTCTTCGGCCCCGCTTCCGCTTTCGTCCAGCGGACCGCTGCCGGCTGTCTCCGGTCCTGTGTCTGTATGACAAGTGTAGCCACACTTGCCCTCCTCCTTCCTAGCCGCGCCTCCTCGCTCGCACCGCTGTCAACACATCCAAATTAGCAGCTCCGTGACTGTAGATCTCCGGCGGAATGCAGCAGGGTATCGACAAAGTCCCGACAGCTGATTTGCCGCACCCTATGAGGAAGTCCCGGCTGTATTGGATCCTGCACGGCTGGTTGTTTGCTCCGTAGCACTGGGCATTTGTTTGGAAGCTCAAGATGGTACCAAAAGTGACAATGTTCATAAGCAAAGCATTCATAAGTTCCATGATGATTTCACGTAATTAAAAAGTGTCAAAAAATGTTAGAAAGGTTAAAAACACCATGCACACGACGGTAAAAAAAACATAAATAGACAAATACACGCAGACCCAACCACTGCTGTTCGTCGCCGCAATGCAGGTTTATTTAAAGGTTGGGTATAGGTAATTTTCAGAGAGGCTACAGGCAAGCAATAGCGAACTAGCAGGGCCATTTGTAGCAAGGGGGTAATGTTTCATAAAACACTGAAGCTTCCCCGGGCGCCGCCATTGATTAGCAGACCAACACCTGCTGTTAGCATTCCTTTGACTCCCATTCATTTTGGCGTCACTTTGACAGCAAATAACTTTACATCTGAGGTGTTTAAAGACTCCATTTGTCCATTATTTATTTCTAAAGAAACACGAAAATGTATAAAAGGCTCTATTACCTTGTATCTTACGTTATGGCCCCGTAGAAGCCGTTTTTGTAAAAGTAGGCTAACGATCGCGTCATAACCACGCGACTCTCTGTCGCACAGTAGAGAGATTAATAGCTTCTAATTGTCTTCACTTTTCTCTGTTTAATCCAATTTGTTTGCTGTGTCAATTTCTTTTACTGTCTAAGGTTTTTAGGCATAGGTAAACTAGGTGGTGTTAGTTAAATAGCTATTCTTGTGGGGTGGGGGTGCGGTGATGCGGTGGTGACGCGTAGGCTATGCCAATAAAGCACCTAAATGCTGTCACAAAGAACCGGCAAAAGTAACAATTATGAATATGTCAAATATAAAAAGGAGATATTTAATTTGTTTATTAATAAACAAGTGTTTTCTTTGTCAGTGTCGGCTACAAAGATGAAGTTGATGATGCTGACTCACGATCTTTGCAGTAGCCTATGAACACGCCAGAGAGAAATGCACATTTCATACGGATTACATATGTAGAGAGCAGTTATTTCGTGTTGAATTGTTCTGTTTAAAAGTAGACATGTCTGTGAGACAAGTAGGGCCTACTACCTTATTCGCTGAGCGCCCGTTTCACACATACTCCGTGTGCAGCGAGTATGCGCTGCGTGATGCGGTGCGTGGTACAGGAGCAGCACTCGCTATAGTGTTTTCACATAGGATGGGTTTGCAGTAAATAACTGATCCACGGCTGTACCACAAACACATACACAATATTTGTATTTCAAATCCAGAAGTTTTCAGCAACTTATTTAAAAAAAGTTTTGTCACCGGTGCAATTTTCTTTGTAGCCTATATACATTCTTTAATAGACATATTCAAGTTTAAACAATTTAAACAACGTATTAATCAATGCATTACTTCTATTTGGATTAAATTGTTCAAGCAAGTGGTAACATATTTAACATGTAGGCTATTAAAATCACAAACATTTTAAATTAAAACTTAAAATTGACAAAACAGCCGTCTCTCATGCCTTTTCTTTTGCATTTAAATTTGAATACAATAAATCTTGCACGCCACAAATAACTTGTTTTTTAAACCTCCACGAATCAGACGAGTGTTGTTCATTATTTCGCCTTGTTAAAGTAAACTATAGGCCTAGTTCTCATTGTTTTACCCCGGTCTTAAAGTAAAAAGATGACTGTGAAAAAAAGCAGTATTTAATTAAAAACATGTATGATGGTATTACTACATTATATTTAATTAAATGCATTTATGGTGAAATCTGTGTTCATTTTGACCACGTAACATGCGCTGTCACTTTAATTCAGTGTTTGTGGCACAGCAGAAATAGACTCGGTGCAGGAACGATCGCTGCATTGCTGTATACGCACAAACTGGGACGGATAAACGGACCGCAGTGTGAAAGCTCTAACCTGTTAACATGAGTACGGGAAAAAAAATACGCACCGCATACGCACTGCAAACAGAGTAGGCTATGTGTGAAACGGGCGTTCATTTATGAGACCAGCTCCAGTTCACGCGCTGGCGCCTCCGTGTCCTGATTATCTATTGTCTTCTATATTTACTTCTTATTAAATCCGGGCAATTGGTTGGTGAAACATTGATTAAAATTAAGATACTGTAATTAATACAAAATGAAATTCACTTAAAAGAAAGGTTTTGTGCTTTCTGTTTAAGGTCTCTATGAAAGTTTTAAAGCAGTCTTTTTTTGCCACTTTCAGAACGCTCACGTCCGTAACGGAGAACTGTTACGTCCGTGACATTATTTTTTTCCTCATAAATGCGAATACGAAAAATAAAATAAAATAAATATTATGTTCTGTGGAGAGCCAACCCTTCCTCATCCGGTGAGAAGTATTACTTTTGGTTTGTGCAGTGTAATTCACAGAATTACAAAAAAAGGCCTATATATATATATATATATATATATATATATATATATATATATATATATATATATATATCCTATATATTTTTTTGCCACCTAAAAGTTTAAGATTTTTTGTGTCACGCATGTTTATTTCCCTCATATTAAATATAAAACGCATGTAGACCGATATTTTTCTAATGTCTGGACTATGGATATATAAACAGACGTATCACTATTGGTATTAATGCATTTTCTGAGAATTTTTATTTCAAATTGACTGCACGTATTTGAAAACAAACAAACAAACAAACAAACCAAAAAAAAAACGTAGGCCTACTTTAAGATGCTTCTTCAGATTTGAGGTGGAGTCTTTGGACGACGCTGAAAGGAGGTTGGTTGCTGGCAAGCAGAGGTTGCACTGCACAGTTATATTTTGTTCTCCCTTCTCTTTCTTTAATGTGAAATGCTGTTTGAATTTCCAAGATAGAAACGCATTCTTGCCCTGCTCTGTTGTTCCGGCTCCATCTCTACCTCTAGCTCGGATTACCCAATAAATATTACTGCTTTGGATCTACCTTTTCCTGTGTGTGATCGTGACAGGATCTTATCATTGCAACGCAGTTTCTGCACTCTCACAAATGATTTCACCAATGCAAACAGGAGGTAAGTATATGAGGTAAGTATAAATTGGTGTCTCATAATTATTAATGATCCTATGAGAAGACACCTCATTCAATTATTCACGACAGCATGCATTGATTTCCTATGACAGGCGCTACAAACAGTGAGATGATCGCATACATAAGTGAGAGATGCATTAATGGATCAAAAAGGAGTGTTTGTTTTTGCTCTTCAATAGTCAAGTCAAGTCACCTTTATTTATATAGCGCTTTTACAATGCAGATTGTATCAAAGCAGCTTCACATTGATAAAATGAAAATACAACAAAGTTTGTTTCTAGAAGAAAATTGCATCGTCAACCCTAAATAGGCAGATATATAATATCGTTGAATATCAAATGTCCCCAAATGTCCCCAACTGAGCAAGCCAAAAGGCAAGGCAACAGTGGCAAGGAACCAAAACTCCATCAGGTGACAGAATGGAGAAAAAAACCTTGGGAGAACCCAGGCTCAGTCGGGGGCCAGTTCTCCTCTGGCCAACGAGCGAAAAGTGTATGATTATGATCCAGGCAGCGTTACAGGGCAGAAGTCAGATTGGTCGTGTCGATGAGGCCTTCACTGGGCTGATGAGGCTGGCACTTCAGTTATGCGTCGCGGATGGGTCCACGTGCAGATCCACAATCTAATCTGGATACGGCCGGGTCCACCTCACTTCAGAAACGGAGAGACTGGTTGGCACTTCAGTACTGCGCTGTCGTCGTGTCCAGGTGCAGATCCTTCATCGGATCTGGATACGGCCTGGATCCGGCGGACTGCGGTAAACCTCGGTATAAGCAGAGAGACTAATATTAACGTAGATGCCATTCTTCTTATGATGTACCGAGTACATCAGGATTTATGGGAAGTGTTCCCGGTTCCGGCTGATCTAAACTATGCAGCCTAATATGGAATTATAAAAGTCTATAATGTGTTATGTGTATGCTAGGTTGAAGAGATGTGTTTTTAATCTAGCTTTGAACTGACAGAGTGTGTCTGCTTCCCGGACAATGGTAGGAAGACTGTTCCAGAGTTTTGGTGCTAAATAGGAAAAAGATCTCCCGCCAGCAGTCGATTTAGATATTCTAGGTATTATCAACTGGCCGGAATTTTGAGATCGCAATAGACGTGAAGGACTATAATGCGTTAAGAGCTCGCTCAAGTACTGCGGAGCTAAACCATTCAGGGCTTTGTAAGTAATCAGCAATATTTTAAAATTTATACGATGTTTAATAGGCAGCCAGTGCAGTGTTGACAGAACCGGGCTAATATGGTCATACTTCCTGGTTCTGGTAAGAACTCGAGCTGCCGCGTTTTGAACTAGTTGTAGTTTGTTTATTAAGCGTGCAGGGCAGCCACCCAGTAGAGCATTACAGTAATCTAGCCTTGAGGTCATGAACGCATGAACTAACTGTTCCGCATTTGTCAATGAGAGCATATGACGTAATTTATATATATTTTTAAGATGGAAAAATGCGGTTTTACAGATACTAGACACGTGACTTACAAATGAAAGATTGGTATCAAAGAGCACACCCAGGTTCCTAACCGACGACGGAGACTTAACAGAGCAGCCATCAAGTGTTAGACAGTATTCTAGGTTATTACGTGAGGACGTTTTTTGTCCAATAATTAGAATCTCTGTTTTTTCAGAATTTAGTAGTAGGAAATTACGAGTCATCCAGTTTTTTATATCAGCTATGCAGTCCGTTAATTTTGTGAATTGGTAAGTTTCGTCTGGGCGTGAAGAAATATAGAGCTGAGTATCATCAGCATAACAGTGAAAACTAATTCCGTGTTTCCTAATGATGTCTCCTAAGGGTAGCATGTACAGAGTGAACAGCAGCGGTCCTAGTACTGAGCCTTGTGGCACGCCATACTGAACTTGTGATCGATGAGACATCTCTTCATTTACTGCTACAAACTGATAACGGTCAGATAAGTATGATTTAAACCATGCTAATGCAGTTCCACTAATGCCAACATAGTTTTCGAGTCTATTTAAAAGAATGCTGTGGTCGATAGTGTCAAATGCAGCACTAAGATCGAGTAACACTAATAGAGAGATACAACCACGATCGGATGATAAGAGCAAATCATTTGTGACTCTAATGAGAGCTGTCTCGGTACTATGGTACGGTCTAAATCCGAACTGGAAATCCTCACAGATATCATTTCTTTCTAGAAAGGAACACAGTTGTGAAGACACTGCCTTTTCTAGTATCTTTGACAGAAAAGGCAGATTAGAGATCGGCCTGTAATTGACTAATTCTGTAGGATCAAGTTGCTGTTTTTTAACAAGCGGTTTAATCATAGCCAGCTTAAAGGTTTTTGGTACGTATCCTAGAGACAAAGACGAATTAATGATATTAAGAAGAGGATCTATGACCTCTGGGAGCATCTCTTTCAGTAGCTTAGTCGGTATAGGGTCTAACATACATGTTGTTGATTTAGATGATTTAACAAGTTTAGTAAATTCTTCCTCTCCTATAGCAACGAATGAATCAAATTTTTCCTCCGGGAGACTACAATGCACTGCCTGATGCGATACTGTAGTAGACGGCTGCATAGTTATAATTTTCTCCCTGATATTATCAATCTTATAAGTGAAGAAGTTCATAAAATCATTACTGCTGTGCTGCTTGGAAACTTCTGTGCTTGAAGCTTTCTTTTTAGTAAGTTTAGCCACCGTTTCAAATAAATACCTAGGATGATGTTTATTTTCTTCTAATAGGGTTGAAAAATAAGCAGATCTAGCAGCTTTTAAAGCCTCTCTGTAAGTAATTGAGCTCTCCTTCCATGAAATGCGAAATACCTCTAGTTTTGTTTTCTTCCAGTTGCGTTCCATTTTTCTGGCTGCTCTCTTAAGGGCTCTCTTACCTCTCTTAAGATAATAAGTGATTATAATCAAGGTATTAATCAATGTTTTTTCCTTCTAAATATCAAATGAGTTGAATGACTTCTCTGGAGATTTTGCTTTGTTATAGAAGTTACCAGTGTGATTACTGAAATGTTCTTTTCATGTATTCTTTAATGTCTGTATTTGATATCTGAATGCAGTAATAGTGCTTGCTTATTTAGCCATGAAAGAAATAGGGACTTGTTTTATGTTTTGGTCTTCAACGTGTTAAGACATATAGGGGTCATTGAAGCCAATAGTTTAAGGGACTATTTCTCAGTTAAAGCCTTACTTTCCCAACCCAGGCTCATTGGAAATACGTTACTCTGCCTACATTATGATCAGTCATGTTAAAGCATAGAGTAAATTTACAGAATAAACAAAATACAAAAGAACATGACGTCCTCCATTGTGTCTGTCGCTCGTAATTCTGTTGATCAAACTACAGGTCTCAGATCAGTGCAGACTCACTGAAACCACACGCTTCCTCTCATAACTAAAGCTTACACACGTTCAACATCATTTAAAGTGTTGTGTTTGTCAGGCCCGGACTGGCCATCGGGAGCACCGGGAGAATTCCTGCTGCCAGCCAGCGTTTTTTTTTTGTTTGTTTGTTTGTTTTTTATTTATTTATTTATTGTACTACTGCCTTTACCAGTGATCATTTTCGAATTCATAACTCAATAAAAATATTATTATAAAATAAAATCATGAATCTGTTAGTCTTCACTGGCATTTGACTTTAAGCCTCAGCCAAACGGTTAAAACAGAAAATGCGCGCATCACCCGATGATCCGTAGAAACGGCCTGGTGGAGCAGAGAGGGAAAGAACAACGAAAAAGAAAGCACTCAGAGAACACGCATTAAAATGTTGCAAAATGACTGACCTGTTCAGGGCTTCAAGTGCAGGTCAGTTTCATCTGTAAGTACTGTACTTTTCTCTTCGTTAACTTAGTATTGAAATGCTAGCAAATATAAGCGCCCCTACTATCGTCACTCAAAATGCTGTATACTAAAGGAGATTAATATTATTTAGTGTAAAGTTACATTAGTTATTTAGCAGACAAATATTAACATTTATGTGGTAATGGGAGCAGGGAGACAGGAGTGATAGTGCAGACATCAACAAAAAATAATGCAATAACATTTTATTAGACAATTTAGAAAATTATGTCTGCCCATTCCAGCTAAAACTCTTTTCCTGTCCTTTTTTTATTTATTTTTTTATCAAATGAAGGTGGAGACAGTCAACCTAGCACTGTGGTGCAATGATCACACATTCAACCAGGGAGTGAGATGACACAATCTTAAAAATGCTGGGTTGTTTTAACCCAATTTTGGGTCAAATATGGACAAACCCAAATGTTGGGTTAAAAATGTAATGTAAAAAATAAACTGGGTTATGCGATATTTGACCCAAAGTTCGGTTAAAACAACCCAGCATTTTTTAGAGTGCATGTAGAAGCAAAATAAGATTACTTTTTTTAACATATTGTATGAAATATAGTGTTGCTAAATGTTGGATATTTAAGTAATTTTAAGATAAAAACAATAACATTTTGTCATAAATATAATACTTTGATTTTTTACTAAAATAAATGTAGATTCTGGGCAAACAAATTACAATAAGGTGGTTGTTTTACACCAAGGTGGAGACAGTTCTGTTTGTAACATGAGGCCAGAACAAGTGACAGGTACAAGAAAAATATGCGCACTTTATACATACATACATACATACATATATATAACATTAGTACTCCACTTAGTGTATGAGGCTGATGATACTGGTGGAAGGGAGAGTCAGAGAGATATTAGGGAAAATAAAGAGAAGGAAAAGGGAAGTGAGGATAACGTTCAAGAGAAAGCCTTTGATTATTTTACATGGCCCCAGCCTAAGGATTTTAGACCAATAAATGTAATTTAGGAAAAAATAGGGTTGTCCGTGTTTCTAAATTGTATTTGGGTGCATAGGATGGCCTGGATGGGTGTAGGATTTCCCGGCCTGAAACTGTGTCCCAGTCCGGCCCTGGTGTTTGTTACAGCTGTGGTTTATTACACTTCAGTTTTATGTGTATTGTGCAATGCCATAATTATACATAATATATAAAAAAGTGTGTATATATTATTGGATGTGGTCTATATGATCATGAATGTCTGAAACGAGCATCTTCCCTCTCTTGTCAGTGACTGGACATCATTTACCACACATATATATTTTACACAGGCCATGAAACGTCTCGGTTACGGATGTAACCCTCGTTCCCTGAGTGGGAACGGAGACGTTACGTCGGATGACGACGGATGGGGTTTCGCCTAGAAGCCTATCACCTTCGAGAGTTATAAAACGAGCCAATGGCAAAGAAATGCCATGGGTCTGCAGAATTTGCATAGCGTAATTCCGCCCACCGCAGGGGGTATATAAGGAAGTCCGCTGGCAATGTGCAGTTATGTTCTTCGCTGAGGAGTCGAAACTGGACCCATGCGTTTTTACAGCGATTACAGCGGAAGTAGCAGGAAGACGTAACGTCTCCGTTCCCACTCAGGGAACGAGGGTTACATCCGTAACTGAGACGTTCCCTTTCGTGGTCACTCCGAGTTACGTCGGATGACGACGGATGGGGTTCCAGTCTAATCACGCCACCTCGGCTGTCATCCAGTGCCCTGCGTAGGTCTGATCTCCCTGTTGTGAAACTAGCACGAACGAAGGAGTCCTACCTAACACAGGGATACCAAGGTACACTGGGAAGCATATCTCAAGAGAGAAATATGCAATCATGCCCAGCCATTAAGGGGGGGACTTGAGAGACACATATGCACAGGGATGCATATGGGGAATCACTGGGGTGTCCAGCCGCAGGTGGAATATTTCAACCACAGGGGTGGCAAGGTGGCTTGCCAAGGGAAAGACACACGCTCAAAAGAGGCTTACAGTGGAAATACACATGTGGGGGTCGCCCAGAGGGGAACCATGCACATGGAGGCACCTAGTCAAGCGCAAAAGCTGCGTTATGGCAGATTGGCATAACTCAGGCGTTGACGTAAGCAGTGCTGGAGGAACTCAGAGCTAATCAGACTCACCTGAGAAAATAATCGCACGTATCCCGTCCGTGGAGAGGAATGGCGAGCAAGCGAAGACACCTGAGCAGAATCTAGCACCGGCTGGTTGAAGTGAGTACATGAGAAGAAACTGGCTCTACTCAGAGATTATAGAATCTCGCGAATGTGTTGGGTGTCGCCCAGCCTGCAGCTCTACAAATGTCTGTTAGCGAGGCGCCATGCGCTAGAGCCCAAGAGGAAGCCACACTACGAGTGGAGTGGGCTTTCACACCAAGGGGGCATTGACGGCCTTGCTGCTGGTATGCCAAAGCAATGGTATCCACTATCCAGTGCGATAACCTTTGCTTCGAGAGAGCCTTTCCCTTCAGCTTCCCACCATGACAGACAAAGAGCTGGTCTGAGGTCCTGAAACACCGCGTTCTGTCTACATAAGCACGGAGGGCGCGTACTGGACAGAGCAGTGCCAAGGCTGGGTCTGCCTCCTCCGAGGGCAGCGCTTGCAGGTTCACTACCTGGTCTCGAAAGGGTGTGGTAGGAACCTTGGGCACGTATCCAAGCCGGGGTCTCAGGATCACGTGAGAGTTAGCCGGCCCGAATTCCAGGCACGCTTCATCAACCGAAAATGCCTGCAGGTCCCCTACCCTCTTGATGGAGGCCAATGCAACCAGGAGCGCTGTCTTCATAGACAGGAACTTAAGCTCCACTGATTGCAGAGGCTCAAAGGGAGCACTCTGCAGGGCTGTTAGAACCACTGAGAGGTCCCAAGAGGGAACGAGGGGAGGACGAGGAGGATTTAGTCTCCTTGCTCCCCTCAGGAACCTGATGACCAGGTCATGCTTTCCCAGAGACTTACCATCAACTGCATCGTGATGTGCGGCAATAGCGGCAACATACACTTTCAGGGTGGAGGGAGACATCCTTCGCTCCAACCCTTCTTGCAGGAAGGAAAGCACGACACTGATCGGGGATTTCGTGGGTTCTTGATGTTTAGAAGAACACCAGCTGACGAAGAGGTTCCACTTCAACGCATAGACATGTCTCGTGGACGATGCTCTAGCGGAAGTGATGGTAGCCACCACTGCAGGTGGTAGGGTACTCAAACCTGCCTCGTCCCGTCCAGGAGCCACACGTGGAGGTTCCAAAGATCGGGACGAGGGTGCCATAGGGTGCCCCGTCCCTGAGAAAGCAGGTCTTTCCTCAGAGGAATTGGCCAGGGAGGTGCTGTCGCGAGGAGTACTAGTTCGGAGAACCAGGTCTGGTTGGGCCAGTACGGGGCAACCAGAATGACCTGCTCCTCGTCCTCCCTGATCTTGCGCAAGGTCTGCGCAATAAGGCTCACTGGGGGAAACGCATATTTGCGTGGGCCCCGCGGCCAGCTGTGCGCCAGTGCATCCGTGCCGAGCGTGCCCTCGGTCAGGGAATAATACAGGTCGCAGTGGGACGAGTCGCGGGAGGCAAACAGGTCTACCTGTGCGTCGCCAAACTGATCCCAAATCAGCTGGACCGCCTGGGGATGGAGTCTCCATTCTCCAGCGAGAGGCCGAAGCCGAGACAGCTCGTCGGCCGCCTGGTTCAGAACTCCCGGGATATAAATGGCTCGAAGCGACCTCAGATGCTTCTGACTCCATATGAGGAGGTGGCGGGCGAGTTGCGACATACGGCGGGAGCGTAGACCACCTTGATGGTTGATGTATGCTACTGTTGCGGTATTGTCCGATCTGACTAGTACGTGCTGACCCCTGAGCAACGCACGGAAGCGGTGCAGGGCGAGACGTACAGCCAGTAACTCGAGGCAATTGACATGCCAAAGGCGCTGGGGTCCTGTCCAGAAGCCCGCGGCAGCATGCCCGTTGCACATGGCGCCCCAGCCCGTGGTGGAGGCATCTGTTGTCACAACAACATGCCGAGAAACTCGTTCTAGGGGCACTCCGGCCCGTAGAAAACTGAGGTTCGTCCATGGGGTGAAGGTCTGACGGCAGGTCGGAGTCACTGAGACCCGGAGCGTGCCGTGTTGCCATGCCCACCTCGGGACTCGATCGTGAAGCCACAGCTGAAGCGGTCTCATATGAAGCAATCCGAGCGGCGTTACTGCGGCTGCGGATGCCATATGCCCCAGGAGCCTCTGAAATAGTTTCAGTGGAACCGCACTCTTGCCTTCGAACTGACGAAGGCAAGTCAGCAGTGAGAGTGCGCGCTCGCTCGTAAGCTGCGCGCACATGGCGACCGAGTCGATCTCCATACCGAGAAAAGAGATCCTCTGCACGGGGCAAAGTTTGCTCTTCTCCCAGTTGACCCGAAGGCCCAGACGGACTAGGTGCTGGAGCACTAGGTCCCTGTGTTCGCAAACCTGGTCTCGAGAGTGAGCTAGGATCAGCCAGTCGTCGAGATAGTTCAGGATGCGAACCCCGTGTTCCCGGAGGGGAACAAGGGCTGCCTCGACGACCTTCGTAAAGACGCGAGGGGACAGGGCTAGTCCGAAAGGTAGAACCGCGTACTGGTATGCCTGCCCCTCGAAAGCAAACCGTAGAAACGGTCTGTGTCGAGGTAAAATGGAGACATGGAAGTAGGCGTCCTTCAGGTCGATCGCTGCAAACCAATCCTGCGGCCGCACACACTGGAGGATGTGTTTGGCCGTTAGCATCTTGAACGGCAGCCTGTGAAGGGAGCGGTTCAAGACGCGCAGGTCGAGGATTGGCCGTAACCCACCGGACTTCTTGGGTACAATGAAATAAGGGCTGTAGAAGCCGGACCTCATTTCGGCTGGAGGGACAATCTCGATCGCACCCTTCGCCAGTAGGGTGGCGACCTCCGCTCTCATGACAGGGGCATTGCCACCGACCATAGTGAAGCGGACTCCCCTGAAGCGGGGAGGAGATCGCGCAAACTGAATCGCGTAGCCAAGCCTGATGGTTCTCGCGACCCAGCGGGACAGTCTGGGAAGCTCTAGCCAGGCCTCCAGAAAGTGCACCAGTGGGGTCATACGAACCACAGACGTACCGTTGGTGGGGCAGCGAGGCGGAATGACCGGCACCGGCGAGGGCGGCATAGCGGCCCTGTGCGGGGGCACGGTCATTAACCGCGCCCTGCCAGAGGAGGCCAGGGGAGGACGCGCGTCCCACGGGGGCGTGCTCTGGCAGGGGTCTGGCGACAGAGGGGGATGAGAGGAGCGTGGCCCGTGGGCGGCGCGTGCTGTCATCCCGCACCTCTGAAACAGAGGAGGGCGGCAGTGGCGGGACCCGAGGGTGGCGCACACTGCGGCCCTCGGGCTCTGTTGGCTCAGGATTGGGGATTACGATTCTGTCTTTAACCACATTAGGGTGCTGCTCGTCGTGGGACGAGCAGCGGGGAGTGGAGAACAAAAGATTCTCCCCCGGCCCTCCACCGGGGGAAGGAGTGGCCCTGCAACCATCTCCTGAACAGAAGGGAAAGCCAATCCTGAGCGGCCCGTCTCAGGGGCGCCGCTTAGCCGGGCGTTTCGCGGGCCGCGGGGCCGGAGAGGGCTGTGGCGCTTTCCTGCGGCTTCCTCCACGACACGGACCAGATGAAGCCTGCTGCTGGGCTCGTGCGGGAGGGGCGGGAGCCGCTGGAGGGCGCCCTCGGCGGCGAGCAGGCTGAGGAGTCTGCCCCGGAGGCGGAGCAGCAGCGGAGCGTCGGGGCAGAATATGCTTTATAGCCTCAGTCTGCTTCTGGGCTGTCGAAAACTGTTGGGCAAAATCTTCGACAGCACCGCCGAATAGGCCGGCCGGGGATATGGGAGCATCGAGAAGACGAGTCCGCTCGGGCTCACGCATATCAGCCAGGTTCAGCCATAGATGGCGCTCCTGGACCACGGCTGTGGACATCACCAAACCCAGGGAGCGTGTGGTCACCTTCGTCGCCCGGAGGGCGAGGTCGGTGGCGGCACGCAGCTCATCGAAGAGCCCTGGGTCTGTCCTACCCTCGTGCATGTCCTTGAGCATCTTGGCCTGATAGACCTGTAAGATGGCCATGGCATGCAAAGAGGCAGCTGCCTGTCCCGCCGCTCTGTAAGATTTCACGCCCATAGTGGACGAAAATCTACAGGCTTTGGACGGGTGCTTTGGACGGGTGCCGGACACAGCTGCATCGCGACAGAACGCTCCACCGGGGGAACCCCAGTGTACCCACAAGCATCAGCTCTATCGAGGGGAGGAAAGGCAGAGAAAGCCGACGGACGATCGCGGGAAGACATGGGAGCCTTCCAGGACCGCGTGACTTCCTCATGTACTTCCGGGAAGAATGGTATTGGGGTTGGGCGGCGACGAGTGTCAGCGGCCGCTCCCAAAAACCAATCATCCAGCCGCGAGCGCACTGGATCGGGTGGCGGGGACCACTCGAGCCCAATGGCCGCGGCTGCCCGGGAAAGCATGGCTGTCAGCTCGGGATCAGACTCGGGCAATGCTGGCACACCCGAAGGCGGCAACACAGCCGAATCCTCACTTCCCGAGGACTCCTGCCCACCTTGTGATGTATTTGGGAAAAATAATTGCAGAGCAATCCAGAATGAGTTCAAACGTGACAATATTTAGTTCTCTGAAGCCTTAAATCTGAAAAGGTTTTTGTTTCAGGATTAATGAGATGCGTTTGCTGTTTCTGATTTTCAGATTTCTTTGTCTTGTGATTTACATTGTGGCCACATGGCAATCCTATGCTCCTGTTAGGAGACAAACAAATTCAACAAACACACTTGATATTTAATCCAGTTTACACAAGACACGTGGCCTAGCATGCATGGCATCTACAACCTTTTACCTAAGTGTTTTATACAACACTTACAGTAAAGCAATCTTGTGTTTTTAAAGAATAAACTCAACTAGCCTATGTGCACATTTTCGTAGCACAAACAGCTATAAAGTGTGTTCTAGCACAATGTGTTAAGCACAACTACAAATATGAAAATCCAAACAGAATATGCATCACATCATCCTGTACATGGACATGGACAATAGCATTTAGCGTTAGCCTGTAAATCATATCATCATGTTTTCCCAAAATCATCTTTTCATAAACAATGCATCGATCTGCCTTTTTATTTATAATATCACTTGTTTTCCGATTGTTTACAAACTTAGATTTGTCTTTCTGTTGTTTGCTCATTGTCATCAAGTGTTGCTAGTGTTTAAACAAAGCCAACACAACAATGGCCAGAAAACATGCTTCTGATTTTAAAACTTTTTAGGCTTTAACGTTACTTTTTCAGCTCTTCATCGAGTTAATAATTATTTGGGAGATGTTATTCTCACTTTAGTTCGTTTCTCGTTGCTTAGGCAAAACAAGGCGAGCTTTAAAATCTAATACACAAGGTTTTATCTCTCTTCATCTGGCTGCCGCATCGCGTTTCTAAACGAAGGGCTTGAATTCCGACCAGTAAACAATGCAAACATTTCTTCAACACTTCTATAAAGGGCAGAAAAAAGTTTACTTACCATACCGGCGGAAGAAAGAGAAGATGTTCAAACCTCTTGTTGATTTTAAGATCCCAATACTTGCTGGAAAGGACGTTTCTCGTGAATCTGTTTTGATCTGTTTTGAGATCACGTCTCGAGGTCACCATTTTGTAAGGCCCGCTATATTGGTCCAATTTCCGGTCCGCCAATACACGGGGAAGGTCTCACGTGTTCTGTCCTCACTCATGCAAAGTTTTGGTTGGTTAAGTTTACAATACATTTAATTATGTATTCTCTCGTTAATTCATCTGACTCCATAAATGAAAGGTTTTAATAATACCTGTGCCTCACTAAAAGTGAGTGAATGTTTGACTATTCCCTTTAACCATTAAATGAACAACGTCAAGATCAGTTAGAATAATCAAATGTAACAATTTATTATGTCAGGTAAATGTATCATGCCAATTTCATAAACAATTCAAAGATAATCGATACAAAACATCAAATTCTCTGGAATAAAGAAAAGAGATGCATACCCAACATTAAGAAATACGTGAGGCCGAGAGATTTCTCTCTCGGCCTTACGGACCGATCTGATGTACAGAAAAGGCCCCGATCACCCTACTGTACTCCATTAAATAGTCAGACCTCTTTCACATGTTAACATGTGCTAACAATGGTAAATTTGCATTCAGAGATCACACCTTCATGGGGGTGAGTGTCCATTTGTCTTGAGACCACCTTCCTTTGTAAGTCAACTATCCATAAACTCTTAAAACCTTATTACCTTGTGTTTTACTTATTCTGAAATGAGACATTTGTACCAGTCGCACTGTGACATTTTAAACGATATCAAACATGAAAATACTCTGTGATAATCATGCACATTAAACCATGTTCTTGTGTGAGTTCTTTGTTTCTGAGAGGAAGAAGGCTGTATGGGGGAGGTCGAATGCAAATCAGCCAGCAGGGCCATTTTGTCCCATAGACCAGTATTTTCAGTCTTACAGGATGTAGTTTATAGAGGAATGCTCTAGAACAGTCGATTTAATGCACTTTTGGTCATAATCCTGATAGTTTGGTGATGTTCTGGTGATATGAGGGCTAAGATGATCATGTGTTGTAATGTTGTGTGTGTATAAAGATGATCATGTGTGTGATGTAATGCTGTGTGTGTAAAGACATCATCATTGACTTGTTCCAGTGGATAAGAGCAGGATTAGTCTGGCACTGGAATCTGGTGTGTGTGTGTGTGTGTGTGTCTGTGTGTGTGTGTGTGTGTGTTTGTGTGTGTGTGTGTGTGTGTGTGTGATGATCACTGTGTGTGTGTGTGTGTGTGTGTGTGTGTGTGTGTGTGTGTGTGATGATCACTGTGGGTGTGTGTGTGTGTGTGAGATGATCACTGTGGGTTTGTGTCTGTAGAGGCTCTTTATTCTCCATCAGCTGATCCAGAGAAGGTCAGACTAACATCTAGAACCTGTAAGTAAAACACAGACAGTCAAATGTGTGCAACATTATTGCATTATCAACTTTAGAACAACTAAAATAAACTCCTTATATGATTACGTGAGAGATATAATATAATACTGAGATACACAATTGTTAAAGCTTATCTATAATCCTGTATGACTGTCCTCTTTCTGTGTCACTGGGTCAGTTTTATTTATGATAAAGAATCTAGTGATAAATATTTACCATTATCTTTTATTGCAATTCACACTGACAATGATAAAAGCAAAATATTGAATTGTTTGAAATAAAAAGAAACTTGAAGATATTTGATTGTTGCTATAAACTATAATGAAAAAATAAATGAATTAAACTCTTATTAAACATGTTTTTAGTGAGTAATTCACCATCACAATGAAAGTAAACTAAGAAACTAAATTAATTTTCAATTAAAATATGAACAGTTTTAATCATCACTACTCACCAAAGCGTCTCCAGTTTATAATGTGGATCCTCCTTCAGATCAGAGAGCGGCTTCACATCTGAGTCTCTTAGATTATTTCCATACAGACTCAGTGTTCTCAGGTGTGAGGGGTTTGATCTCAGAGCTGAAGTCAGAGCAGCACAACCTTCATCTGTAACACCACAATCCCTCAACCTGTGGAGAACAATGACACTCTTCAGTCTCTCAGTTCAGGATCTACAGCTCAGATCAGCAGAACTTCACAATCAGACACTTAATCCACGGCACCATTAACAGGTCCAGTCTAAGGTTCAGACCCGCTTCTACAAACTGCTTGAGCGGGTTAGTTTCCATATCATAAAAATTACAAGAATATTCAATAACACTTTATTTAACAGAGTCCTTGTTACATATGTTACATGAACTTACCATAGTAATAACAGTAAATTATGCATAATTACATGCAACTAACCCTCAACCAAACCCTAATCCTACCCTTACCCTATAGTAAGTACATGTAGTTGCTTAATATTACTCAGAACATAAATATATAATTACACTGTAACAATGACACCTTAAAATAAATCATCAACATATCTGTATATGAACACGGCTGTCACATCTTTACATCATCCAGTCATGTTTAATCTATCATTAATATTGTAAAATGATGTCGGACACATTGGAAATAAGGCATGTGATTGGCTGAGGACAAAAAAGCAGGAAAATATACAGTGGGAATCAAAAGCAAGTGTTTTGTCCACTGCTCCATCACCACCTCTCTCTTTACATTGCCTACACTACACTACACAGAAATAACATACAATACAATTATGCTTATTTTAAATGTATTGTGCAGGCTAGGTATACAAAAATATAGGCTTTTAATAATCTTTCAGTGCGCAAAACCATGAAAATATGAAACGCTTCAAAACAGAGCGCACAAAGCGCGTATGCGCATCGCGGGTGCAGAATGATGTGCTCAAAGCAACATGGAGTCACAGTGTTCAGCGCTGCACAAGTGCGCATTTAGAAGTTCACGGCACAAAGCGAAGAAATGTCGAGCGCACAAATCCTAGTGTCTGTCTGTCCCACAGTTTATTGACCATTTGTTTCTTCACAGTTTTAAATTCCAGTTATTGTGCGTTTGATGCCGATTCATAGTCCTTGTGATGTGTGTGATCTAACAGGCACACGGTAGTGAGTCGTTTAAAAACTGCAACAAACTCCAACAAAATAAAGTCATTTTATGCAAATCCACAGCCTTTTCTCTACAGATCAAGCATTATAATGTGAATATCATATTGAAGAGAGTTTTACCGTGTATGTATGCTGCTGTAAACAGAAGAGGCGCGCGCTGTTTACTGAATGGAGAATGACTGACAGCCGCAGAGGAGGGAAACCGAGTTTTCGTAAACTTTAATGATGTAAATAGACTTCTGTCCCTCACATTAAGCTATGAAATAGGCTTCAGATGAATTTGTCACCCAAACTGACGTGAAAAAACGCCCGGTGTGGCCCTATGCGCGGGGACGGAGATTGGGTTTCCGTCCCAGGTTACCATGGTGACGGCTGTGAGATTATTTTTACAGATCTGCATGATTCACGTAGGTCACATTTTTAGGTCGGAAAATCCGGAATTCCGGATTAATCCAGAAAAATCACATCCCTGAGTAATAACAGTAAATTATGCATAATTACACGTAACTAACCCTCAACCAAATCCTAATCCTACCCTTACCCTATAGTGAGTACATGTAGTTGCTTAATATTACTCAGTACTAAAATATATAATTACACTGTACCAATGACACCTTAAAATAAAGTGTAACCAAATATTCATTTTTTTTATGCAAGTACCCAAAAATCATCAACATATCTGTATATGAACACGGCTGTCACATCTTTACATCATCCAGTCATGTTTAATCTATCATTAATATTGTAAAATTATGTCAGACACATTGGAAAGAATCTAACGAAAATAAAAATCAACATTTCCATTAGTAATTTCACAGTAGATTTTTTTTTGTATTTTTTTTTTTTTTTTGTATGGCAATCATTATTTACCATTAAAATAGAGGACTATATTTGGACATTTTATACAATCTTACCACAGTATCTCCATTTTAGAGTGAGGATCCTGCAGTAGATCAGAAAGCTGCTTGACTCTAGAATCTCCTACTTTATTCACTGACAGATTCAGTTCTCTCAGGTGTGAGGGGTTTGATCTCAGAGCTAAAGTCAGAGCAGCACAACCTTCATCTGTAACACCACAATTACTCAACCTGTAGAGAACAATGACACTCTTCAGTCTCTCAGTTCAGGAAACACTGATATAAATGATAAGATATATATGAATTTCTCCTCAACAGATTTGTATATGAAAGCAGTTGTCACCTCTTCACATCATCCAATCATGCTTATAACTATTGTTGTGGAAAATATGCAATTGTCCTGTTACAAGTATGCCTTTTTGTAAACTAGTTAACCTGTAAATAATAAAACTATATTTAACTGAATCTAAGAAGCTCGTCTGCCAAAAGTATTTGATTTCTAATAAACTGAACTGAACAGATCATGAAGAAGTCTTCTGACCTATAGATTGTGAGTATGAAAATTCAGATGCTTATGATTTAGGACAGATTTGACGTACTTTACCTAACCTGAGAATAATCAACATAAGTTTAAAGGTGTCTAGAAATACACACCACAAAACACTATCAAAAACTATCAAAAGTAAAATGACCCCAGAAGCTTTGGAAATAATCTACTGAAGATTATTCATCCTTTTCAGTGACTTGATGGTAAACTTTTTTGGTATATTTCTTTTTTGTATATCATTCATTATTCACCACAGAAGAGAAACACACAACGTTGAGAGTATTAAATCATGTTTGATTCAAATTCAGAGTACTTATTTATTCTTATGGAGCCTGGCTGATTTAGTTTAGGTCTAGTCGTTGTTAAGGATAGCTCTACATTGGTTCATAGTTCATATCTTCGCTAATCATGAGTTCATGTTGAAATAACTATTAATTCAGGTATTAGTATTTGATTATTCATGTGCTGTTATAAGTACACCTAAGATATATATATATATATATATATATATATATATATATGTGTGTGTGAATTTCTCATTTTACAGTATTGTTTTGGTACGGAAGCACATGCTAAACTCATAAATATGGACAAATAAAAAAGTGTGAAGTCCATGATTGTGCCTGATGAAGACCTGAGGGTCGAAACGTTGCTTGAATAAATTATTTTGGAGCAGTAATTTTCAGTGTGCGGACTTCACACTTCTTTATTTGTCTATATCATTCAGTTGTCCTGCACCTGCGCCCAATTTGGGTGTTTGGGATGTGCACACCATTTTTGTATTTTTAAACTCATAAATATGATCATGTTTTATCAGTGTAATGATTGTTGTCAGAGTGACTTACTGAACTGATCTGGATTCTTTAACCACCGGCATCAGCTTCTGAAGAACTTCATCTGCTCTATTATTGGCTCCAATAAACTGTTTTAGATCAAAAACATCCATCTTCTGCTCTGATGTCAGCAACACATAAACCAGAGCTGACCACTGTGAAGAGGAGAGTTTGGTTCCTCTTATTTTTCCAGATTTCAGATAATCTTGGATCTCCTGCATCAGAGAATCATCACCCAGTTCATTCAGACAGTGGAACAGATTGATGGATCTCTCTGGAGAGCGATTCTCCCTGATCTTCTGTTTGATGTACTGAACTGTTTCCTCTGTGTTGTAGGAGCATCTTCCAGTCTGTTTCAGTAGTTCTCGTAAGAGAGTCTGATTGGACTTCAATGAGAGACCCAGAAGGAAACGCAGGAAAAGGTCCAGATGTCCATTCTTACTCTGTAAAGCCTCATCAACAGCTCTCTGATGCAGCTCAAATAATGAAGGATATTTCATCTGGTTTAAGATTTTAGTAAAGAAACCTTGTTTGGCAAATGTGTGCATATAGAGCTGCTAGATGTTCATGGATGCTCAGATGAACAAAGCAGAAGACTTTCCCCTGATACAAGCCCAACTCCTCTCTGAAGATCTGAGTGCACAATCCTGAGTACACTGATGCTTCTGTCACATCAATGCCACTCTCTCTCAGGTCTTCCTCATAGAAGATCAGGTTGCCTTTCACAAGCTGCTGGAAAGCCAGTTTCCCCAGTTTGAGAATCATGTCTTCTTCATCTTTCACTCTCTTCTCATAGTCCTTCTCATGTTTGATGTTGGTCTGAATGATCAAGAAGTGTGTGTACATCTGAGTGAGAGTCTTGGGAATCTCTCCTCTCTCTGCTTCACTCAACATCTCCTCTAGAACAGTGGCTGAGATCCAGCAGAACACTGGGATGTGGCACATGATGTGGAGGCTCCTCGAGGACTTCAGGTGTGTGATGATTGTATTGGCCAGACTCTGATCACTGATTCTCTTCCTGAAGTATTCCTCCTTCTGTGGCTCATTGAAGCCTCGTACCTCTGTCACTCGATGGACACACTCAGAGGGGACGAGATCCGCTGCTGCTGGTCTGGAGGTGATCCAGATGAGAGACGAGGGAAGCAGATTCCCCACAATGAGGTTCATCAGCAGCTCGTCCACTGAGGCTGATTCAGATATATCACACAGTTTCACTTCGCTCTTAAAGTTCAGAGACAGACGACACTCATCCAGACCATCAAAGATGAACAACACTTTATATTCATCACTGGATATTTCCATTTCTTTAGTTTCAGGGAAAAAGACATGAAGAAGATCTGAAAGACTGAGTGTTTTGTCCTTCATCAAGTTGATCTCTCTGAAAGGAAGTGGAAATATGAGCTGGACGTCCTGATTCTCTTTCCCTTCAGCCCAGTCCACAATGAACTTCTGCACAGAGACTGTTTTCCCAATGCCAGCGACTCCCTTTATCAGCACAGTTCTGATGGGTTTGTCTTGTCCAGGTAAAGGTCTAAAGATGTCATTGCATTTGATCGGTGTGTCCTCTGTTGCTGCTCTCCTGGATTGTGTCTCAATCTGTCTCACCTCATGCTCATTATTGATCTCTCCACTTCCACTCTCTGTGATGTAGAGCTCTGTGTAGATCTCATTCAGGAGTGTTGGGTTTCCCTGCTTTGCTGTTCCTTCACACAGACACTGAAACTTCTTCAGCAGATCTGATTTAAATCTGCTTTGGACCAGTGAAAGATTGACAGATTACAAGATAAAGAGAAAAGTTTTAGTAAAATAACAACACTCTCTAATTAAATAATTAGACAATATCACACAAGCAACAGTGCTGTTGGTCTATATATCAGTAAAACTGTTATTTGGCCGTTTGCACAAGCCTCTAGGAATTGGATATTGATATAAATTTTATTATTTGATTTTTTTCTCAATTCAAATAAATCTGGAAATATCTGAGATACATGAACATTTTGTAGGGAAAAACCTCTCAACTAATGCAGTAAACTATACAGTGGACCTGATTCACTTGGATCATTACTATAATATTAAAGGTAAGAATTAGCAACAATGTCCAAATTATTGAATTCAACTGAATTCAGACAGAATAAATCAACATTCAATTTAATCTGAAAATCTGAAGGCCGGTTTAATGATCTCGCAGCTCCTGAACTTCCTGAAAGAGTTGAGAGGCTCTGGAAGTCTTTGAAATACTGATGGTAACAAAGAATAAACTATTTTTAATAGAAAAAGAAATGACCTGATTCAATTTTCACACTATGACACAAACACATTTTAGTTTGAGTTTCTAATTTTTAATTATTTGCAATTATTTTATTATATTACTGTATTTTTAATTAAGAATGTAACTGAAACAGATTTAAACATACATTAAATAATGAATACATCCCTAATAGTAATGTTATATGGTCCACAAGCTGTTTTATCTCTCCATGGTTGAAACACATGTCAGTAAGTTGTACTGTATATTTCAACATATATTATTGCAGGGTTCACCAATCTCGGTCCTGGAGGGCCGCTGTTTAGCTCCAACCCCAATTAAACACACCTGAACCAGCTAATCAAGGTCTCACTAGGCATACTAGAAACTTTCAAACAGGTGTATTGGAGCTGGTTGGAGCTAAACTCTGCAGGACAGCGGCCCTCCAGGACCGAGATTGGTGAACCCTGTATTATTGTGTTCATGGTTCATTCATGTTTATTTCATGCTATAACTAGCAATAAAGATATGATTGGTTCTTGCTGCCGTTTAAAGGAAGGGTTGATAAAGCGTCTGATAAATAATCTGTCATGCCACATTAAAGAGCGGCAAAACATATTTGTATTTTGTGATTAAATTAAACGAATTTGAAAGCGTACACCCTGTTTATAAAATGTAACAAAAGTAACAGTGCGATAAGTGAACTTTTAGAAAAGTTTTATTTACTAATCAACTGAAAAAAGAATAGATTAAAAGATCAATCTTGGTAAATGATCTTCAGATTGTTCAAATGAAGAATGTAATGCATAAGAAAATCTATATTTATGACCACCGCTAAAAATCATGCTGATATTCAGACCAACAGCGAGACTGCATGAGTGTTATAGCACTTTTAACAATACTTCAATAAACAAGAAGTTAACTTGTGTTAAAAGTGTTGCTAGTTACTATTATTAATAATGGATAGTCTGGGTACAGTGAGTTACTATCAGGATGAGTCTGTCTAGACAGAAATGTTGTACCTCATTTGAGTTGATGTTTGTCTCCTCTTAAATGTGATGTTGTCCATAGACCGGTCACTCCTCATGGACACACAGCTGGACTCTGGAGCCTGTGATCTCTGCTGGGGGAATCCACTTCAACAGAATACAGACAAGAATATATATAGTTCATTTTACATGGATAGACATTTATCCATCCATCTGTCTATTCAGGTCTTGCAGTCTCTACTAATGAGCTGATGAGCTGAAACAGGTGTTTTATATGAGGGAGACATAAGAAAATGTGTAGTGGTTGTGTTAGGGGCTCCAGAGAAGATCTGGGAAGAGCTGATCTAGTCTCTCTAGACAAAAATGTTGTACCTCAGATCAGTTGGTGTGTGTTTTCCTTTAAATGTTACACAAGGATCACATGACAAACAGGGAATCACATGGTAAGAGACAGAAACATGACATTAGTCTTGTTCGACTTGTACCGGAGCTGCAGAGACCGATCGGTTTATGACATCAAAGTACCGTGAGAGCGAGACGTCTCCTTATGCTTTTGAATTGCTCTCGCGGGACTTTGGTGTTATAAACCGATCGGTCTGTGCAGTGCCTGCATTACACTTCACATTTAATGTATTTATGTTCAAATTACTATGTTTCTTCATAGTTTTTTCTAAACAGTTATGTACATTAGGGTTTTATGTTACATTTCATGTTGTTAAATTAATGTTTATTGCATTTATAAAATTTCATGTGTGTTACCATGATGGTGTTTAGTGTTTGTGTGAATGAGACTGTGCAGCTTCTATAAATTACTATTACCTGTCTTGTGGAAAAGCTGCTTGTGCTGAGCTTTGATTCATCATGTGACTCTCATCTCCACTGTGGTTGGTGGTTGTTAATGAAGTACAATGATACAAAACAGATATTAATATTTATAGAAAAATATATATTAATACTTATAGAAAACTGGGTGGGGTTTTCTGGGACAGTTCTAAAATGGTTCAGGTCATACTTAGATGGGAGAGGTTATTATGTGAGTATAGGTGACCATAAGTCTGAGTGGACGCCCATGACATGCGGAGTCCCTCAAGGCTCAATTCTTGCGCCACTCCTGTTCAACCTGTACATGCTCCCAATGAGCCAAATAATGAGAAAGAACCAAATCTCTTACCACAGCTATGCAGACGACACACAGATCTACTTAGCCCTATCGCCTAATGATTACAGCCCCATTGACTCTCTGCTTCAATGCATTGATGAAGTCAACAGCTGGATGTGCCAAAACTTTCTACAGTTAAACAAAGACAAAACTGAAATCATTGTGTTTGGAAACAAAGATGAAGTTCTCAAGGTGAACGCATACCTTCACTCTAAAGGTCAAACAACTAAAAATCAGGTCAAGAATCTTGGTGTGTCTTTAGAGTCAGACCTTAGTTTCAGTAGTCATGTCAAAGCAATAACTAAATCAGCATACTATCATCTGAAAAATATTGCAAGAATTAGATGCTTTGTTTCCAATCAAGACTTAGAAAAACTAGTGCATGCTTTCATCACCAGCAGGGTGGATTATTGTAATGGACTCCTCACTGGCCTTCCCAAAAAGACCATAAGACATTTGCAGCTCATACAGAACGCTGCCGCCAGGATTCTTAGCAGAACCAGAAAATATGATCATATCACACCAGTCCTCAGGTCATTACACTGGCTGCCAGTTACTTATAGGATTGATTTTAAAGTATTATTAATAGTATATAAATCATTCAATGGCCTAGGACCTCAATACATTGCAGATATGCTCACGGAATACAAACCCAACAGATTACTCAGATCATTAGGATCACATCAGCTAGAAGTTCCAAGAGTTTACTCTAAGCAAGGAGAGTCTGCTTTTAGCTATTATGCCAGCCGCAGCTGGAACCAGCTTCCAGAGGAGATCAGATGTGCTCCTACATTAGTCACATTCAAATCCAGACTCAAAACACATCTGTTTAACTTTGCATTTAATGAATGAGCACTGTGTCACTGTTTGTCCGACTGTTTATACTGTGTCTTATTTTAGTCTTTATTCTAAACTGTTTTAATTATTTTTAGTTCTTTCTCGTTTCTTTATTTTAAACTGTTCTTTATTCTAAACTGTTTTAATTATTTTTAGTTCTTTCTTGTTTCTTTATTTTAAACTGTTTTGTATATTCTTATTTCTTCTGATTATTTTTAATAGTATGTAAAGCACTTTGAATTACCATTGTGTATGAAATGTGCTATATAAATAAACTTGCCTTGCCTTGCCTATCTACAGGTACGTATGCAACAGACTTCATCTCTCTCCTAGCCTCTTTCGATCTCAAACGACTCATCACCACAGGTACTCACAAATCAGGCAACCAACTGGACCTGGTTTACACACACAACTGCATCACAGACAACATTTTGGTGAGACCTCTCCATGTTTCAGATCATTTCCTCATTACTTTCAGTCTACAACTCTCTACCCCTGCACCAACAACCCCCACCACCAGTCACTTTCAGACGAAACCTGTGTTCACTTTCTCCCGCCCATCTCTCCTCTGCCGTGTCTTCTTCTCTTCCCTCACCCTCACAGTTCTCATCTCTGGATGTGAATACCGCAACGGATACCTTATGCTCCACTCTAACCTCTTCTCTAGACAATATCTGCCCTCTCTCCTCCAGGCCAGTGTGTGCTTCTCCCTCTAACCCCTGGTTATCTGAGGTTCTTCGTGAACACCGGACCGAACTCAGGGCAGCGGAGAGGAAATGGCGCAAATCAAAAGACACATCTGACCTGAGTATGTATAAATCTCTCAGGCCCGGCGCCACGAGGGGGCAAAAGGGGGCATTGCCCCCTCAGATCTGATTTGTGCCCCCTCAGTTTCACTTTTGTATTCATGGTTACAAAGGAAATGTTTAACCTTTTGAGCAGTCTCCGGTTTGGTCCCATATATGGAATTTTTATTTCGGTGCCCCTGAGAGTATGGTGACGGTCCCACATATGGCATTTAGAATGTTCAGTGACGTGACATCACTGCCAGATTCAAACTGTGCTTTCGCGCGTTAGTTGGCGCTGAGTCAGAGACGGACGCGCTCAGCGCTGTTATATATCACAACTATGCAGTGTTTTCAACCTAATAATGTTTATTTTAGGTTTCAGACATTTAAATACACATAAGCACTAGTAAAACAATACATTTGGAGTTTGTAAAATACACACTGATGTCTGTGGGAACAGCAATAACAATCTAATCAAATATAATTTGCCGACGTGTGTTATTCACATCAGACAAACATAGTGGAAGTAACTATAAAGTTTACTCTATTCTTCTCCGAGTTCACCGGCCACTTTCTTGCATGTATTTCGGGAGAAACTGATGACAGACAGGACTCTCTGAACTGCGGCGCAAACATGGTGGCGCCCATCTCATGTTAGATCAAGATTATTTATAAAGGTTTTTAAACGAGTAAACATCCTTCTTGTCTAACTTACCTTCACAGATCACATTTCAAAGACCACTCGATCATGCAGGTTTTCACTGCACAGCATCAGGAAGATCAGGCCTTTCCTAGCTGAGCATGCAACACAACTCCTCGTCCAGGCCCTGGTCATCTCTAGGCTTGACTATTGCAATGCTCTTCTGGCTGGACTTCCATCATGTGCAACTAAACCTCTACAGATGATCCAGAATGCTGCAGCTCGTCTTGTCTTCAACGAGCCCAAGAGGACCCACGTCACTCCTCTGTTCATCTCTCTGCACTGGCTACCTCTCGCTGCTCGCATCAAGTTCAAGGCATTGACGCTTGCTTACAGATCTATCACAGGCTCAGCTCTCTCCTACTTTCACTCACTCCTACGAGTCTACATCCCTACCAGATGCCTACGATCGGCCAACGAGCGACGTCTACCAGAAGCCTACGATCGGTCAACGAGCGACGTCTACCAGAAGCCTACGATCGGTCAAAGAGCGACGTCTCATGGTTCCATCACAGAGAGCCACAAAATCACTTTCCAGAACATTCTCATTCACAGTTCCCTGCTGGTGGAACGCTCTCCCCACCCTCATCCGGAATGCAGAATCCCTGACAACATTCGAAAGACAGCTGAAAACCCATCTCTTCCGTGAGCACTTAACCAAAAAAAAGAAAAAAACAACTTTCTCCTTTAAACCCTCGCTTATCGGGCTTATGTTACTCTGAACAATGCCTGAACTTCGGATTTTGAGCACTTCTTGCGTTGTTTCTCGCCTCTCCACGATGACTTGCTTAATTTAGTCCTAATTTGTGAGTCGCTTTGGACAAAAGCGTCTGCTAAATGACTAAATGTAAATGTATCTATCTATCAAATGTTGTACCTCAGATCAGTTGATGTGTGTTTTCCTTTAAATGCTATTGGATTCCCCATAGACCGGTCACTCTTCATGGACACACAGCTGGACTCCGGTGAGTTTGATCTCTGTCTGCAACTTTGGCTTCAATAGAACAGACGATTTAAAAATAACAGATATGACATAATAGACAAGAATTCATATTGCTAATTTTACATGTATAAACTTTATATAGACTATCTATCTATCTATCTATCTATCTATCTATCTATCAAATGTTGTACCTCAGATCAGTTGATGTGTGTTTTCCTTTAAATGCTATTGGATGCCCCATAGACCGGTCACTCTTCATGGACACACAGCTGGACTCCGGTGAGTTTGATCTTTTACCCTTAAACTGACTTTAATAGAACAGAGATAACAGAATAGAGACAAGAATCAACTTGGCTGATTTAACATGAAAATAAATCCCACATGAGAAGGTTGTCTAAGATCGTATACCATACCATACCAACTTTATTTGTTAAGCACTTTACAACAACCAAAGTTGACCAAAGTGCTGTACAGGAAAATTATGCAAAGTTACATTTAACTACTGTATATCCCGGCACCAGAATATGATGACAACAGATCACTATACCAACCCTGGCAAACACACACAACACCCTGTTATGTGCAGAAAATGAGTCTTCTATAACATTAAGATCATATGAAGATTGAAGTACCTGAATCCTGCAGAAGAATCTCCATGTCTGAATGTGTGTGTGTCGTCCATTATTCATTCAGTCTTCATGAAGCTTCAGTCAGATCTGTAGCGTTTGCTCCAGTATTTCATCTGTGTGTGTAACAGAAATATCTCGGCTGAACAGACTGTGGGAAGTTTGTAACACTAGAGTTTAATGTTCTTCCACTGAAGCCTCAAATATTGTACAAATGGGACAGTTTACTGTAAGCCCACGTTTAATACATCTGTGAAACTGTCTAATACAGTATACACAGGTCCATATTTTAAAATAAAATGTTTGATTTTTATGTAAACCAATAAATGCATTTATTGGTATTAAATGTTCAATAAAAATGACATTACATAAAGGGAGATTGTAACAACAGCACTCTTTGTAATTGACATTCATTTACACAGAAAACTATATCAAAGTTTAAGAAACACAGCACAAAAAAAGTTAAAACAAACTCTACAGAGGTTAAAGAGAAAAGCTTGTTTTTTAGTAATGAAAACGAAAATTAGACCTACATAAAACGTGTAAAAGTGTATTCTAACATATAGGGTCTAGGCTATATGTCTATGTCCAATAATTGATAAGTTAAAAACAACTGCATATTAAGAATTTCATGTGTAATGTACTTTAATATTAATGGTTACTTACGTTAGTGAGGAAGTAAGTTAATTTCCATTCGCCACACCGAACTCTTGCTCTGAATATAAAGTTATTAAACACCTCGAGGCTCGAGTTTTCCATCAACAGCACGTTAAATCAAACTTACATATACAAACATCACTTGATACTATGATCCGTTGTTCTTATTTAAAGATTCTTAAAGCCGGGTGTAAAATGGCGCTTGTAAATAAAACACACTGGAATGTACTTTCACTTTCACTAAGCCCCTTTTGCCCCTTATTGTGTAAATGTATTGTGCCCCTCTCTGATAAATGTAAATTATTATTATTATAAATATTATAATAAATATCAATACACTTATACACCATTGCTACTAACAATAATTATACAAAAAAATATGTTATTTAAAAATAAAATTGGCGGAGGTAAGTATTTGGCGGAGGTGACGTCATAGGCGGAGTTTCCTTTGCAGCGGATCTACAGCAGTTCGCCGCGAGTCTTCAAACTACACGAGCAACAGGTAACATTAAGCTAATATGGAAAAGTTACATTTATCCTACTGTAGGAGTTAGGACATTAAGACCCAGTAGACGCCACCTCCGAGCGCTTCTTTTTTTATTTTTTATTTTTTTATTTTATTATGCTTGCAAACAATACAGAGATGACAAACATGGTATACAAATTTGTATCAGAATTACAAAAATGTCAATACAAAATATAATAATATGTACAATGTCATCTGAACATACATAATAGCAGTGCATAACCAAGACAAATAAGAATAAAGAAAAATGAAGAAGAAGAAAAAAGGAATCATGAGGTTAAGACATCTTATATATCATTTAGTGTACACAAATTAAAGTCATTACAATTTGAAATAGTTTTAATTGCTTTCTTATTTACTGAGGATGAAATAGTGTTAAGGTACATTTTAAATTCTTTCAAAAAAAAAATAAAACAATAAAAATTGGTTTGTTATTGGTGAATTTACATTTATGAATGTAAAATTTGCCAATAAAATAAAATAAATTAATAACAAAACAAGCTTTTATTTTATTGGGGTCAGACTCAAAGTATCCAAAAATAATGTCTTTAAAGGTTACTGATATATCTTGCTGGATATTATCTTTAATAAATATTTCAAGATTTTTCCATAGTTGTTCAGTATAGAAACATGACCAAAATAAATGATAAACAGTTTCTGTGTGAACTTGGCAAAATGAGCATCTTGTGTCAATATTATTTTTATATTTAATCATAAAATATTTAACAGGGTAGAATTTATTTATTATTTTAAAGGACACTTCTTTTACTTTATTAGTTAGAAAATATGTCTGTTGTAAGGACCAAATCTTTTTCCACTTTAAATTTTTAAATAAATTACTCCAATAAGAGATACTCCTTTTAATCTTTTGGCTAATACTAAAGCAATTATTTTATAATCATTGTTTAGTAACGTTATAGGACGCCAATTAGCTATTAAAGTAATGGTTTTATTTGGTTTGGGATAGAAGATTTGAAATTTTACATTTTACTCTTATACATCTTTTTCTTTTTAGCCAATTTGCTACTAAAAAAACGTATGTATTTACCAATTTCATATTTCACTAATTCCCAATTACTGCAAAAATGTTTTTCCTTATTTGCTTTTTCCTAATAACTAGTGATTATACATTTAATTTGATCTTTTACTTCTTTATATTTGAGCAATGAATTCTTCATTTTCCAAAAGGAGGTAAATCTTTGCAAGTTAGCAGTATCTGAAAGAGGAATGAATATGGAAATGCATCTGTGATCAGAGAGAGGCGATGGAGTAATATCAGAGGATACATTATTTAGATCTCTAGAGATAAGCCACATATCGATACGAGACTGCTTTGAAAGAGAATTGTTGCTCCATGTAAAGTGTTTTGGAGAAGGATGAGTTTCTGGTTTGAAAGAGAAAGACTTCTGTCGAGTAAAGGAAATCTCTGCATAAACCTCTTTAAGTACAGACTCCAGTTATCAGGGGACTTTGGAGGCCATCTATCGAAGACGTTATCCAGAGCCACGTTAAAGTCCGCTCCAAAGACTAAAAAAGAATTTGGGTATTTAGTTAGTAATTTCAACACCTTTTTTTCTACTTGATAAATATGTTTTTCGTTGTCTTTTTGTTGATTAAAACCATAAATATTAACTATAATACCCGTTACATTCGAAATATCCAGTACGAGACAGATATATCGTCCACCTGGATCACAGTCAGAGCACACAATCTTCCCATTAAACCGGTTTTTGAGAATAGAAACACCAGCTGAGTTACTGGTTCCATGAGCCATCAATTGAGATCTCCAAAAAACATAATCCTCTTTGGTTGAATGGCATTCTTGCAAAAAACAAAAGTCAGATTTAAATTGTTTAAAGGGGTTATGACATGGTTTTTTCTTTTCTTTTATTATGTTCCCTTAGGTGCAATTATAGTATTACTATAGTTTTTTGGACAAAAAACGTTTAAAATTGAGTGATTTATGACCTTGTCCCACCCTGTTTCTCATGCTCTGATTCAAACAGTCTGTTTTGGGGGTGTTTCCCCTTTAAGAGTTCAGAGTTAACGCCCACTGTTATGATTGGAGCTGGTAAGTCCCGCCCCTTCCGCAAAACCCCACTGGACCTCAAAGTTGAAAAACCGTCAATGCAAGTGAATGGGAGAAAATAATTATTTTCTGGTCCCGTTTGAATTGTGCCATGAATGTGAACATATGTTGTCAGTGAATTTTTTATATAATCTTTCATGTAAAGAATGATACAATTTAGCGGGTAGAAGTTTGATACGGTTAGACTTTGTGTGAGAGCACTTTGTGGACTACAACTCTCGACGCGTTTGAAACGTCACCACCACTAGCACACGGACTAGCTCACGGATCCCGCTAAACATGGCTGTGTCTTTGGTGCACTTCACCGCCTTCTTTCAGGGAGAGGACAAAATCGTTGAGGTTGGTGAAAACCACGGGTAAGTCAACTTTATGGGGTGACGTCACATAGGCGACATGTAGTCTTTCTCGTTATGTCTTTTCCACAACTGCTAGCCGAAGAATCATACCATATACTGTCAAACTCGTAACATGGAGAGTTATATAAAAAATTCACAGACAACATATGTTCAATTCATGGCACAATTCAAACGGGATCAGAAAATAATGATTTTCTCCCATTTACTTGCATTGACGGTTTTTCAACTTTGAGGTCCAGCGGGGTTTTACGGAAGGGGCGGGACTTACCAGCTCTATGCATCAATTGTTAACGCCCCCTTGTCTAAACGTGCGGATTTTGCGGAGCTGTTTTTACCGTTACCATAGTAACGGGTGATGCGTGCGAGGCGATGGCGATTGCAATGATGTTTGAGTCGGAATCAGAGGAAAGGAACCATCAACACAACTAAGAATGCATCAGCCCGTCCACATAGAAAGTGTGAAACTATTTTGTCAGTTTAACAGCCTACATCTTTTAATAGCCTACGGGGCATGAACATGACGGTCATGAAAACAAAGTAAAGTTAGGCTAAAAAACACGGTGATTATTCATAATGAATTAAACTGCAATTAACGTTTTAAAAAGTTTTAAGTTTTAAATAGCCTACATTACTTACAGTTTGCGTCGTTGTTGAGCCCAGTATAGTCCACACGGCCTTATCTTGTACAAAAGTTTTCTGGCAAAGCCAGCATCAAACTGCGATTGTTCTCAACTGTCACTCATCCTTGAAATGTGGAGAACACACGCTTAAATTAACACTGCCGTGACTGGGACGTCCGCGAAAAATAAACTGCATCCATCTTCCCCTGAAGTCTGGATCTTTCAGCAGCGTATATTATTCAAACATGTTGTTTGTCCACAGCCAGGAACAGCACATCTGCGTGACATCGCAATCTTCTTGTAAACAGACCCACTCGCTGCACGTCGACTGAACACGTGTGAAGCGCGTGACAGATGCGATGATGAAATGAGGCGTAGTTATCTTGCGCTTGAAGCGTAGTTGTCTACGCTGGAGGCGGTCATATGCAAACGACTGCTACGTCACTTCGTACCGTGACGTCACTTCATACCATGGATCCAGAACGAGCTGTATTTTTAGAGCTTGATTAAATAAATGATTCGTTTATAATGGGGAGGATGTCTTACGCTATGAAACTTGCAGGACGTTTTAATGGTACAAAGACCTCTTATATACCAAAAGATCAAGGCAAATTTGGTTTCTCATGTCATGACCCCTTTAAAATATTGTCAGATCAGCTGACAGAGAAATATAACTAATATAAATATAAATATAAATATATATATAAATATAAATAAGCCAGAAGAAGTGGAGATCACAGGCGAGAGTCGATGTTATTCTTCATCGTGTTTCATTTTCCACGACTCTAGTTCTAGTTCAGCAATATAAGTTATCAAAGCAAAAGCCAAAAAGTTCATCATCATTTTTGGGTCGGCAAAATGACCTTTCAGTGATCAGATCTTAGAAGAACCATTTTTTCTAGAACATTTTAATGATCAAAAAACACTTTTCCATTATAAAGAACCTTTTAATGGCTCTTCATGGAACCACTGATGCCAATAAAACCTTTATATATATATATATTAATATTTATATTTATAACATATTTTTATTGAAAAATCATGCAGTATGACAAGAAAAATTTTTCTTGTTATTAAGAGTGTATCTTCTAACACATCACCACTTTTCAGCAACCCGGCACAGCCAATCAGAATGAGTGTGTGAGCTGTGTATGTGACGTGTATGTCACCTATTTACAATCACAGTAACCTAGACAATGAGCGTTTGTTTGTTTTGGCTGTGCAGAACTTGACTTTTCTTATTGATATGTAAAAACATCAGATGCTTAAAACATGTTACTTAAACTCTAAGCTTAAATATTTATATATATATATATATAAATACTGCATTAAAGACGGTGGCAGAAACGGAAGCATTGCTATTTTACTGAATATTACCACAAATGATCATGATTGTTTGAGCTTTCCCACATCAGAACCATGAGCCGCACTGGTGAACCATCAGTGGTGAGGTAACATACAGAAATGCTGATATATTGAGTTAGATTGTGAATTAAAGCACACACGTTTCACTGCTCTCCATCTTTCTGCTGTCCACGATGGTAAATGATTCCTCCTGCGATGATTGTAGTCAGAAGAAACACACACACAGCCAGTCCAACACCAGCGAACATCAACACACACTCCGTCACCTCGTCTACAGAGACACAAGAGTTACTCACAGACGAATTAAACAACAGCGTTTTGCAGCATCGAGAAACATATACAGTCACACACTCATTCTGATTGGCTGTGCCGGGTTTGTGATCGCTGTAAAATGGAGATGTGTGAGAAGATACACTCTTAAAAATAAAGTTATTTTCTTTTGAAATTTTCTTGTCATACTCCATGATATTTCAATAAAAAAAAAAATGTTTATATATAAAGTTTCTTTATTGGCATCAATGGTTCCATGAAGAGTCATAAAAAAGGTTATTTATGATGGAAAAGTGTTTTTTGATCATTAAAATGTCCTAGAAAAAAAATGGTTCTTCTAAGATCTGTTCACTGAAAGGTTCTTTGCCGAACCAAAAATAACTTATGATTGTACAGACTGATGAACTTTTTGGCTTTTGCTTTGATAACTTATATTGCTGAACTAGAACTAGAGTCATGAGAAAATGAAACACAATGAAGAATAACATCGACTCTCGCCTGTGATCTCCACTTCTTCTGGCTTATTTATATTTATATGATTTATATTTCTCTGTCAGCTGATCTGAAAATATTTTACACATGTGATCACTTTATCAAACACGAAGAGAAGTTCATTAAGACTAAAGAATATTATAGTTTCAATATTATTATAGCAGCAAACCTCTCCTCAACAACACATGATCTGAGGAATAACTCGTGTCTGGAGCTCAAAGATGAAGATAAAGGTTCTTCATGATCCATCAAATTTTTCCGTTCCACAAAAGGTTCATTATAGTGGAAAAAGGTTCTTTAGATTATAAAAATTTAAAATAATTTAACATTGAAGAAGTTGTGAAGATAAATGAGAAATAAAGTCCTGAATCTACACACTGCTGACAGCACTGATCCTGAAAATTCAGCTTTGCATCACAGAAATAAATGATAATTTAAAGTATAATAAATTGAAAACCAATTATTTTAAATTGTAATAATATATCACAATATTACACTTTTTCTGTATTTTTGATCAAATAAATGCAGGCTTGATGAGCAGAAGAAACTTCTTTCAAAAACATACATAATAGTAATGTGTCCAAACTTTTGGCCTGCACTGTAGGTGTGAACCAATAGAGATGAAATGAAGCATCGAAAAACAATTCAGCATCACTTCCTTATCGCACAACAAATGGTGTCATAAGACAAACAATCCGGAAGCGGGGGTCAAAGGTGACAACCCCACACCTGTTCGGGCTGACATACAGTCTGTTAAATTTTCTTCTTGTATTGTAGTGCTCTGAGTATAATTCATTATTATAAAATGCAAAAGATATTGTCACAAGGCTGTAGCGCAGACTGAAGACAGGCAAATGAAGAAAGTTAAAACACAACATAAGGGTTCACAAAATAAACACTGGACACTGATCTGAGGAAAAGGAGGAAATTAAGTACACATCCAAACAAGGCTAATTAATTAAACACAGCTGAACCAAACAAACTCATAATGAGGGTGAACATGGAAACAAAGGAGGAGTGGGAAAGTGAACAAAGGAAGACAGAAAACTAGGGAATACAAACTAAAAGTCCATGAATACTAAAGCAAACTGAACATAACTGTGACAGATATGTGCATACTTTTTCATTTTTTAAAGGTCAGATTAAAATGAAACTGTAATGGTGAAATACTGAAAAGTCCTGTAAGAGGAGGCAGTGCCTACATACACATCGCTGTGATTGGCTGATTTTAAGCTGATGTTCCTGAAACCTGCAGATTGAGTATATGGTAATAACAATTGTGTATTAATATTAATAGCTAAACATTAGTTGTAGCAAATAAAATGTACACTTCATTCTGTATAATTGTAGTTATTATTTCTGAATCAACACAAAAATAGTTTAAAACTTATAAACTTGGTGAGACTTTGATGAGAATTGGTTTTAATAAATATTGGCCCCTTTCAACAAAATGTTATGCAACAGTAATGGTTGCTTGTTGATGGTGATCAAGTAAATGCTACACCATCAGTGATTAATAATCAGTACACAGTGTTCTGTCAGTGAGCTCTTCCTTAGCAGCTCCTCATGCACTTTCATCTCTACTTTCATCTCGAGTGCTTATACGGTTTAATTTTAACCAGGAACTCCCCAACAGCCACAAGTCCAATAGGGCATGTGTCACCGCTTCACACTGCGTTGGAGGCGTGATGTCTGAAAGCAGATGAGTACGTGACGAACACACCCAACATGATGCTTCTCTCTGTATAGATGACCCCATTTATGATATTTTGATGAATCCTTCACATTTTACTAAGTACATATTGTCACAGTTGCTGGTGTAAACATCCACAGTAACCACTAGTTTAGATCTTATGAATAAAGTGAGTGGTACTTGAGGTTATAAATTATGTTAGAGAATTTCTATGTGGTGTTTGAGTGGTTTTCAGTGCTTGCTATGGTGTTTTTGGTTATTTCTAGGGGTTTCTAGGTGGTTGCTAGTCTCTATGATGTTCTGGTCTGCAAATATGACTTGAAATCTTTGGCATATTTTGTGCCTGCTTTATCGTCCATCAGGTGCAGTTTGTAAGTCTAATAGATTAGAACAATATAAGTACATCTTCCCTTAACAAGCTGGATTATTTGAGATATCATTCATGTCCGACGTGGGCCAAAGTTTAATACTAATATATTATTGAAATCCCTAAGAATGAGCAATAGTTACAGTGATGCTTGCCTTATTTATAAGCACTGGCTGTATCCATTTGACGAGACTGGACATTAGCACAGTTATAGGCACAGTATATGGTTGTGTATTTGCTGTTTACTCAAGAACAAAACTGCTTCCTGTTTTCATTCCGGTTATTGACCTTTCGCACATGCTCTGTGAGAGGCCTAGAAGAGGAGAACCATACAGCTAAAGGGATAGTTCACCCAAAAATGAAAATTATGTCATAATTTACTCACCCTCATGTCATTCCAAACCCGTAAGACTTTCGTTTATCTCTGACAATGCTTATGCTCTGATAATGTTCCCCAACTCGAAGGATTGTTTTTATCCCGCAGGACAATGCTCCAATCCACACAGCCATGCCAATCAAAGTGTGGATTGAGGACCATCAGATCAAGACCCTGTCATGGCCATCACAACATCCAGACCTGAACCCCTGAAAACCTCTGGAATGATCAAGAGTAAGATGGATGGTCACAAGGCATCAACAATCGCCCAACAGTAATGTGACCGAATGATAGGGAACTTGCCAAGACGCACGGAATCTATGATTGGTGAACATGATATATAGATTCATATGTATCTATGAACATACATACATACATACATACATACATACATACATATACATATATATATATGTATATGTATATGTATATGTATGTATGTATGTATGTATGTTCATTAAGTTTAAAGGTACAATATGTAAGATTTTTGTAATAAAATATCCAAAAATCACTTGCACAGTGTGATATATTTCCTGCAGTTGTGTACTTACAATATCCCAAACGTTCCCAAAGATTTTTCATTTCAGAGAAATTCCAATTGTAAGCAATGGCTCGTCCCTGTTCAGTGTCGGCTGTCAATGAAGTAATATCCGCTTTATCCCTGGTTTCCGCTTGTACTGTCATAGTTGGCGACAGATGTGGACAACTGCGTTACGTCTAGCGGCGCGCTCACGCTGTTGTTGTTTCGTTCAAACATTATGGATCATGGCAAGCAGACTTTGGGACACAAGAACTAAAACGAGGATCAATATCAGCGTTTTCGAGATGCCGAGAGCTAGCGTCCACGACTAACTTCGACTTGACAGAGACGCCACTCTTGCATACTTTATTAGACAGGTGAGCAAAATGTACATAAAACTAATCAATGCTATATAGCTCAACAAATGATGAAATGTTAGAATATGATCAGTATGTTATTCTAATGTTGATCTATAGTTTACTGCTAGTCTCATACAGACAAACTAACACAATAACATTAGAACTTTCAACACACTCATATGCTGTTTAGTGTAACGTTAGACCAAGTGAAACAGCGCTGCGTTACCTCACAAGTTTAATATGTCAAATAAACGGACCTGTGAGAGTGAGTAATTCAGCACTTGCGGTTAGTTCGGTAGATTGAAATGTCTTCTTTATATCTGTGAGACTTGGGTGTGGCGCTGAGATCTGTCTCTCATTAGCACTCGTGCTCTGCTTCACACCTCAGTAATGTTAAAAACATGAATGGGTTTTTTTTTTTTGACTTTTTGGATGTCATAACTTCATGCTGTAAGAGGTGTGGTAACAGATTCAAATGTGTTAGTGATAAACGATAGAAGTGTAAAAATAGTAAAAATGCAACAACCATTCAAATATTACGCAATCAGGTTAAGGTAATTAATATATATAAGCATATTTATAAAACTACAAAGACATATCATTCCTCTCAATTCCTCCTCAGTTCTATAGAAACCTAAGGAAAAAGAAGTGTGATCATATCATTTGTGAGTTTTTTTTTTTAATGTATAAAAATAATTTCTGGGTGTCCTTTTTTAGGCCACATCCACCAAAACAGAGTGTTTCAAAGAGAGAGTAAAAGCAGGATAGAAAATAACCTATTACTTCTAAATAATGATGTTTTTGGTTAAAAAAAATATTTCTATAATCTAGCTATAAGTGGTCCTCAGAGAACAGTTCATGACATTTAATACTAATGCTAGAAATGTACATGTAGACAACAAAGATCAAGACATTTATTTATAGAATGGTTAAGTTATGTGCTTGCAGAAGTGATGTCTTACTCATTCATGAAGGTTTTAATCTCTTAATTCCAATGATTATCTGGAATACAAATAGGAGTTTATATATATATATATATATATATATATATATATATATATATATATATATATATATATATATATATATATAATAAGGCTATTCAGAAATCATGAAGGACTGGAACATTGAAGAATGCAGAAATGAGATCTCAGACCTTAGGAATTACAGCAGTCAGATAATTATGTTATTAATTTAGTTATGTGAAGTTTATCCAGTGTTTTCTGTTGCATTTCCCACAGGTGTTATTTGTGTGCGGTTCACTACGATCACACTGTTCCCATAACAGCTCAGCAACAGATGCTGATTGTAAAATGTTTGCTCATTTCTAATTCTATTAGCCGTTCATACAAGTGGGCATAATATTCTAACTTTAATTTTATTCTAACTAAATTCACGGACACACTATGGTTCTGGTATATGAATATTAAACAGTTCACAGGTACAGACATACTGTAAATCACCCAGTATCAGAGATCTGGTTAAAGATGAGATGAGTTCAGGCAAGGGTTTTGAGTTTTTCAGAGTTTTGTGAACGGCACACAGCAGAATTGGGCAACTTTTAACTTTTACTTCTGTTGCCGCAGATTATGCAATACTCGTGGTGTGGTTTCTGTTAACCAAGCAGTTTTCACTACTTTCTGCTTTTATTTTTAATTACATGGATTTGTTATTAAAGCCAGTACCATTATTACATGAAAGAACGTCAGTAGAAACTCTTTTGGTGTCTAAAGGTTTTAACAGTCTGTGTCTTCAACCATCTGTCATTATTCAGTCGGTATGGAGCTCAGGCAACTTCCTCTTCTGCTCTGTGAGTATTATTTTTCTCTGTATGTATTCTTTCTCTGTGTGTCAGTGAATTTTACATTATATTTAATATGACAGACAGCTTTATCCAACATGAAACTTCACTAAGGCACTGGATTACAAATGTCTTTCCAGAATAAATGGACTGATGTTATTTAGATGCAATGCAACAATTTTTTTTTTTCTCTAATGTTGAATTTTTTTGCATCTTTTCAGTGTTCTGTTTAATTTAATTACTTTCAGTTTGGTCCTGTGGTTGACAGTAATTGCAAATACATTTATCTGGGCAATGATGTCAACATTCAGTTGCTTATACATTGGTTAAAACAGTGTATATTTATCAGTTTTATATTTATATAATTTTGCAATATTGCAGTATATTTATCAACAGTTTTGCAATTTAGGTTTCATTCATTAAGTGTAAAATACAGTTATAAGCCGTTTTATTGCATTAAGTGTTTGCATTTGATGTGAATGAGACACAGAGGCAGTTTATTTTCATTCCTCTGTTTGTGATCAGAATGTTGGCTTGAAGTTCCCTAAACAGTTTCTCTGCATAGCAAAATCTATTCTATGCACTCATACAGACGAATTTAGCTCTATACAAAGTACGAAAAATAAGAACATTTGAGCTTATAATGGTGTTTCACAAGCATATACTGTAGGCTACTGTTATAATATATCTGAAAAAGATCTTTGTGGAAAAAAAGTTTTTCTCTTTGTGTTTTTAGTGCTGATTTCAAACATCCACTCTGGACACACTGAAGGTGATTATATTTGATTTATACATTTCATCAACACTAAGTGTTTCAAGCCAGCTGAAAAATATTAGTGTTACATTTATAGGACTAAATACACCTTATTGTCTATCTAACAACGTTGCCTTTTTTAACAGTGTCAGTCTATTATTCACAAATATTGTCTACTGTATATTGCTGGAGTCTCGAGACAGAACAGATGATTTCCGTTTCTGAAGTCTAATGTGTGTGAACTGTTTTTCACAACCACTGTCGATTTTCATGGCCACCATTTACAGCCTAACAAAGTTGACGTGTCATTAAAAAGTCATAATGCATGCATCTCTGTAACACTTTTTTTACTATAAAAAAAAAGAAGATTTAGTCCTCATTGGTTTGGTGACAGCAACACCTACTGGTCAGAAACATTAGTATTCTAGTTTATCTAACGTCAACATTTTTAACAAAAACTGCTGTATACATGTAGGTATGTAGAACAACACTAAAGTCTAACCTGATTCAGCAAGTATATGTTGCAATCAAGAAACCATATTTATACATTATTTTCACTGTGAATTGTTATTGGTTTACAGAAAGACCAAAACCCAAAGTGACCATTAAACCTGATCATCATGTATTCAGAGGAGACTCAGTCACTCTCAGATGTGACATATATGATGAAGGAGTCACTAGCTGGAGGTACAACTGGTATAAAGACGGTTCAGCCAGTGTTTTCAGTGAACGACAGGAACACACATTCAGTTCTGTTACTGAGTCTGACGCAGGTAAATACTCCTGTAATGGGACAGAGACTGAAGGATCACGCAGATCACATCACAGTGATGAAGTTACACTGACAGTATCAGGTGAGTTTGAACATCTCTTCATAAACACACACAAGTTTAACATGTCATCAATGAGTGATGTCTCTATTTCAGTTCCCAGAGCAGTTTTAAGTGTTTCTCCTCAGAAGTGGTTGACTGAAGGAGATCCGGTGACTCTGATCTGTGAGGTTAACGGCTCATCTACAGGCTGGACATTCAGCTGGTTCACTGTAACTGGCCCAGGTCAGTTATAATGTGCTTCATCTGATAACATCTAAATTAAGTAAGGGTTAATGGCCGACGAGGTGTCCATTGTCAGGTATTAATAGACGACGGCAAAGTTTTTATCAAATCTAAAGTTTTTACAAACAATAACTTGGTTTCGGAGATATTTATTGTCCGCTCAGCTCGTAGAACCCTTCAGTTTTGTTTTGATACGATAAATTGTAAACGGATACTTTTACTGCCTGTTGCTATGGTTACTCACAGCTGATGACTGCCTGTTGCTATGGTTACTCACAGCTGATGTAGCCAGCGCATTTATTTATTAATCTCGAACGGTAAACAGTCAGTTTCACCAGAACTCCTTTACTAGGTGTCCTCTATCACTTTTTAACGGACACCCTGCAGCCAATCAGAATCGAGTATTCACCCAGACCATGATATAACTGGGTTTATTCAAGTCAATATGACTGAATCAACCTGACTAAGGATTACATCAATAACATTCTACCCCAAACTCTTGCAATAGTGCCAGAGATCTGGTGCCTTTAAGATGACATCCTAACATTCTGCCTTCATACAGGGATCGGGAATCATTATGAGCTCCTCTCAGACAGCAGCAGAGGAGCTGGAGGAAAGTACACTGTCAGTTCTGCTGATCTAAATCACTCTGGAGTTTATGTGTGCAGAGCAGAGAGAGATACAGATGGTGCCCAACCAGAATGCGACTTTTACCGCCGCCGTTCCCGCGGCGGCAAAATTGGGATGTGTATTTGCTGCCTTTTACCGCTGAGTGGCGCTGTAATCACAGACTTTGAAAAGTGTCAGTTTATTCTCTTTAATGCCGTAATCTGCCGCGGCAGTAATCTGAGCTGAGGTCACAGATAAATTTAAGATAAATATTGTGGTTAAACGAATTCAAATTCATTTAATTTAAACAAAGTAGACACACGTTAACATTGTGTGCCCAGTTTTTCTATAATTTAGAAAGGCTATGTCAATAGGTTACTTGTCATTTACTTCGTGTTATTTTAATGTGTTTGTAGATTTATTAACTGAAACATAACAGTGAAATAAATTAAAATAATTTACCGTAAAATTAAAACATTTTCAGGACTTGCAGTTACTAACCGATGTTAGTCGGTTTAAGCATTATTTCTTATATTCAGAATTAGGCTTACGTTGTTATGATTATCAGTTGAATTCTTTAATAAATAATCAACCACAATGCCTATTACTACTGCCGCAGCAAAAATAAACCAGTCGAATTTCAAAGTCGTTCGCGAAATTACTATAGGCTATACCGGGCAAGTGACAGGGCAAAACAGCAGCAACTGCGGCATTTTAAAAGGTAAGCTTCCTATCTGTTTATTTAAAAAAAAAAAAAAAAAAAAAAATCATTATTTGAACAAAAATGAGACTGATTGAATATGTTAAAATATAAACAAACAAAGCAGAGAATAAAACAAACTTTTAGGGAAAAAATATAGGCCTATTATGCTCAGAATTGGTTAACATTAACGAAAGCAAAATATGTAAAAATACATTTCAAACAAAATAAAACAAAACAAATTCGTGGCCGAGTGGTAGGCTATAACTTACGTTTCAAATCCCGAACAAACATGGGCTACTTTTTTATTATTAATTTGATTTGATAGTTCTAAAATATTGCTACACCATATTGTTTTTTTCTCCTATAGCCTATAGGCTATTAAATATTTTATATTTTTAAAATAAAATTACCATTCATTTCCATTTTACATTAGACAATTTTTTTCCAACAGAATGGCTGAATTAACATCTGCATAATAATAATAATAAATAAATAAACAGCACAAGGTCTTGTAAAAACACTTTTTTTATTTTTTGACATAATTTTTTTTTTTTTTTTTTTACTTTTAAAACAGAGAAAATAGTAGACCTAGGCTATTCAGACGATATCTGTGGTCAATGCATTAACAATAGACTCTCGGAGCTTCAAACGATCTGAGATCGAATCTCAGTATAGCCGACAGTGTTTATGTTTTTCCGTTCTTGATGCTTAAATATGCATCTGTTTATTAAAGTCAATCATCTTGTTTAATTATCAATTGTACATTAACATAAATTTGCTACATTCCAGTTGAGCCGCTGCACGCTATGACATATCTGATGAAGGAAGACTGTCAGCCGATTGCACCAGAAAATGAAGATGATGAAGCTCGTCTTTAATCTGCTAAATTATGTTTTTTTGTGTGTGTGAATCATTCACGAGATTGAGATGACTGACAGTAATACCCGGCCATAGCAACGGTAGACATTTTCCAAAACAGATCGAACAAATCAGAAAAATACTTTCAATACAGTATTGCTTTCAATTAAAAAATAAACAATGAAAATGTAAAAGAAAAAGAAAATTAATTAAGTTTGAAAACCCATCGCACATTTCAAGGTATGAATAAAGTGTCGGGACAGTTTTATTTAAACAGGGTTGCATCGATTCGATAGAGTTTATTCCCTTTGTGATGCAAAATAAGAAACATTTTAAATTTATTGTCAAAGAAATTGCAGCTAAATTAAAAAATGAAAACAGTACAAAACGAAAAAAAAGTTCAAAGCAACATAAATTAAGAACAGGCGTTTTTCTTTGCCTCTCTCGCGCTGGATATTTTTTTAGTAAGTTTGGTCTCCCTCACTGCGCGCGGCGGGTCTTTCTCGAAATTAAGCATTTCAGCGTAAAAAACACCATACAGCTGATAATACTGTATATGTCGCTGTGTGTCATCCACACAAATCACGAAAGAAAAAACTGTAACAAATAGCTTTTGTTCCTTCAAAGATACAACATGCCTTGCTGAATTCACCTTACAATAAAACGAGGTGGGTCGCGAATTAAATAGCTCTGTATCTGCTAAATTGAAATTGTGTGTGGAAAACCTTTAAATACAATCAATAAAACTACAATATATAATTTAATAAGATATAGGGCCTACTGTACATAGGCTATGGACTTTTGGAGATTTTGAGATTAAACCTTAAAATAACTTTGCCTTTGCCTGCTCATCAGGCTGGCTCCGACACTCTCCATATGAAAGACGGAACATTAACACCTCTGTCCTGCACCCCCACGATAAAGCAACTATTGCCTTCTCCAAACCCCCCACAGGCCAGCTGAGTTTGCAAAACAAAACAAAGAGTTTGCCACTCGTTGTGGTGTGCCAAAACACTTCATTATAAACTTCAATATTTCATTCAAAACAATCTCAAAACGCTTTGTGACATTTTGAAAAGCCGTGGATGCATTACTGCCACTGGAACCATGAACGCAAATACTGGTTCTGATTTTATTGTTTGTCGTTTAAACGTCATATATATATATATATATATATATATATATATATATATATATATATATATATATATATATATATATATATAGGCCTATATATTAACAGAACTGCTTTTGAAATTACGATTGGAATTATTATAGGCTACAGAAGTAAAGTCATTGTATAATATTTGTTCCTTAGTGTAAAATGGAAATGCATGGTGATTTTATTTTGTAAATAGGCTATAAGCAAAAAACTATGTTTTAGAACTAGACAAATCTCTCTGCATCAACAATAGACTATAAAATGCATTAATAGGCTAATATAAAAATATCAATAGTCTAAGTTAGTTCGGGATTCGATCCCGTGTCATCTAAATGATCATAACGTAAGTTCAACCACTCGGCCACGATTCACTCGTTGCGACATGGCCTAATGTTCCAGTGTGTGTTCGCTCACACGAGCGAGAAGCGCTCTTCATTCAAATGAACGCGCCGCCGCGTTTGTCGAACACTAATTCAACATGCCAGAATAAAACCTGGCTTTGGAACAATGCATAGCGCCACTCGTCGTGGTCTGTGCCAAAAAATTATAATAATTTAGTTTCATTTATTTCAGTGTTAGTGTTTGAGTTAAAAAAATCCTCTACAAATTATATTAACACAAAGTCGGCTGTAAGAGTCCTTTATAGGCTAAGTAAAAAGCAAAGGGCTTACAGTCTTAACATTTAGGCTACTTTGCTTAAATTCGATACATTTATTTTCAGTAGGGCCTAATAAATTTGTAGGGATGTAATTTCAGTATGCTTTACCAACGCTATGTATTCAATTAAAGTTCCAAGAGGTCTGTTATATATTTCCTTCCCAGCTGACACTAATATGCAAGTGCACAGCAAAAATCACAACTTGTGCTTGCTGCGAACGCAACTTATTTAAGGTGTCTCAACTGTACACAGTCTACCCTACAGTGTGAATTCGTTACAAGGTTTCATTTAATTATTTTTTTTCCATCTATGTTGAATATGAAAAGTGAACAGCACGAGTAGCCTAAGATAGGATGCATTGGGCTATATCGAGAGATGGATATGGAGTGGGTCAGACATGATTTTGACCACTTCATTAAAGTCCGCGTGAACCGGAAGTTGCAAACGACTTTTCTCCAGTGCTGTGACGTATTTCCCAGTGAAAAGGAATATTGAACAGAGGGCAGGGTTTTACTCTAGCGCTCCTCCTCTCCATCTCTCGCTCATAGCAGACTAACGGTTTGAGGGGAGTGGTTAAGCGTTTCCCAAACCAAGCCGTCAAACATACGTCATCAGGGAAGGTCCTCCAATGCAGAGGGGAGGGGCATTTTCAGATTTTGATTAAAGATTACAAAGCCAAAAAATTTTTTTGTGTGGATTGACTTGCATGGATGAATTGTTCACCACAAAACTAACAATTTAGGCAAACAAAGTAAATATGGTCAATTTTGAATTCATGTGGACTTTAAGTTTTGTTCAGTAGAAAACCTTTCTTTAAAGTGAATTTCGTTTTCTATAAATTGTATCTTAATTTTAACCAATTTTTCATCAACCAATTGCCTGTAAGTTGCCTATAACTCTTATAAGTAAGAGAAGCAAATATAACAGACACTAATCATGGAGGCGCCCGCGCGGTCACTTGCGTTGCACGTCAGCTGGAGCGCATCTCATCCTAACTTAACGAAACTCAGCGTATGCCTCACACAGACATGATAAATACATCAAATACACAAAGCTTGAAATGCCTTCAAACGAAATAATTCAAAACGAAAAGAAAAGGCTACTCTCTGATAATCAGATTATGTCTTTATGTGCATTTATCTCTAGGTGCGTTCACTACAAATATGGCGATCGTCAAGAAAACACTAGTTTATTGATAAAAATCAATGCACGCATCACCGGATTTAAATACACATCTTGCTTGTTGCACGCACACATATTATGTCGACAAAACGATATTATGATATAACGAAATATTATGTTGAAATAACATTATTATTAATAATACATCTTTTAGAATATTTGATTAAATGCTGATTGTTGCGCTTGTTCAATTTAATAAAATTAAAACTTTAATTGTGATAATTCAAATAGGCCTAATTGAAAATTAAATATTTAGTGGCCAAGTTTTGCTAATTTATTATATAGGCTATTATATGCCTATTGCCTATATTAAGTAGGTCATATTAAGACAAGGCATATATTAAGTTATTTGAGCTGTTATGAGAAAAAAAAAATATAACGAAATCTAAATTCTAAATCTAATAAATCAAAAAAAAAAATTCTAACGCCAATTCAACATGCCAGAATAAAACCTGATTTTTGAACAATGCGTAACGCCACTCGGCCTGGTGTGCCAAAACACTACATTTTAAACTTCAATGTTTAATTCAAAACAATCTCAAAACGCGTTGTGACATTTTTTTAAAGCAGTAGCCAAGCCAATATAGATTAAGGGCATTGAAACCAGGATCTTAACTAAAACGCGTTCCGCGTAATCTCTCAAAATTTATGCCACACTACTCCATGTATTTTTTTTTTTAAGGACTGCTTTTGAAATCACTATAAATTACTATGCAATTGTATCGCTCACGAGAGCTCTTCATTTATCTAATTCCTCAATAGAATAGTAAAAATATTCAGCGTCATTGCTCCTAATATCGTTTCTATTTTTAACTTTTGATTCTATTTTTTCAGTTCTAAAATTGATTCTATCTTTAGTTCTATTCTGTTGTAGTCTTATAGGCCTATTTATATATATGAAAAATATGCCTATTAGGCTTAGGGTTTTATATTTAACCCACTTACATTTTAAAATACGGCAATTGCTGCTGATTTGCACAATGTCCCTTTGCGCCACCTGGCGGTCATTTCGGGAACGACTTTGAAATGCGGCTGGTTTATTTTCGCCGCGGTGATTTCGCCGCGGCGGCTGGCGCGGCGGTAATAGGCATTCTGGTTGGGCACCATCTGTAAAACAGCCGTTTACAGCAACACACAACCACTGTGGGTCACTGGTGAGTATTTTTCATTTTTGAAAAAGAGAGTTTTGAAGCTCAAATTTAACACTTCCAAATTAAAGCTGTAATTGTCTTGTCAGGTGTTTCTCCTCCAGTGTCTCTGATCATCAGTCCCAGCAGAACTCAACACTTCACATCTGTCTCTCTCGCTCTGAGCTGTGAGGACCAGAGTAACTCTGATGGATGGACAGTGAGAAGATACACAGACAGCGGACGGCTGGAAGATTGTCCATCATCAGTGTGGGGATCACAAACAGGATCTACATGTACAATCAGAGCCACTGTCCCATCAGACACTGGAGTTTACTGGTGTCAGTCTGAATCTGGAGAGACATATCAGCATGTTAATATCACTGTACACAGTGAGTCTTTATTTCCATATTTATTCATTTCACTGGTATGTTACAAACAATGCATACGCAGATTGGTGCAGGAAGCATTAGATCAGGGATCTTCAACCTTTTTGAAGTTTTGTCTAAAATAACTAGGCCTATATGTAAAAATAACTGTGTATTGATGTAATTTATTACGATTACACTGTAAATCTATTATAATAATAAATGTTGTTATACAGTCAATATTAGAGCTCGATACTTTTTAGGCACTGACCAAATTGCCTCAATACCATGGAGTATCAAAAAATTTATTTCATTACCTAAGGGGTAAGTCAGTGAGCCATAAGCATGCAGCATTGATTACCTGTAGCCAGAACCATTGTGAGGCATCAAGGAAAAACACTATTTTATGGCGGTTACGCTCAGAGACGTGGCTCACACATGAGACTGGTGTGTAACACCATGTCCTAACTACACGCGACACCACGACACGCAATAAAAGGTATCTTTTCCATTTTAATAGTGTTTGTCCTAACCAGCCGCGACGGCGACACACGACGATTCTATTTTAGAAACGGTTTCTGTTATGAATTTGAGGATGAACCCAAGCGCAGACAGGATAGACACACAGTTTATTTATGGACAAAAAACAGGGAAAACAACCCACGAGGGGGCAAAACATGGACAGAACAAGGAGTGACTAAACTAGACTAAGACTTGACAGATAACTAGACTATAAACAAACAGCAAATACAGAAACAGAACTTTCTCTAGACAATACTCTTGACAGGATACTCACAAGGTATGATAAACAAGGTTTCTCTATGTAAGACAATGTGTAACAATGAACCAGCAGAAGACAGCAAACACAAGGGGATTAAATAGGGAGACTAATGATAACATAACAGGTGACACAGGTAAAGCAATAATGACAAAACGAGGATAACAAGGGGGCGGGGCAAGAGAACGAGACAACACAAGCACATGGCCCAAACAAAAGGCCATGTGCTTGAACACAAAACATGGGTCTGTCATGATCCTGCCTACAGAATTAAAGAACGACAAGGACTAGATGGCAGAATCATGACATTTCTGTGCTGGAACAACATAGACAAAGTGTGGCAATGATAATTTCAGGTAGGCTACTGTTTATGCGCTTTATTTAATGTTAAAAGCATGCAATGTGACTTTGAATATCATTTAGTGCTCCAGCTTTGTAGCTGTAACAACAGCAATGGATAATTCACCTCAGATCTTGAAATTAAACAAATGGAAACAGGAACGTTCAAATGTTTCATAGTTTAAATGGTGTAATATTTTTTAATTTGATTATGTAGCCTACTTATCTATTTTCTTGTGAGTGCCATCGAGATCACTCTCTGGTGCTGTGCACTCGCCGCGAGACTCCGCCCACACGCTGCTCTGATTGGCTTTGGGATTTGATTGATTTTGATGCATCTTCAGTCCAGTGTGGACAGACACTTTTTGTCTAGAATTTGTCGCTGGAATCTTATCGCATCGCGACTGGTTAGGACACCGTGTAAGCGCCCCAACCCCCATTGATGTAGATGTGGAAAAGATCAAAAGTGTGGCTACATTTCACTAGACTCGATGCCAACAGCGCGAGGTTAAATATTTGCGACAAGAAAACTGCTGCCAAGACAAACAACACAACAAATGAAGCACTTGAAAAATTATCGTTCAGTCTAATTCAATTTTAGTCTAAATCAAACTTAGAGATGTTAAAATGGGGCTGATGTGATCATATTTCTAGGATTTAGTAAGGGAGCTCCTAGAGCCTGCGTGACATCTATCCAACAAAGCATTATCATAATCTAGTATTGAGATCATGAACGAATTAATTCGTTTTTTACCATTAGACCATTATATGTCATAGTTTGGCAACATTTCTAGTTGAAAAAAAGACTGTTAACACTGACAATGGGATTATCAAAAGAAAGATTGCTATCAAACATAACACCCAAGTGCTTAACTTTAGAAGACAATGTAACCGTTTGGAAATACAGTTGAGTGTTGTCAGCAAAACAGTGAAAGCTTCCCAACGCAATCAGCTCTTCTGACTATTTGCAAACATTGCATGTCTCCTGTGTTTCTGTAGTTGGTGTGATTCTGGAGAGTCCTGTTCATCCTGTGACTGAGGGAGATAATCTGACTCTACGCTGTTTTTATCCGTATATAAGCCCACCAAAACTCAGAGCTGATTTCTATAAAGATGGATCACTCATCCAGAATCAAACTACAGAGATGATCATCCCTACTGTCTCAAAGTCACATGAGGGTTTCTACTCCTGCAAACACCCAGAGACAGGAGAGTCTCCCAAGAGCTGGATCTCAGTCAGAGGTGAGAGTCAATGAAACAGTGAGCTGATTTATTTCTTCATTTGCCCTCGTTCAGATATAGTGCATGATAAAGTGTTTGTGTGTCTCTTTTTCAGGGTCTCATTCTTCAGGGTCTCATTCAGACTCTCAGATCTCTGTCCTCCACATACTCAGTTCTGCACTGGCAGCTTGTCCATATCTGATAGTGACAGTCGTACTGATTTACAAATGCTGCAAAATGAGAGGAAAAACACCTGAGTGATTTATTAGAAATCATAATCAACATTAGGCTACCCATATTTAATTGGCCAATTGTGACAGCTATCTTTTGCTTGCTATCTGGAGGTATTGTGACAATACAAATCAATTCATTTGAATCTGTCCTTTAGCATACCTTTGTTGAGAAACCAATACAGTGAGAGATGAACAAACCTAGCTTAAGTAAAATATTTTGTGTGTATTTAACAGTTATATCTGTTGAAGAAGAAGAAACTTCTATCTGATTTTAAACCAAGAAAACTTCCATGCTTGCTGGAATCACTCACTATCTCATTCACAATCTTGGGCAGAGCGTGCTTACTGTAAAAAAAAAAAAAGTGTTTTAGTGACAACATCATGTTTAACTTTTCATGTTTCTTCTTTAAAGGGGTGGTAATGCCCTTTTCACAAGATGTGAAATAAGTCTCTGATGTCCCCAGAGTGTGTGTGTGTGAAGTTTTAGCTCAAAATACCCCACAGATATTTTTTATATAGCATGTTAAAATTGTCAGTTTTTGAGGGTGAGGAAAAACGCACCATTTTGTGTCTGTTGCTTTAAATGCAAATGAGCTGCTGCTCCCCACAGGGGGCGGAGCTTAAAGAGCTTGCACTCACACACACATGCACTGAACATTTCTAAAACTTTTAGCCTTTTATGTTCAAACCGGAGTCAGACAATGGTGGAGAGACTCAAGAAGAAGTGACAACATGTAGAAGCAACAGAACATTTCTGAATGGTTAGTTGATGAATTTATGAAGCTGATGTGTAGTTATCTTCTAGTCTTTAATTAGCATATTCTGTCATGATAATCTATAAATCGTGTTCAGGGGGCGGGGTTTATGTAAATTTTAGGGTTGGTGATGTCACTAACCCGGGAGGAATGTGGTGTAGTCTCTACCAGCCGTTTGTTGTAGTCCTTAAAAAGCGATTTCTCTAAAAGCAAATATCTCCCTTTGCTTTGAACTTTGAGCGTTGTAACTTTGCAGATGTTGTTTATGCTCAAACAGCAACATTACACACTAACTAAAGTTAGAAAAGTCAAATCATAATCAACCACCCCTTTAAAAATAAAGAACTATTGCTGAAAAAAAAATGTTTGAGAGCTGTTTGTTGTTAATTATTGCAGTGTGTTACTTGTACAATCAGATCAAAATAACTATGACCTATGTCATCTGCATAAATTATTACAGTTAGCATATGCAGATAAAAAGAATCTCTCACATTTTAATCAATTCCTGAACATGCATTTTTTTTTCTATCCAAAGCCAATGACTTCACATGTGATTGTTTTTTTGGTTCTGACTCACTGGTGTGTGAAAATGTTGCCTACTAGTGGTTTCTGAATGTAAATATGAATGTAATGTGTAATATGAGTAATGGCAATTTTGATGCTTAGCAAGAACCAACCTCTAATTAAATTTCCAATGTGTTATGTATTAAGTCTCGTTCTACATTAAAAATGAATAAAACAAAATCTGACCACTGGTGTATGTTTCTTTTCACACTGCATGAGGTTTATTTTGCATCAAGGCACCATCAACTAGAAATTTGCTGGGTGTACACAGTGGAATCTTTGCCGGTGGAGAAGATCAGTTTCAGTGGTTTTCTTTTTTTCTCCGTTGGGAGAAATCGTGGAATTGATTATGTTCATATGGTTGTAGATTGCATCATGTATGAGAAACTACGAGCCGAGCAGAGTACCTTACATCTTACCAGGCATGTCCTGAGCTACCAATCATTTTTAAACATGTTTAAAAAATTCAGGAAGACAGTCGAAATTTGACAAGTGTAGCTCTCCCCTATTACCAAATCATATACATCATACAACCACTACTAGCAACCTTATAGTGTGCGCATTGAAGGGGGTGGATGGATTCCACTGCTGCTTCAATGTATATGTAATAAGTGATTATAATCAAGGTATTAATCAATGTTTTTTTCCTTCTAAATATCAAATAAGTTGAATGACTTCTCTGGAGATTTTACTTTGTTATAGAAGTTACCAGTGTGATTACTGAAATGTTCTTTTCATGTATTCTCTAATGTCAGTATTTGATATCTGAATGCATTAACAGTGCTTGCTCATTTAGCCCGGCTTCCAGAAATGAAATAGGGACGTGTTTTATGTTTTGGTCTTCAACGTGTTAAGACATATAGGGGTCATTGAAGTCAATAGTTTAAGGGACCATTTCTTTGTTAAAGCCTTACTTTCCCAACCCAGGCTCATTGGAAATACGTTACTCTGCCTACATTATGATCAGTCATGTTAAAGCATAGAGTAAATTTACCGAATAAACAAAACACAAAAGAACATGACGTCCTCCATTGTGTCTGTCGCTCGTAATGCTGTTGATCAAACTACAGGTCTCAGATCAGTGCAGAGTCACTGAAACCACACGCTTCCTCTCATAACTAAAGCTTACACACGTTCAACATCATTTAAAGTGCTGTGTTTGTTACAGCTGTGGTTTATTACACTTCAGTTTTATGTGCATTGTGCAATGCCATAATTATACATAATATATATAAAAAATATATATATATTTTTATTATTGGATGTGGTCTATATGATCATGAATGTCTGAAACGAGCATCTTCCCTCTCCTGTCAGTGACTGGACATCATTTACCACACATATATATTTTACACAGGCCATGAAACTGTGTGTGGATTATTTAATTAATAAAAGGCAGAACCAATATCTAATCTAATGGCAATTATTATTCTTAATATTTGTATTTATTTTGTTGTTATTTAATCAAATAATAATTAGAATGTAAACAAATGAATAAAGAAATATGACTATAATACTATTATACTGTAAACCCATTTATAATGCAAATCATTGTCCAGCAAGTGTTGCAGTCGCTGTATAATTTACAGCTTTCTTTTCGTAAAGAGAATTGTGAACATTTTTTGCACAAAACACTTAAATATATAAATATTTATTATAAATATACATACAGTGCAGCATTTTTCACATTATAAAGTGGCAGTGTAATTTGGTGTCAAATTTAGTATAAAAACAGATATTAAATTTGATACAAAAGCATGTAGTTTATAGAGGAATGCTCTAGAACAGTCAATTTAATGCACTTTTGGTCATAATCCTGATAGTTTGGTGATGTTCTGGTGATCTGAGGGCTAAGATGATCATGTGTGTGTTGTAATGCTGTGTGTGTATAAAGACGTCCATCGTTGACTTGTTCCAGTAGGAAAGAGCAGGATTATTATCTCCAGTAATCAGAGTGAGGATTACAGATGTTTTGAAGTTTATTTCTGAACAAGATCCCTGATCTCAACAGTCTGAATTTCAGATCTCTTGTTTCTGAATCTGAGATGCAGTAAGATGTAAAATATTTAAACATCCCCTTCATATATCATTGTATATATTATTTAATTGTTTTTAGGTCAGGAAATAAAGAGGAGCTAAAAATTGTGCAGACGGAGCTGAGGAAGAAGATCAGGGATGGTAAATGCTCAGCTGCAAAATAACGATGTCAGAGGTGTCTGGAGGAGCCTGAATACCATCTCTGGGTATAATATCACCACACCGCAACCTGAGGTGGACCAACAGTGTCTGAATGACCTGAATATCTTTTTTAATAGATTCAACCAGGCATCTGCTCCTCCCATTGTCCAGACTCTCCTTACGAGCACATTACCATTGCTGACACTTGGTTCAGTGCCCTTTTACATCTCCAGTACACCTGCTCCTCCATTTCCCACCCCCCAGATTACAACTACTCACAGCCCTGGGCACCCAACAACTAAACTGTCTCTTACCGTCAACCAGGTGAGGGTGGAGCTGAGGAGACTGAGGATGAGGAAGGCAGCAGGACCAGATGGAATCAGTCCAAGGCTCCTTCCGTCTTGTGCTGACCAGCTGTGTGAGACTCTTCAGTACATGTTCAATCTGAGCTTGAGGCTGGGGCAGGTACCACAGCTGTGGAAAACATCATGTCTGGTTCCTGTGGCTAAGACACCACACCCCAAGGACATGAACAGCTACAGACCGGTGGCTCTGACGTCTCATCTGATAAAAACATTTGAAAGAAAAGTGGCAGGGAGACATAACATCTCCGTTCCCTACTGAGGGAACGAGGGTTACATACGTAACCGAGACGTTCCCTTTCGTGGTCACTCCGAGTTACGTCGGTGACGACGAATGGGGTTCCCAGTCTAATCATGCCACCTCTCGACTGTCTTCCAGTGCCCTGCGTAAGTCTGAGCTCCCTGTTGTGAGACTAACACGAACGAAGAAGTCCTACTTAACACAGGAATCCCAAGGTACACTGGGAAGCATTTCTCAGAGGAAATATGCAATCATGACCAACCCGAAGGGGGGGACTTGGAATACACATATGACCCAGGGGCTGCATATGGAGAATCACTGGGGTGTCCAGCCGCAGGTGGAATATTTCAACCCCAGGGGTGGCAAGGTGGCTTGCCGAGGGAAAGACACATGCTCAGAGAGGCTTACAGTGGAAATACACATGTGGGGGTCGCCCAGAGGGGGAACCATGCACATGGAGGCACCTAGCCAAGCGCGAAAGCTGCTGGAGGAAGTGCATCCATTTTTTTTTTATGAGGTAAGCGTCCACTGCATCTTTCCTGTCTCTGTGGCAGTGGCAATCACGATAACGCATCAGCATTCCCATGGTCAGTAGCACTTTTATATTGAATTGTATAGTTATGTGCAGCTAGCAGAAGAGCCCACCTCTGAAGTCTTGCAGCAGCCATGGATGGAGTTGCTTTGTTAGGATGGAGTATGGTGGTAAGTGGACAATGGTCTGTCCTCCTTGTGTAGCATTGCATTCAGGGGGTGAAGAACTGTGGCCATATTTGGCGCAAACCTTGCATAATAATTAACCAGTCCCCAAAAAAATTTGTGTAAATTAAAATGGTTCATCAAAAAAGAAAAAAAGAAAAAATAGGGGTTGTGACGTATTTTGCGTAGGCCTATTTGCTGTTCGAGAGTGGAGCTCCAGTCGCCCACAGACACAGTCATCGCAGACCCTTCTCTTCCTCTGTGCTTCCCCCAAAAGCACCCACGGTCGGGGAGTTCTGTGTGTTTGAAAGAATGTTTTGGGCTGATCTGCATAAACTGAACTGTGTGTGTGTGTACTGTGAACCGAAGGGGCGCTTCTTCATTGGGACGATAGGGCGACACTCCACCAAACCCAGTGGGAATTGATGTTAAACGTCGCATCAAAAAACAGGTCAAACACGAGCCTCCTGCAAGCTCAACTTCTGTGATTATAGTATTGTACATTATAATACAGATTTTTTGGCTATTGGTTATTGCCCAACCCTACCTTATGGCATGCTTTAAATGCTGAATTTTCCATTTTTAGCTTAGCAGTAATTATACATTATTAATTAACACTGTTAAATGGGTATTTAACAATTGGCCTATTCAGTCCTGCATAATATCAGTTTATTTGCGCCACTGAACGCAACGTCGTGTCAAATAGTTCAGATGAGGATGAAATGGATTCTGTAGAGAATATCAAAGGTTTATCACACAGTTTAGCATCAATTTGCTGTTCAAATCATGACGAATAAACCTCAGCTGGTATTGATGTTACGTATGACACTAAAGCTTCGATGCGCGTATCACACAAGCGACACAACAGGCTTGTTTGAGATGAGCAAAATCTGCGCAGAATCGATCACCGGTGATCAGCGCGAGATGCATGCCGGTTAGAAATGTGTCCGAGTGCGGTCCGCCTTGCTCTGATGTCATGCTGACGTATGTCAAAAAGCTCTCGTGAGCGCAAGGCGGACGTGTCGGATTCTGCAGTTTCTCTCCACTGACTGCGCTGATCAAAAGCATGATGGGAAACGACTTGCTAACGACACAGCTTAATGCTCATTAGTTTAAACAACTGTGATGTATTGTTCTCCTTTAAAATGTTTGATTTTAAAACTCTGATATCATGTTTTATGTGTATATGTTATGTGTGAATATTCCCAAACTATCTGACAGTGCGATCTCTTTGGGTTATGCAATTTAATTTTTATAAAAAAATAAAATACACAAAAACACATGTCTGTATTAAAGGGTTAGTTCACCCAAAAATGAAAATTCTGTCAGTAATTACTCACCCTCATGTTGTTCCAACCCCGTAAGACTTTCGTTCATCTTCGGAACACAATTTAATATATTTTTGATGAAATCTGAGAGCTGGATCACTCCTCCTGCAGGCTTATGGACACTATAACTTGCTGGCCTAGAAAATGTATTAAAGACATTGTTAATATAGTCCAAGTGACTCCAGTGGCTCAAACTGTCACTGTCAGTAACAAGTGTCATAAGCACATTTAATAACAGATGATCCTATCAGACAATGTCCTTATTCATTGTGTGTGTGTGTGTGTGTGCATGTGTGTGTGTGTGTGTGCGACATTAAATCTTATTGAATCATATAAACTTATATTATATTTTATTGTCACACTTTAATGGGAAAATGAATTTATTTAATGAACAAATCAAACACAAACATGTAAGGCTTTTATTTGTACACATAACATTGAATCTATGGAGTGTGTTGTGGTTGCTTCATCTGCCAGAGCTTCTAACACAGGCTTCTGGCTGCTTTATTTTAAATAAGCACCAGATGGCGCTGTTCTCGACCAGTTCTCGACACTCTCGAAGCTTTGAATCTTTTCCCGGAATAGTCAGTAGAAAGCCTCAGTGATTCATGAGGCTTCATGTCCCCATCCCTATCAGCCCATAGATATCATATAATAAAGGCTAGATGTCTCGAGCGCGCTGCTGGCCAATGGAGGTCGATGTCCGCACACGGCGGCCATCTTACCACAGGGTGCTCCCTCAGTCGTAACATGGTGCATGTACTTTTAAATAACCATAACTTGTTCAATTTTCTACCGATTTTCAAACGGTTTGGTTTGTTATAAACGTCAAAGATGTAGCTATGACACTGCATACATATGAAAAATTATAACATACATGTTCAAGCATTCGGAATTATAGCCACGTTAACGTTTGTAAGAAATCAAACCGTTTGTAAATCCATCAAGATTTCAGCGAGATAAGATGATTTGTGTGCGTGCTGATCACTCACCTTAATTCACAGAGCCCTGTGGTAAGATGGCCGCCGGTGATGCCGGAAATGACTCCGCCTTAAGACATCTAGCCTTTATATGATATCTATGTATCAGCCGGCCAAATGCTTTAATAAATAATATTTCTACTTTTCCACTGATCTTCTTGTGGTGTCGTGCTGATTGAACACTAAAGACATATTTCCACAAAAACTGAACTTTAATCTTAAGGAGTGAAGACAGAAGATTACAGTTTAGCTCTCACTGGAAGAGTAATTGAAGAGATCAGCTCATTTATAATAGCAGAGTCTCCTCTTGTGGACATCATCTGAACTGCACTCCAGTGTAGAGGACTTCATCTATAATAGCAGAGTCTCCTCTTGAGGACATCATCTGAACTGCTCTCCAGTAATGTGTTTATTCTTGCCATTTTTATATTATTATGATTAGTTGAATGATTGTGAACACAAATTTAGTTTTTTTGACAAACAGTAACACCGACATTGGACCGCGTCGCCTTAATTCACAAATAGGCTACTACACATGACAAACTATACTATTTTATATGTGTACAACAGTGTGCTGTTGATTTATAAACAAAAACATCTTAATATAAAACGGCAAACCAGCGAACTGCTATAGCCTACATTAAACTTTATTGTAAGTTACAGCAGTAAACTGAGGAAAATATTAGCTAGTTCAACCCCTTCCTCGATGAAACGAAAAACTAAACGCATAATAACATGCAATATTGACACATAGTGCTGTATATTTCAATTATATGACTTTAAAATGGCAAAACATCACTTACCTGAATGTACACAGTCGTGAGTAAATGGAGAGTAAATGGCGTCAGCTGCCCAGCGTCGCAGTCAAACTCGCGCCGTAGTCTCTCTCCACCAATAGGAGGGAAGATGCATAGCAACCTGAGGTGTGGAACGGCGGATGTTTGCAGCACTTGACTTCAGGATTCCTGTGTTTTTCCACGTATAAGCCAAATGTTTACCACAAGTCGGTGTTTCTCACTGTGTGCCATAGCTCAACCACATATGGTTCTCATGTGTTTGTTGTTATCTGGGCCATATACCTCAAAATCAGTTGTGAACCAAGAGAGCATTTCCCGCAGATTTTAAAGTTATGGCAAAACCAATATGGCTACAATTTGGCCCATATCTGTTCAGCCATGCCACATCTAGGCCATATGTGCCAGATAATACCCACATGTGGCCCAAACGTAATTGCTATCTGGGCAGTCACCAGCATGGCTCCTAAGAAGTCTCAGAAAGAGTCTGCTGTTGAGGAGGAATATGTTACTGTGAATGTTCTAACAGAAATGTTAGAAACACAGAAAATCTTTTTTAAGGACATGATGGATCTTCAGGAAAAAAACTTTAAAACGTTTTTACAACTCTTTATGGAAACAACAAACAACCCAGATAGCAATTACATTTGGGCCACATGTGGGTATTATCTGGCACATATGGCCTAGATGTGGCATGGCTGAACAGATATGGGCCATATCGTTGCCATATTTGTTTTGCCATAACTTTAAAATCTGCGGGAAATGCTGTCTTGGTTCACAACTGATATTGAGGTATATGGCCCAGATAACAACGAACACATGAGGACCATATGTGGTTGAGCTATGGCACACAGTGAGAAACACCTACTTGTGGTAAACATTTGGCTTATACGTGGAAAAACACAGGAATCCTGAAATCAAGTGCGGCAAACATCCGCCGTTCCACACCTCAGGTTGCTCTGCATCTTCCCTCCTATTGGTGGAGAGACTAGGGCGCGAGTTTGACTGTGACGCTGGCCAGCTGACGCCATTTACTCTGCTTTCCTCACGACTGTGTACATTCAGGTAAGTGATGTTTTGGCATTTTAAAGTCATATAAATGAAATATGCAGCATTATGTGTCAATATTGCCTGTTATTATGCGTTTAGTTATTCGTTTCATCGAGGAAGGGGTTGAACTAGCTAATATTTTCCTCAGTTTACTGCTATAACTTACAATAAGTTTAATGTAACTTAACCGTTAACTTCGGCTATAGCAGTTCGCTGGTTTGTCGTTTTAAATTAAGATGTTTTTGTTTATAAATCAACAGCTCACTGTCGTACACAATAAAATAGTATAGTTTGTCATATGTAGTAGCCTATTTGTGAATTAACGTGAAGGCGACGCGGTCCAATGTTGGTGTTACTGTTTGTCAAAAAACCTAAATCCTAATTTGTGTTCACAATCATTCAACTAATCATAATAATATAAAAATGCCAAAAATAAACACATTAATACGTGTGCATAATTGTATGTATCTTTATTTAACTCTGAAATGATATTCAACCAAGACTTTTTCTCATGACTTTTCCCTCTTTAAAATTAAAGTTGTAATGTTAACGTTAGGCTATTAGTGTCAAGTCACAATACCAAAATTATGACTTTCAATACAATACCTGAACATTAACATGAACTAATAATGAACTGCACTTCTACTGCATATATTAATATGTGTTAATGTTAATTTCAACATTTACTAACACATTCAATATAAAAAATTGTACTTGTTAACTTTAGTATGCACTGTGAACTAACATGAACAAACAATGAATTGCTGTATTTCTGTTAACTATCAATTAATTGAGCAGCCATTCACTGCCATTATAAAGCTTGGAAGAGGCAGGACATTTTTATAATTACTCTAATTTCTCACGATAGAGTTTATATACCATGCTATGGTATACTGTCATACCACCCAGCCCTAATGTGTGGTATGGGTGGGGCAATGACAATAATTTCCATATTAAAAACCTAGAAAATATGGTTTCAGATGGAGTAAGTAATAGTTTATAGTTCATTTTTGAATATAAAAGCACTTTCATTTTAGGGTGGTCTATTTAAATGCATATTTCAACCACTTACACAATGTTTTTTTTTTCCTATCAGATTACCTATCTGGGTCTGGTTGGTGGCTTTGACCCTGAGTAACACCGTGTGGAGAGTGCTGAAAGCCACTTTTACAACTGCTGTGGCACGTTAAGAATTGGAGAGAAGTCAATGGGAAGATTGGTGTCCAACGCCTGGTCGTAAAGGAAGTTGTCATTGGTGAGACCTTTTTTAGAAGTCACTTTTATTTGTATAGCACTTTGCACAATACACAACTTTTCAAAACCGCTTTACAGAACATTGTATTTTTATTTCTGTTATCTCAGTATCGAACCAAACAACTTTTTTTGTCATTATCTGATCACATCCGTGGCTCACTTAAGTGTCTGCATTTTTTATTTAGAAGTTTTATGTTTTGTTTTTAAAGAAAGTTATTTTTTATATATTGCGAATCATATCGTTTTAATTATACATTTTAAAGCTGTAATCACAATATAAGATTATCATTCTGTCAAAGTCTCATACCAGCGCATGCCTACAACTATCTGTATTTAGTTCATTATCACTGTGTATTTAAAAGGTTAGTTTACCCAAAAATGAAAATTCTGTCAGTAATTACTCACCCATGTTGTTCCAACCCCCGTAAGACCTTCGTTCATCTTCGGAACACAAATTAAGATTTATATGATGAAATCTGAGAGCTGTCTCACTCCTCCATAGGCTTCTCTGTTATTGAAACTTGCCAGCCCAGAAAGTTAGTAAAGACATTGTTAAAATAGTCCAAGAATACAATGGCTGAACCTTAAGTTTATCAAGTGTCGAAAATAAATTATTTATTAAAAAAAAAAATTTGTGCGCAAAACAAGCTAAAATAAAGACTTTATTCAACGTAGTGTAACAGCACAGCGCTTCTGTGTTGTACGTCAGAACGTAGGCTCACGATTGGCCAGCATCCCACACATGACCAGCTTTGGCCAATAGTGAGTCTATGCTCTGACGTACAACACAGAAGTTGGAAAAACTTGAGGGTAATTACAGATAGAATTTTCATTTTTGGGCAAACTAACCCTTTATGTTCCTCCTTGCATTCAGTACTTGGCCCATTATTGTTTGTGTGTTTCTGCTTCCAAATTGTCTCGCATCATTGCAGATTATCTTGAGTTTATTTTGTGTTAGTAAAAACACTTATTTTTGTAGACTCTGTCTTTGGACTAAAACATGACATTAATGCTATCTGTGTTGGTGTGTTTTTACATTAGAGTGTGCATGTCTTTTTTTTAAAAAAGAAGCAGAATACATGCAGTGCTGTAAATTTTAACCGGTTGTTGGTGCAAAAGTATTCTAAAAATTGAAATAATTTGTCATAAGGAATTACGGTATAATTCTTGCCCACATATTGAAAAATACAATTTGCAATTCCTTTTGAAAATTTACTGGAAAAAACTTTCATACACTGGTAATTCAGAGGTGTTTAATTTGTTAATAATTGCAATTAAAATATTAAAGGATATTTACATTAATTATTTTTTTTATTATCCTGCAGCTCTAGCTTCCAGGTTGTATTGCTGCTAACATTATTTAAATTCTTCTTTATTGCAGGTGCAGTCAGGCAGAATCCCCTTACTGGAAAAGGTCAACACATTGCCGACCCTCATTGGAGACTTCTCTGCACATCAACACACTTCTCAACTCTTTACCTTTCAAGTTTGCTTTAACTTTCTCAATTTCTCTTTAAAGTTCTCTTTACCAACTGTGATTTATTTGTATTACTCTCATTGGACTAATTAAACATAACATTAATACACGCTTTGATCGAGTGTTTTGAACTTTGGTGTAAAAAATTAGCTTTGAATGCTATTTATATTATTAATTTGTATTCTTAAATGTTTTCAACTGAATTCTACTTAAAATAAGTACAACTGAGTAGCTGTAATTATGTATTCTTAAATGTTTTCAACTGAATACTACTGTAATTATTAAATTCAACTCTGTTGCTGTAATTATATTTATTTTGATAAATGTTTTCAACTGAATACTACTGTTATTATTCAACTCTTGCTGTAATTATATTTATTTTTATGAAATGTTTTCAACTGAATACTGCTGTAATTAAGTACAACACTTTAGCTGTAATTATTTAAATGCTTGTCAAAATAAATAGTTTTGAGTGCATTTGTTGTTGAGTGTTTAATTTACCTGTGAGTTAATAAGACTTTAAATACTGTCAGCTGCATGTGGGCCACATAAGGGCCGTTAGATTTTAACAGAACTCAACCATACTAAAGTTGCATACCAGGCCCACATATGGGCCACATGAAATTGTAGTATTTGGCTCATGCTTGGTGGAGTTATGGCAGTCCTTTGGTTCAGTTCTGGCAAAGGAGATGTGGGCCATATCTGGGCCGGCAAACACAAACTAATCTGGGCCACAGCTCAGCTGTTTATCTGGCCCACATCTTTGCCAAAGGTAATTTGCTGACTGGGAAGCGAGTTGATGATCTTGTAAAAGACGTCACAGAATACAAACGGAGTTTGGATTACACACAAGCGCAGGTGGATAATCAAGAGAAGAACACCGAGGAGATTGTTAAAATGTGCCGAGAAGCACGTGGGGATATAAACAAAGTGTGCGAATTGACGCCATTACTGGATGGGAAAATCGACAATCTTGAGGCGAGGTCAAAAAGGAATAACATTATTATTGACGGAATTCCTGAATCGCAACGCGAGAGTGAGGAAGAAACCGAGAACAAAGTCCGCCGCATAATAGCAGAAAAGTTAGAAAAGAATGAAGAACGGATCGAGGTGGAACGAGCCCGTCGTATGGGTGATCCTACAACAGCAGGAAACCGACACAGATCGATAATTGTCAAGTTTTTAAGATGGAAAGACAAGGCAGCTGTGATGACCAGGGTAAACAAACTGAGAGGTACGAACATTTACTTTAACGAGGACTATTCTGAAGCCGTAAGGATAAAGCGAAGGGAACTATAGTTCCGGTCATGAAGGCTGAACGAGCAAAGAGAAACATTGATTGCCTACATTCGCCATGACAGACTTATTGTTCATTCTCCCTCCCAGAGCATGACAGGTCCAAATGGAAAGACTAGCTAAGAATATGGGTCTGAGTGAGTACATATATGGACTATAGGACTACATACATTTGTATTGAACGTGTGTTAATTTTTAGACACTATATTAATGTCATTTCCCAAGAAAGGCCTAAAAATAGCTCATATAAATATTTGTAGTTTAAGAAACAAAATTCCAGACATAAGTAACATGTTAACATCTCATAATATTAATATTTTAGCTATTTCTGAAACTCATTTAGACAATACGTTTGATGATGCTACAGTAGAAATACAGGAATATAGTATTTATAGAAGAGATAGGGATGTTTATGGGGGAGGAGTTGCCATGTACATTCAGAGCCACATCCCAGTTAAAATCAGAGAAGATCTAATGTCATGTGACGTTGAAATGTTATGGTTACAAGTTCACCTACCCCATTTAAAGCCTATGTTGATGGGATGCTGTTATAGGCCACCAGGGTCTGGCAGTCAGTATCTTGATGATTTGGGAGAAATGTTTGAGCGAGCACGTGATGAAAATAGGGAAATTTATGTCCTGGGAGACCTTAACATTGATTTTCTTGCATCAAAATGTTCGCTGAAAAAGAAAATTCTTACTATAACTGGGGCCTGTAATCTGGTTCAGGTTATTAATCAGCCAACCAGGGAATGTGTTAATAAGACAGGACTTATATCATCCACATGTATAGATCATATTTATACTAATGTAGCTGAACTCTGTTCTAAAGCCGTATCAATTTCGATCGGCTTTAGTGATCATAATTTGGTGGGCTTATCTAGGAAAACTAAAGTTCCAAAGGCGGGGCCAAAAATTGTATATAAAAGAATGTACAAGGGTTTTGACTGTGATTCATATGTGGAAGATGTTGGAAATATCTGTTGGTCTGATGTCATTCAACAGAAAGACCCAGATACTGCACTTGATGTATTCATGAAATTGCAGTTATGGATAAGCATGCACCTGTTAGGAGGCTGGCTGTTAGAGCTGCTAGGGCTCCTTGGGTTGATGAGGAATTAAAAGGATACATGGGTCAAAGAGAAAATGCAAGAGAAGTGGCAAAGAAGTCTGGATTATTATGTGATTGGCAAATATATTGTAAATTGAGGAATTATGTCACCAACCTGAATAGAAAAAAAAAGAAACTGTACTATGAATCCAGGATTAATTGTATAAAACATGATGGAAAAAAGCTCTGGAGCACCTTAAATAATATCATGGGTAGAAAGAGTAATTTGACCCCATCATGGATTGAAGTGGAAGGATCGTTTATAACTAAACCTGTAGACATTGCAAATTATTTTAATGATTACTTCATTGATAAAGTTTGTAAACTAAGGCAGAAAATGCCAACATCATACTGTGAGTCAACTTATTTATGTATATCAGAAGAAATAATGAATGATAAGAATTGTTCATTTAAATTTCGAGAAGTGACAAGAGAAGAAGTAAAACAACTATTATTGTCTATTAATAATGACAAGCCACCCGGTACGGACAACCTGGATGGAAAGCTATTGAGGATGGTAGCAGACCACATTGCCACTCCCATATGTTCCCAGCTGGCATTTTAACGTAGAGTCAGCGTTGAATCAACGTCAGGTGTCAGTGTTGGATAACCGTTGGATTTTGTTTAGATTTTGCAAATCTAATCAACGTTGAAATAGCAACGTCATTCCAACGTCAATCTAATCAACGTTGAAATAGAAACGTCATTCCAACGTCAATCTAATCAACGTTGAAATAGCAACGTCATTCCAACGTCAATCTAATCAACGTTGAAATAGCAACGTCATTCCAACGTCAATCTAATCAACGTTGAAATAGCAACGTCATTCCAACGTCAATCTAATCAACGTTGAAATAGCAACGTCATTCCAACGTCAATCTAATCAACGTTGAAATAGCAACGTCATTCCAACGTCAATCTAATCAATGTTGAAATAGCAACGTCATTCCAACGTCAATCTAATCAACGTTGAAATAGAAACGTCATTCCAACGTCAATCTAATCAACGTTGAAATAGCAATGTCATTCCAACGTCACGTTTCTCAACATAGGTGAATTCGCCAACGTTGAATCAATATTGATTTTAGTTTAGATTTTGCAAATCTAATCAACGTTGAAATAGCAACGTCATTACAACGTCACGTTTCTCAACATAGGTGAATTTGCCAACGTTGAATCAATATTGATTTTAGTTTAGATTTTGCAAATCTAATCAACGTTGAAATAGCAATGTCATTACAACGTCAATCTAATCAACGTTGAACAGTCAGCTAGGAAGAAGCCAATTGGTCAAAGCAAGACCAGGAAGAAGATTAATAAAGACATTTCACTGACGTAAGAAACATGCTTTATTGCATGGCTGCAAGTGTGCCAACATTTCACACAACATCATTTTACACGTGTCCAACTTTAACCTTTAGAAAAACGGCCCAAACATTGGGCAACATTGAACACGGCTGGTTAAATCTTCCCTTCTTGTTACTTCTTTCTGCCACCGCCACCTATCCTCTCTGGTGCATATTTCAAGTATTTGGCCATGTATTCGTCTGCTTTTGTTGTAGTTGTATCAAATGAGCTCAAGACAGCGTCTGATGAGGGGGGGAAAAACAGATCAGTATTAGCAAACGTTAACCTCTCAAATTAAAATATTTTGCAAATATCAACTTTTGTGGAATTACCAATGTTTCAAGTATATAAATTAGTATTGATCAATGTGCAAGGTCATTGATAATCATGTGCTTGGGCAAGCAACAAAAGGCAGTTGGTAGTAACCAGTGCTGCCGGTAGAGAAGTTAGTCTAGAGCCCAGAATGGAGTACTGTATATAATATTTGAGCATGCTCTGTAGAGTCCTCCAACTAAAATGATTTCTTCATTTCTTATGAATTATTATTCTGCTTACTATATTCAATTATTTAAAACACTGTTACAAAACTACTATGTTAAAGCAAACTCACCACAGATTATCTTGTAGAGACGGGTCTTCATGAAGGCAACCTTCCCACTTCTTCCTCTGAGGCTCATTATGGCCATCATTTTGTTTGTCATAGTTCTGCCATGGTTAAACAGATTTATATTAGAATATTATATTGCAATCAAGTTCATTATGAAAATGTAGCAGAGAGTGAGTAAGTGGGTGTGTGGGGGGAGTGCATGACAGTATATGACAGGGAACATCACTGTAAACTAATGCAAAAAAGGAACATAAAGTTACTTACACAGCCATTGACTTCTTCACATGGTCTGCAGCATCAACGCCTCCCAACATCTTCAGATGTTTACTCGGAAAAGAACAAGAAACAAGAAATTAAAATTATAACCAGAAAATGTGGTCAGAGTCAGACCTCCACAAAGCAGGCACATGATGAGGACGAGGAGTTTGTAGTGGTCACCAAAGTGAACAAGCCAATTGTCATAATGAAACTTTGCCAGCACTTTACAAGATTAATTATTTAAAACTTAGCCTACCAGTTCTACTCCCTCATTCTTGTCCTCCAAGCGATTCTCTAAAGCTTCAAGCTCTTCTTCAGTGTTTGCCGGCTTCACTTCATAACTTGTTCCAGCAGAGCTCTTTTCCCGCTGTCTTCCCGTATAGTATTTTCCTATAAAATATCCCGAAAAATGAAAATTTCAACATTCATCTTTCTGTTGCTATCCCTCTGCTGACAGCAAAAATTCGTACTACAAAACTGCAGCATTAACTATGCGAGTTGTGAAGCTAGGTCTAACGTGACTTTGCTTACAGATTGGCATGAAATCGTGCTCTCACAACAACCACGCTGTTATCTTAAAAAGGCCAATATCACGCTAAGGTTGACTTCAAGTAAGCAAAACGATGCTTTGAAAACATCTGTTTCGCTGGAAGGGCAAGGGGGTAGAAACAGGACAACAGTGCAGAGACTGACAGGTCCGATGGAAGGGCTAACATTAATGTTATGAGAGTAAGGTATTAAAATACGGGATATTTTACAGGAAAATTTGTCCACATACTGGTCCCTGGTTTCCCCATTTAACGTATCCCGGTAAATTCCACATCCTTTTCGGGATTCTAGCATCTTTTTTCTTTCTTTTCTTCTCCCTACTCTGTTTCTCCTCGTTCGACTTGCTGTATGTTTACATTCGCGAGGCCATCAACATGGCCGCCACGCCAAGTATGACGTCACGACGCCCATATGTGACAGAGTCAGGCACACACAACATTTATTTAGGAATTTTCTAGTTATAAAATGTGACTTCAAAAACTTTGCTTACCGTTTGAGATGTTACCACCAAATTCATTCCGAACCCGTCCAGGTCAGAATCTGCCTGACGATGACGACACAGACCCACTTCGCGCATGCGCAATCGGGTGTTGTCTGGAACCGTCAGAGCCAATAGAATCACAGTTGTGGGATGGACAACCGCCGTCCTCCAATCAAGCTCTTGTATTGAACGATATTCCAAAATGATCAATCAGACTGGAGTTGCTCTCAAAGTATGCCAGGAGATGTAGAAATCGTCTCAATTCTCTTTTGGCTGATGTGTATTTATTTTTATTTTTTATTCCTTATGAAAACATGAATTGTATCTAAATGATGTATTACAAGATCAATTTCTTTTTTCGGCAAATTGTAACAAATGTGTTATGCAATAAAAAAAATAAAAATAAAAGATGTAACGTTAGAAAGCGCTTTTATCACGACTCAACAAACGTTTAATTCAGAGTTGATCTTTCAACGTTGTATCATTATTCATGTATCAACACTTTTTCAACAGTTAATTGATCAGCATTGTTTGGATGTTGGAACGTTATTTTTCTATTGATATATTTCAACAAAATGTTTAAAAGTCATGGTTGTAAAAAAATAATGTTGATTTGACGTACAACTAAAAAATTTATTTTTATTTCTATGTTGAATCCGTAGTGAGTTAACAACACCACTTCAACCATTTAGTGTTCAACGTTGTTTTGACGTTGAATTAATGTTACTTAACAAACGTTTAATTCAGAGTTGATCTTTCAACGTTGTATCATTATTCATGTATCAACACTTTTTCAACAGTTAATTGATCAGCATTGTTTGGATGTTGGAACAACGTTATTTTTCTACTGATATATTTCAACAAAATGTTTAAAAGTCATGGTTGTAAAAATAATGTTGATTTGACGTACAACTCAAATTTTATTTATATTTCTATGTTGAATCCACAGTGAGTTAACAACACCATTTCAACCATTTGGTGTTCAACATTGTTTTGACGTTGAATTAATGTTTTTCCATAAACTGACATTATTTCAACCACATTTAAACGTTTAAGGTCAGTTGAATGCCAGCTGGGTTATATCTTTAATCTGAGTCTTGAGAGGAAAGTGTGCCCACAAGTGTGGAAAGAAGCAAAGGTAATTCCCTTAGCGAAAAATGCTCGTGCTGTTTTTTCTGGCTCTAATAGTCGACCAATTAGTTTGTTACCTGTTATAAGTAAACTTTTAGAAAAAATTGTATTTAACCAGATACAAGGTTATTTCACTATGAATGAATTGTTGAGCAAATACCAGCATGCTTATAGAGAAGGACATTCAACTTGTACAGCTCTTGCACAAATGACAGATGATTGGTTACATTATATTGATCACCAAAATATTGTCGGAGCAGTATTATTAGATTTTAGTGCTGCCTTTGACATAATCGACCATAGTTTGTTATTAGGGAAACTCAAATGTTATGGTTTTACACCATCTGCATTAGCATGGGTAGAGAGCTACTTGACAGATAGAACACAGAAGGCGTATTTCAATGGAACAACCTTTACAACAACAACAACCTTTATATATAAAGCACTTTTAACACAATACAAATTGATCCAAAGTGCTGTACATAGTGCATAACAGGACTACACTATAAATAACAACAATTACAAGTTTCCAAAAGCTAAAGAATAAAAATGTGCTTTCAGAGTAGATTTAAAAATGTCCAATGAAGGAGCAGACCTCACGTGATAAGGGAGAGCATTCCAAAGCTTGGGCCCAGCCACAGAAAAGGCCCGATCACCCTTTCATTTGTAGCGACTTCGTGACACATTTAAAAGCAAGTGATTTGAAGATCTAAGTGCCCTAGCAGGACAGTATGGCACAATAAGATCACAAATATATCTTGGTGCACAGCCAGACAATGCCTGGCAATGCAATGGAAGCTTCTCTGAGGTGAGGTCTGTAGCATGTGGGATTCCACAAGGGTCTTCATTAGGACCATTGCTTTTTTCTATCTTTACGAATGATCTCCCACTGGTCTGTAAAAGAGCTTCTGTGTCTATGTATGCGGATGATGTAACACTTTATATGCCTGCACCAGCTTTAGAAAATATTACTGCAGCTCTCAACAATGAGTTGCAGATGGTATTTAATTGGGTTACTGATAATAAACTTGTTTTAAATTTAGCCAAGACTAAAAGTATCTTATTTGGAACTAAATGTTCATTAAAAACAAGGCCCATGTTGGATTTAGCACTAAATAATGTTGCTGTTGAGCAGGTACATGAAATAAAGCTTCTTGGGGTAACCTTAGACTGTACTTTGTCGTGGTCAAGACATATAGAAGAAGTGGTGAACAAGATGGGGAGAAATATATCTGTAATTAAAAGGTGTTATTCGTTTTTAAATCCATATTTAACTAAACATGTTTTGCAGACTCTAGTGTTATCACACTTAGATTATTGCTCTGTGGTTTGGTCAGGAACTACAAAGAAGAATTTAGGGAAATTACAGAGGGTTCAGAATAGAGCTGCTCGTTTAGCCCTTAGTTGTACAATAAGGGCTAATGTTAACAAAATGCACGGCAAACTCTTCTGGTTAACGGTTGATGGGAGGTTAAAAGCATCACTTCTTGGCTTTATAAATAAAATTAATGTATGGAAAACTCCTGACTGTCTGTATAGGCAACTTACTCTGAGTTCTAATGTACATACATATCCCACGGGGCATGCCGTCATTGGTAAATATATTATTCCAAAATCCAGAACAAACTCAAAACAACGTACAGTGTTGTATAGAGCTATGGTTGAATGGAACTCTCTTCCAGGTCATATTGTTAAAACTCAAAATAACATTGGTTTTAAAAAACAAATAAAGGAATTTTTTATGTTAGCTTATATTAGTAGATAGAGTATATCTGTGTGCTTGTGTGTATATATGTGTATGTGTAAGTGTATATGTATATATGTGTGTGTGTGTATGTATGTATATATGTATATTTGTATTTCATGAGAATTTGTTGTTTCAGTGGATGATGGTGCATTGATTGTGTATGTTTGGTAATATGTTAATTTGTGTATTGATTATGTAGTGCGGTTTTTTTTATTTTTTTATTTTTTTTATTCGTGTTATGTGTTTTTGTGTGGACCCCAGGAAGAGTAGCGGATGCATTTTGTTGCATCAGCTAATGGGGATCCTAATAAAATAATAATAAAAAAAAAAAATTTGCTTGATGCACATAATTATTTATTCCACATCTATAAAAAGAAATGTGACTTATGGCTCTTACAGTGCCCATGAGCACATATTTAGTATCAGGGGACCAGATGTAATCATGTAAATAAGCACATGATGGTTTGATCAGTTTTGACTTTACCGTGAATATGAAGATGAGCAGCAGAAGCAGATTCAGCCGTATGAACCTGATGAGAATAAGAGCTGGTTTATGTCACAGACACACATCACAAAGGCATTTACACAGGGATAAAACACTTTCCTGAGTGGAAAAAAATATTACATAATGGATCACAATACAAATCTCTGAACCGTCAGTTTCAATTTTATTTAAAGATTTAACACATATGGATCTTACTTGATAAAAAAAAATAGTCCAATAAGAAACATCAAACTTTAATCTGATTCTTCGTACAACTGAAAAAAAAAAAAAAAAAAAAAAAAACGTGCATAATAATAAAATAAAAAAAGTTACTTAAAGGTAAACAGTTGTAGTTTAGACATAAGTCAGCGCGACGTTGAAACTATAGTTATCTTTATGAAACAATCCATTAAACGTGCCGATGACGTGAACAAACCAATTCTCAGTTGCACACACACACACTCAGCTTGTTTGAAAAACTTTTTAATATTCATGTTTACTCTTATTCTTATAAGAGAATTTATATAATAAGAATAAGAATAGAATAAGAATAAGAGTAAATATTAGAGTTTACTCTTATTCTTATTTCTGTTTCCTACTCCCCGATTGAACTCCAGAGTCACCTTCCCACGTCACTTCCCATTCTCCTTAAAACATATTGAGAGACAAAACAATGATAAGAGGAAAAAAAGCAAAACAAATAAAAGTCCTTATAACAGTCCATGATTACGCCACAGCTATCTGATATAACAGTTCTCTTATTTTACACGTGAAGACAAAAAACAATACCACAAAGCATGTTTATCAAAAAGCTGTACAATGAAGGCAGAATAGGTGACTATTACAAACCAACAGCCCCGACACAGTCTTGTTATCTTTAGTTATAACTGAAATTAGTTAGTTGTTTCTGCTGTTAGGAAATCTTCATAGGTTAGTCACATGACATCACCTCCACAAATTATTCCTTTAAAAATATACCAGAGCCACATTACGTCTGGAACTAATGGACGGAGTTTAGCAATAGGGTGAATGGGCAAGTGTTTGTGTAAATGAGTTTGTTTCGGTATGATTATGATATGGTTTGACAACACAGCAGTGAGCCTGTCCAAGCTCGACGCATGCTCAGTATTTCATCATGTTTATGGAGCGTCAAAATTCGCACAAAAAAAAAAAATTAAAAATTACTCAACTGCTGTCCGGACTCGCTCACTCATCTCGGATTCAGCCAGTGTGTCTGAGCGAGAGTTGAGTAAAGTTGGCAATAAAGTCACAGATTAAAACTTCCCGGGTCAATAACTCGTGAGCTTAACGTTGTTATTACAAAGATAACCCCTCTTTTAATTTTCCAGTTGAGCCACACACTCATTATTGCAGTGCAATGTGGGATTGAATGAGTGCACTCAATAATGTCCACTATGGTTTCGGACACCACTACAGATGACTGTTCCCTCAAATAGTTCCACACTCCACTCATGATGAACATAGCATAACATTAGGATAGTAATTATGACCATATGTCGAGCATACTTGATGCACTGAACTGTTTCTCAGACCGATATAGTAACGGATGAGGTGAATATTTACAATCCATTGTAGGAAACAAAACTTTGGTTTTATAAATTCATATTTAATAAATATGAAATAATTTATTAAAAAGCAACATGTTTTAGAAGTTATTTTCCCTGCTACCAACTAATCGGACAAATAATGCTAAAATATTTTACAATTATATTAATAACCCCACTATAAAACGTAATCATATCATTGTATCTGGAAAAAAATCAGCATAAACTTTGACTCTCTTTAATATCACTATCAGGTTTAGTTTTCCACAAAAAATACAAAACCATTGGTATAAGAACATAAAAACTCACAAGCTGGCGTTATATTTAAAAATATGAAAACTTGCATGCAGTTCTGCATAGGGATGGGAACTGATAATATTTTATCAATATCACTGACGATTCTGCTAATCAATCCGATTCTCTATCGATTCCTGATAGCAGCACTGTGTGGAAAAAGCTTAGGAACAAAGCTTTTGTTTTAAAGATTACACTTGAGTAAGCAAACTGTACTTTTTATGTAATTTATGTAATAAATGGAGCCTTATTGTAAAGTGTAACCTAAACAATCCTGTTGATGTAAGAAAAGAAAGAAAAAGACTAACACTCATGAATATATAAAACAGTTATTTTATTAATATCTGCGAAGAGAAAATAAGAAAATGCATAAATTAAAACCATAAAACTAATTTAGAAAAGTTATTCAATTTAATAAGATGAAGATTGGTCCAATTAGACGAGTGGGGAAGGAGCCAGGACACAGATGACGCAACACTCCTCGCGAGAGATAGAGAGAAGCAGCGCGATCCTAAAAAGAGGAGAAATAATAGAATTACAAACTAACAGTTGTATAAGAGAAACAACACAGAGACTTTTAAATAAAAGTGTGGATTGAATTTCATCAGTCAACGATTACAGGTGAATGTGTGATTACACGAATACTACAGAGAAAACACAGGCCTAAAGTTGGGAGTTTTGCCTTTCTGAAAACTTCATAATTGAAAAATTGAGTTCTCTTGGTAAGTAAAATTATTAAATTCTCTATTACTGAGGTTTTTATTTTTGTTGTTGTAGTATAAATGGTGTTTGAAATGCTGATGTTATATGCAGTGGTATGTAAAAGACGCATAAGAGTTAATCTTCTGTTTTATAATGGTAATAATATTGCGTGAATGTGTTGAATAACTTATGTTCCATAGTTAAAAGTTACTTTGAGCAGTTAACAGTTGTTATTTTAATAGTTTTCGTCGTGTATTCGAGCTGAGAGTTAATGGCGGATCATGACGCAGATGACGAGGCCTAAAGCGCGCCATTTGAGAAACGGCTCTTCGGACATCTGTGTAAATTCACTGTGCTAAAGTTAGATGAGCATGAAGTCCAAAATGTTGAATGTTGTTTATATGCAGACTAACTGCTGTAATGATGTATATTTTTGAAAGAATGTCTAATTGTATTTTTGGCCTTGTCTTTTGCAAGGTTGGGTCTTTTCTTTCTTTTCCCTTTCCCCCCTTTTACTCGTTTGTTTTTCTTCTTCTCAATTTTTCCTCATTTTCTGAGTCGGATGCTGCACATTTCCTGGACACTGGAGGATTCCTGAAGAAGATTTTGTAGATGTGTTGTCCCTGCTTCACAGAAAAAAACTGTTGCGAGCAGGAACTGGCGAGCCATGCCCATATAAGGACCGAGCTTTGTGAATCAAGGAATGAATGGTAGGATTGTGCACATGTTTTTGTTAATTTAATTTGTTTTAATTTTAATTTTCTTTTTATTTATTTATTTCTAGAGAATGAGAGTAAAAAGGGTATTTTTAAAGGGTGGTCCTTTGGAAGAATTGTATTCAAATTAAAAAATGATTCGTTACCGTATTTTCCGCACTATAAGGCGCACCGGATTATAAGGCGCACCTTCAATGAATGGCCTATTTTAGAACTGTTTTCATATATAGGGCGCACCGGATTATAAGGCGCATAGAATAGAAGATACTGCAGTCAAACGTTTGACTGGGTTTGCATTATGCATCCACTAGATGGAGCTGTGCTAAAGGGAATGTCAACAAAACAGTCAGATAAAGTCAAACTTTATTAAAGGCCATGTTGCAGGTTTTTTTTTTCATCGAATTTGTGCAGTTTACTTGTTGGTAATAAACATTTAAACTGTTATCCATTGTATTTTATGTTGTTGGGTATCACAAAACGGAATATAATACGAAAAAGTAGGTACTATCTTACAGCGGCTTGCAATTCTCCTTTCCACCACAATGCATTGCATTAAGTCACGTTGGGGAGAGAATTTAATAAAGCCCGCCTTGAGAGCACTGAGAGTGACTAGAGAGACGAGTAGTAGATGAGACGAGAGTATTCAGATAGCGCAGATTATAGATAAATAGATAAATACATAGACATAGATAGACAGACAGATAGATATAGATAGATAGGCTAGTATAGAGAGAGATAGGCAGACAGCCAGATAGCATAACGTTAGCATAGATAGCTAGCAGCTAGATAGATAAATATATAGAAATATATAGTAGGTAGATTGACAATGGTGAACTACTGTGTTTGTGCTGAGTGTAAAAACTCTGGATGCTGAGTGAGGCACGTCACATCTGGTCGCGGGGTGAGCTCCTCGACCAGCGACCAAAACGCACTCACTTCCCTACAGCACAAGCTTTCCAACGCAGTTTCCATGGGACGGCACCGCCGGCGCCCACACAAGCACCTGCCAAACACAGCGGCAGACAAGCGGCGGCTACGTTTGCAACAACATTTTCACCGGAGGAAGAGATAAACGCTAAGAAACACCCATATAGCTAGCATGATGCCTTCTATTTCTAGATGACAAAGACGAAGTTTACCAGTACTACACTATGACAAAGGTTAGCGGTACTTATCTGAACTAACGTCATAATCACTTCTAGATATAAAGAAAACGTTGATTTTTCACTCGGTGCTATTCAATGACAGTAAAAAAAAAAAAGGCCGTTAGTGCACTGCTGCTCGTAGACTATTTTTTACAGTCTATATGGTAGATTAGCTCCAGTGCTCATTTCTGCGTTGCTAAATGAACTCACCAGGACACTTCACCAACTCTTCATTCATTCTCCTCGGACCATGCATTTAATTATTTATTATTTATAATTAAGTATTTATGACATTGTGGTGGCGTTCAAGTGCGTTTAACCCGTAAATACGATCTATACAAGATGGCTTGAACGCACCATAATGCTAAGCTTTCCTCCACTTCTCCCCAACGTGACGTCATCACCGAAATGCATAAAAAAAACCGTTAATACCAAAAACGTAAAAAACTGGTCTTTAAGACCATTTTTATGACATTTTAAAAATGATATACATATCTTGAGTGATTTATGTACCCATTAATCGACAGTGGTGGTTAACCTGCAACATGGCCTTTAAAGGAGCTGTATGTAGTTTTCAGCGACCTCTAGCAGTGATGTTTCAGATTGCAACCAATAAGTTTAGAAGCGCGTGCTCTTACGCGTGCTCGAATTTATGAGCGAGCACTGTGGGTACCGGCCAGACTGAGACACAACACACCAGAGAAAGCATCCCACAACATGCTGGAAACTCAGGTAAACTTCCACTGCAACGTTACAATAATAGGCTACTTTTATCAGCTTGACGTTGAACTAATGCTCCATGCTCGTACCATGATAAGTATGGAACCCTATCAACCGTGCCGAATTTTGCCATTGCAAGCATCACATTTTCTTAAGGAAATGTACATTCTAGGTTTGTAGATAAGGTTTCTCCATGATTCAAATGCCCTGCCGATGTTGATCCGTGTTTTTTACCCGAAGTTCATCCGATTCACGTCTGGCCTTACGAGCTTCAGCAGAAAAAACATTCTTTTTTTTTTATCAATATGTGGAGTTTGTGTTGGAGTCGGTGTTTTGCTGGAGGCAGGTCGTTTCTTAGTGTTATCAGACATGTCATAAGTTGCATAAGTCATAAGTCCATGTCATAAGTTGCAGTGTCGTCGCTGTTGAGTGCAAAGTCAGTAGGCTAGACGAGTCGAGAGGCTCGGCAGCGCGCAAGCAGGTGACGTCAGTCACGTCACTGGCGGTAAATCCGACCTGGGACCTTCACATAAAAATAAGAATACTTGCTTTCAGAGGTAATAGCAAAACCCGTAAAGTGGATCATTTTAATGTGAGATTACAACCCCTTCACACAAAGGCAATAAAACAAGGATTCATTTTGGTAAAAAAGCTACATACAGCACCTTTAAGCGTTCTGACAACCCCGTTCACTCCCATGGTAACGTTGTTCAAACGGTAGCCGTAATGCTGCAAGCGGTGCAGCTTTGTAGTTTACCAGTCGTACTGAAACATTTTATTATTTTCATACTGAAACATTTTGACGGCGCCTTGAGCGCCGTGTACAACCAGTATGGATCAACCAATTAACCAATTGATCCATATATAAGGCGCTCCGGATTATAAGGCGCACTGTCGTTTTTTGAGAAAATGAAAGGCTTTTAAGTGCGCCGCCTTATAGTGCGGAAAATACGGTACATTAAATAAGCCAATTAGAAACAATTTGAATAAAGGCCCTTTCACACTGGACGCGATTTTGACGCGCGCGATGGTTTTATTTTTTGATCAGCTGTTTGTGTAATGATCGCTTCCACACCGAACGCGAATGTGCTGCGGCGAAAAACGACTTATTTTTTTCGCTTCGATGTCGATTATTTTTTATTTATTTTTTTACTTTTGCGGCGACAGAAAAGGCTTCAGCCAATCACAAGCTACAAGGACAACGATTTGAAAGACAATGTGTGGCGTAGCATTGCCAACCAACTCGGTTATCTCGACTGTGAGTGTGTTGTGTGATAGGTTTAGTCGTTGTGTAGTCCTGTGCTGTGTAGGCTAGCAGGCTAAACTACATTTGGGATAGAAAGCTAACACTATTATCGTCAAAGATAGAGACAGAGACCGTGTTTACTTTGAACATGTAAGAAAATGTAGTGAGACTATTTAGGGCTGCTTTTAGTATACTATACATTCTTTGTGTGATATCTACAGTTTCTAGTCGAATGATTTTAACTTAGTTTGTGTGTTACATGTAATGTGTAGTGACATTACAAAACGCACTGTGTTTAGTTGAAGACGCAAAAAAACTGCACATAAGCATACTACCCTTCAGACTCTCTGTTCTGTGCACCCAAAACCTTCTTTTCTGTCTTTTAAAGAAAATGAAAAGCTCGTCTTCACTGGATGATGATGATGAAGTGTCCGTGTTTTCTCAGCTGTCGGCGCAAAAGTTTTGGAATGTTGAAGCTCTGAACGTCACAGACGTCGCAAATGGTTTTGACGCGAACTATTCGCTTTTCCGTTACGCACCCGGTGTGAAAGGGCCTTAAAAAGGTAAAAAATAAATTGTATACATATATTAATAGAGTAAGGGTCAATTAAATGTATTAGCTTGAATCTAAATGGGTCACAAAAAGAGAGAAACAATTAATAATAGTGATAAACTAAATAGGAAATATAAATCTATATAAATAAGGGTTATAAGAAGGTTACATTTAATTTGTTTGGAGCAAACCTTTACTGTCATCCTGGTCATATCTATATATTTTTTCTTGTGTTATGTGGTGATGTTTTGAATTTCACTGCTTTGTCTTTTTATTTATCATTTCCCTTAAATGCATCATACCTGTTTCTAACGCAGCCACCATTTTCTTTTCCCCTTGTTGTTGATTCAGACGTCTCATGAGTTCAGTGTTGGAAAGATCAGTTTGTTTTAACCATTCATTAAAATGAATCGGTTCAAATGAGTCATTAGTTGGCGAATTGGACGTGTCAAACGCGTTGTGTGATTATCCCAGTAGAAGGACATGGACATCCCACAAGGTTTGTGTCAACAGAAAACATTACATCACTGGATAGGTTTTTTCATTTATTTAAAGTGTGATTTTTATGTCAGCTTATGTGCGGAACGCTTTTCAGAGAAGATAAGGCAACGTATTTTAGCACAATTCACACCCAGCGGTAATTCAGGAAAAAAAAAAATCTCTGAATGCTCCACATGAAACTTTGGTCTTCCGACCTTTTACCATCGTGTCGATGTATTTTGATTATGTGCGAGGGAGAGAGAGCAAGACAGCGCTTAGTTTGGAGACTGTGATGTCTTGTTTACACTTTAGCCTGGCTCCGAAGAGAGTGCGTGCTCTCTCTCTCTCTCTCTCTCTCTCTCTCTCTCTCTTTCTCTCTCTCTCTCTCTCTCTGCTTGTTCTTTCAGTTAAACATGCGCCCTGTCACAAGCGCAGCAGTTCATCTACATTACTCGCCGATGAAATAAGACTTTGGCAGGACAAAATTCACTTTGGCGGCCGCTAGAAAAATGTCAATGCAGGAAAAACCCTGTTATTGCAAACGGCATAATTTGTCTTGTTTAGTAAAATAAAGCTTTAGATCGTTTAGTAAAATAACGCTTTAGATCGTCTCTCCCTCTCCGTGAATTTTTTATTTGCATAGGCACTTTGCACTACTAATATTTAATAATAAAATAATGAAATTATATTAAAAGATGAAATTTTAGTCTTCACACGGGTGCGAGGGCCCTTTCATCGCTGCTTGTGTTTGCCTCAGTAGTGAAGCTGGAATGGGTTGTGATCTTCTGTGGACGCGAGGCAGAGCTCTTTGAAGGAGGGCCACTTTTTTCGTTCTTTTTTTACTGCAGCTTTATCCAAACAGAGAAACCTGAGCACTGTTCTGATGTGGATGCAGCTGTTTGAGCCAGAGTTTTCAAGATTAAACCACTGATCTGAAGTCCGATCTGGACTCTTGAGAAGATTGGACACAGGAATGGACAGACTTCCCAAAACCTGAACATGGTCATTATCCTTCACCTGTACACTAATGTTCTGTTTGCTTGGGGCACTGATGAAGAAAGTGAACACGTTCTGCCACTTAGGCTTCACGGTATTCCATCAAATCTGGCTGTCACGAGTAACGTCCTGCACTGAGATTTGACCAATCGGGTTGGGAATCCCCATGACTTTCTCTCATAGGAAGTGCCTCAGCCTGGTCCAAATACACTGCCAAGATGGCTTTGCTGTTTTACTCCCCACACTTGTATTTCTCTTTCCTTGGTTGGCTTCTAGTGTCAGCCACTCCAGTCTGAGGTGAACCCGTCCTGTAGGGTTGTCCTTCAAAGTGAACCACTCATCAACTATTTTAGATTCCTTCACAATCCCCAAGTTTAGTACGGTCCTGCCCAGGGAATGATCTCGATCAGAATCTGTATCAAACACTTCCACCTCTAGGTTGTGACCAGCCGCCTCATGAACGATGGCCTCATACATTTCATGCCATTTGGGATTGAGTGCATTGTCCAGATGCTGGGATTTGAAGGTTTGTTCCCGGACTCTGAGCTGTGTGTATGTTGCAGACACAGTGGTGTCCTTCGCAGCCAGATTGTCGGCCTCCACTAAGTGAATACGCACAACTCCCTTGGGTAAGGGTTTCCGCAACTCTCCCACATTCAGGTCTGGAACTAGAGGAAAACTTCGATGATTAGGATAAACCAGGAGCTGGGCAATTTTGTCCATGATCTTTTTTTTGGTGTAACTAGTGAATAGTTTGGTCCAAAAGGGCCCGGATGAGGTCAGTTCTGGTCTTTTGAGGAATATGGTTACATTACCCACGAATGGGAATTCATCCATCAGTGGCTCCAAAATGATGTGCATCATTCCTTTAAACAGTACATCGAATTTAGTAAATATATGGACATGCTCTACGCAGCTGATGTAAACATCAAGCCGAATTTGATCTTTTTCAGCCTTTGCTCCAACCACCTTAATCGACTTGATACCGAAGTCTATCTTAGACAAGCAGGAGGTAAGGTTTTCCATAAGCAGCCTCTTAAAATACGAAGAAATATGTAGCCAGACCTGCTGGATAACCTCGCTTGGCCATTCGTCCTCCACATCTGGGAGGTTGACCTTTTAAAGATGGATGAGATTCCCTCCAGTTATCAACCCAAGAAAATCTTTGCATGAACATCTTTAAGTAGGAATTAGAATTATTAGATTTTGGGGGCCATCTATCAATATTATTGTCCATAACCACATTGAAATCGCAGCCGAAAACCAAATAAGAGCTGATGTCTCTTAAGCTGTGATGCTGTTTGTTTAATTATTGTTTTTACCACAACAATTGGTGTCAGAAGTCGGGATCTCGTGGAAGTCTTTTCTGGTCCTGAGACAGCGGATTTGACGAACTGATCATCCTAGAAGCACCAGCTTTGATCTTACCTTGAATATTGAGAGAAAAGAGCCAAACTGCTTTCAGGGCCAGAGACTGAGGGACTCGACTGAGATCAGAGAGAACCCGGTGGCAGTAAAAGCGTCTCGGGTAAGAGACAGTAAAATAATTGTATTTTGTGTGGTGTAATTTGATATGACTGTGAGTGAACCATAATGGCTGGAACTGTCTCTTTGGTATGGGCAGAGAAGGTTTTCCAGGGGGAGATTGTAACCTGAGAATGTCAAGTCAATTTTATGCCTAAAACTAGCTCGTAAAAGTGGACGGAAGAGCCACCCCTGATTAATTAGGGGAAACCAGAATCAATCGAGCGCTGGAAAGTGCTCACGGAAAGATTTTGAGTAAGCCGTAATTACAGAGCATCTTTGCTACCCTTGCCGATTTGAGGTGACACAATCGAATCTGTTGAAGACGTTTGACAGATTATTAGACGCGCGTCGAAGGAGAATCCAGGAGAGAGAGAGATCAGCCAATATGGGGTCATCTCAAAGCAAGCTTGAACAATTTTTATACACCGTTTTTTCTGTAAAATGGGAAAAAAATTACGGACAGAAACGCATGTAAGAAATTGGGAAACGGATAATTGTTTAACAAAGGGGTTGTTGTAGTTGTGTTCAGCATGTGTGTAAAACTGTGAACAGATAGTAGTTTATTGAAATGAAGAAGATGGATGAAAACGAAAATAAATGCAGAAAGAATTAGCATTTACAGGGAAAGATAGAATGTTTTTACTGATGTAAATTACAAGCAGTGAATTGTTGGATTGCAGATGAAAGAGAGCAGATGCAGAAGGAACTGGCATGTCGGGAAAGAGAATTCATGGAAGTATTTATGAACGCCTGTTAAAGCCACACTAAGTAGAATTTGTGTTTTTGTCAAACAGCGACCCCTAGAGTCGCTGTGGAGTACTCGCACTGTCGTAAATATATTAGCCTATATTATAACGTTTTTACATGATTGCAGCTAAATCACAAGCAAATAGTCTATAGGCCTACTGTATAATTTAATTTCTGTTGTTTTTACAAAAAATGGTATGAAAAGTTTGATAAAGCAGAATAGGGAAAATTCTATATTTTAGAGATAAAATGATTGAAATGATGATGTAAATACATTTTGTTTTATTAATGTTATGAAAACAAGGGTATTTAAGAATAGATTGGCATATTTTTGTAACGAGTTGAAGGTGCGAGCGGCTAGGAAAGCTGTGCAATTTAGGGACTGAGATATGAGTAATATAATCTTTTGGTTTCTGTGACACAGTAGAGATAAGTGGGACTGAGGAATAATTATAATATTAAGTTGAATCTGCAGACTAACCATTTGATTGAAGAATAAGCTTTCAAACCAGCGTTGATGAAATTGATGACACATTAAATTGTTATACTGTATGAAGAGTAACTGAACAGTCCTGATACACAGTGAGATAAAAGAGAGCAAATGCTGTAAGCAGCTCTGAAGAGGTTTGCAGATGATGATTTGTGAAAGCTTGATTGTGATTAGAAAGATAAACAATAACTTGACTGGCTAAAAAAAAAAAAAAAAAAAACCAATACAAATTTGAAGAAAATTCTGTGTTAATATGGGCTAGAAAGTAGATCAATGTTAATATGATGAAATTAAAGATTTCATTTAAGAAAGAACAGGAAATAAAAATAGGGTCATAAGATTGAAGACTTAAGAAATTATTTTTAAAGAGAAGAATTATAAAAGTACCGGTTAATGTAAAATTACAGATAAGACTAAATGAGTTGCAAAATATTTTAAAAGTACTGGTAACTAAAAGGATGATTGTGTTTTGAATGAAACGCTTTGATAAGGTTTTAGATGATATAGAGAGACAAATCTAACGAGTGATTTATAATGATAATCAAGCAGAGAGCGCAGCCTCAGAAGTTAGTGTGAATCCTAGAAGCAGATTGATAAACTCTCAGAGAAAACATTGAAGTCAGGTATTAAATTATGGTAATTGAGAACCTGACAACTAAAATTGAGATGAAATTTGAAACGTTATTAAGAACTAGAATAATTATTATTCTTTCTTTAAGATAAAATAAGCAGAAGCAGTGTTACAGGATTAACAGTTGCTAAATGTAAAATATATGAGAAAGGCACTTGATTAAACAGAAAGCTTGTTGTTGACTATGAAAAGAGCTGATGTTTTGGGTTCAGAAGATAAGCTTGTGATTGGCTGAAACAGGTTTGCTAATCTGAATCTGGTGTGTGCTCGGCTGGACTGCCCGTGCGACAGAGACTTAATCTGAGTATGGGCAAAAAAAACAAACAAACAAAAAAAAAATGTTTGTATTGTAAACCTATGTAATTTATGGCAAAGATGCCTTAAGTTGGGCTAGAATTAAAAGTTTTCTGTTTTTGAAGATGCAAAGTCCTGAATGCCTCTAAAACAGTCTCTCTCTCTCTCATCCAATGTCAGCTAGAAGCTGTAATCCGAGTCATAAGTGATAATAAACTATTTATAGTAAAGCACAGTGTTTCAGTTGAAGACCATAGAAATGTTAAAATAAATCCTGCTACAGGCAGTTCAGGTCTGACACATTTAGAGGGCAATTTGTAAAACTGAATGATTTTAAAGAAGTGTGTTATTAACCTGTCTCCCTGTGAACACTATTAGGTTTGAATAGCTCTGTGTGACTCTTGAATGTGCCTTTCCTATAAGCTCCAGAAAACAACAGATTCTGTTGAAGAGAAAAAAAAAGGTCAAAGATTGGGTGTAGGGAAAGAGCGGTAACCGGTGTTGCACGAGGTGGCTACTCAACGACGGGTAAGATCCTCTTTGGCCAAGCTGAGGGCAACCTAAGGCAGGGGGTCACCGCCGCCACTGGGCATCTCCTGATGGGGGTGTTTTAGGTGAGATGGGCATGAGTTGAACAGATGCCTGTGTATGGCCAGCGGCATCCAGATATCATTGAGGGGGGATGAAGCTGTGTTACGGCAGTCTGCCCCAGAAATGTAAGTTCCTCTATGCCACTCACCAGAAACCGTGTTGATTGTATGGCTTGTTTTTCATCGTGACAAGCGTCTACAACTATGCCAGGGGACAACACCCTGAAGAGAAGAAGATTACAGCTTAAGAGCTGATCCGAATGGGCTTTCAAGAGCCAGCAGAGACCGCTGAACTAATCTGATTATGTTGTGGAGACAGTAATACACACTTTTGTAATGTTAGTTGCCTGATGGGCAAGGAAAACGCAGAGATTGTGTTGATGTTGAACTAATGTGTCAGTTCTGACTCCTGTAGGTCATTAGACATGACAAAGGACCATTATAAGACATAAGTCTGGATAACAAAGGAAAGGTCAAAGGTTAGTATAATGAATTACATTCTGTCTAAATTACAGTCTTAGGAGGCTGTTGAAAAATATGATTTGTTTACAGAGAGGGAGACTGTTTGGGACAAATGGTATTGTGTCTGTCTTTCTGCGATCTGTGCGCTGAAGTAATGAATAATGAACCAAAACAACCCAGCTAAAGTCAAATGAATAATGAGCAAACATGCTTTGAAACGGGTTAAGAGACTGTCAAATTAGATAAAGACTAAAATGTGAATTTTAAAATCTTATTATAAACGTTAATCTTTTTAGAGAAAAGATGTGAATATGAAAATATGAGTGATTTATAGTCAGGTGTGTGTGTGTGTGTGTGTGTGTGTGTGTGTGTGTGTGTGTGTGTGTGTGTTTGAGGGTGAATGGACTTTAGGTCTTGGTAAGTGTTAGGTTAGGGGAGCTGTTCTGTCTGAATAGTGTCATTAACATCTGGAGTGAGTGTTTCAGCATTATAGATGGGTTTAGGCAAATGACAGATGTGAAAGTAAGCTGAGGATTGTGAGTCGATCTGATGAGAAGAACACAGAACATGGGACGAGCTTTAAGTTGGTTGATCATCGAGCTCTGTCTGCTAGTTATTACTCTGGTCATTTATGATGTGCAGTAGATCTGAATTACTTTCCGGACAGGTTTAAGTGTTGAAGTGTGAACTAGAGTTGTGAAGTCGCAGATCGCCGTCCGTCATGTGTTGAGACAATGTTATAGATTCGACAGCAACAAAGAGACACGTAGGCTAAGCAAATATCAGATTATCCAGAGAGCCCTGAACAGTTCTGTGTTGTAAAAGGGGGAGATTGTTGTTTGACTGACGTTGACTAAGTCTGCACACCACGACCTGACCTGACCAATGGATGACCTGGAGAATGTTCGTAGATGACAGTTGCTTAACCCCCAGAGGTCGACGGTATCGCCGGCGATACCAGCTCGCTTTTTTTTTATCAGTGTAAAAGAAACTCATAAATTCTTTGTTGACTTTGATTTTCCATTGGAGTTTCATACATCAATCGATTCTGTTAAATGTGTATTATTTTTGTGTATACTCACAATAAAAACAAAGTGTGGTGCTTTTTGCCAAATAAAGAAAAATAAACACGAAGCGAGTTCTGCCTTCTCTCTGTCCGTGTAGTCCATTCTGAAACACGTCCGAAAATGAATCATAACTCAGCGAACACTTCTCACACAGACACGTGAGTTATGTCTTTATGAAGCTTGAAATCTCTTCTTTTAAATGAAGTAATTTATATAAAAAACAAATGTTTTCAACTCATGTAATCCGTTTGAAAGCAAGGAGAGGTACCGTTTTTCCTTCTGCCTCATTATCTTTATAATCAGCTGCGGCCGCCCCGCCCCCGGCGCGATTCACATGTAAATAGTTTAGGAGATCTAGTATGCAACGCATACGCCCCCTGATCAATGCCATAAAAACACAGTTTCTATCAGACTTACTGATAGTTCATCGCGTTTTGAGCATGGCACGCTTCTCCGGTAATGAAGACGCCATTCAGATGATTCTGGACAGCGAGGAAGAATGCATGATACCGGGTTGTTTCCTCAGAGGAAGATTGTAACTCAGACGACGAACGGCAGCATATTGAAGAGCGAATTCCGCCGAGGACACAATTTCGGAGTAAGTTTTACTTAAAAGTCTTTTGTCTTTTATTTTTCGTGTTCGCATTTATGAGGAAAAAAACAATATTACGTGACAGTTCTCCATTATGGACGCGAGCGCTCTAAGCACTAAAAGACTTTCAAACATTCACAGAGACCTCAAAACAGAAAGTACAAATCCTTTCTTTAAAACGAATTTCGTTTTGTATCAATTGTATCTTAATTTTATTATTTTTTTCATTAACAAATTTCCTGGATTTAAAGTAAATATAGGCTAGCTAGCAATCACAACATAAGGTCTGAACTGGAGATCATCATGAACCAGACCGTACTCGCCTCACATGTCTAAAAAAATTTGAAATATATTTACAGAAAGCTGGTTCTAAACAAAACCATCCAAAACAAAAAAACTATGTAGCCTAATATCTATGTGCATTTCTCCGGTGCGTTCACTAGCCTACTGCGAAGATCGCGAGTCAATAGCCTATCGTCAACTTCATCTTTGCCAGAAGCTATATTCAAAGTAATGAATACATAGATAAAATGTAGGCCTATAATCTTTTTTTTTTTACAAAGAAAGAGTACACTTGAAATATTGTTGAAATTGTAATTATTGTTGTAACCTTTTTAATAAAATAGCAAAACATATTTATAGATGTAAGCAAAATCTTAAATGGTCAATATAAGTCTTCTTCTAAATATATCTTTTGTCCTTGCATTGTGGCTCAGTCAGTTTCACACCTGAGTGAATGGCTCATCATTATGCAGAGTGGGTGGGACATTGTATTTCTCAGGTGTAAACCACTCCTCGTTCACGCCCCCCTCGCATATTGGCTTTCCAAGCAAAACCTGTTTTACATCAATTCAAATCAATTTATGGTTTTATGTGAACGATAAAGCAAGACTATTTTCACATAATTTTGAAGAAAAAACTATAGGCGACCACATCCATTAGTCAAAAGTCTTATTGCCACATATTTAGTATGTGTTTTGTGGCCTTATTTCTGCAACTTTCATTTTTCTTTTTTCCAATAACCACGCATAAACATTATTCTCTTAAAAATTCAAACATATACATTCATGTTGATCAGATATTTTGGTAGCCCTGTTTGTGCTATATAGAGTGAATTTACACCTTTGCCATTAACATGTTTATAAATAACTGAAAAAAGCACAAATGTCAGAGCATGTCAGAACACCTCCAGGGCCCAGAAAACAGCTCAGACTCCAGAGGGTTAAGAGACCAAACAATAGGCCTGAAAAGCAAGATACGCTGTGAGACTCAGGGCCGTTGCCCTTAAAATAGTTTAATAAGAAGATGAGATTGTGGCTTTACGTAATATTTTTTTGTTTCAGAGGCAAAGAGAGATGTCTGGAGGACAATTTTTGGTTTAGTGTCAATGGCGAGACACGGCAGGCAAAAACATTGTGGTTTTTTTTACTGGTCAATTTTGAGATTTTTGGATATTTGTCTTCAATAACATGTCTTCTTTCCGACTTGTGGTGAAACAAGTCCGAAATACACATTTAGGTCTTTATTTTATTACACTTTGTCTGTTTGCGTCTGTAGATTTCTCATAAATTCAACAAAAGTTGGCGTTGTAAATCCGATCTCTGTCTGCTCCCTGTCATCACACACACCGCTGGAAAGCTCTCTCTCTCCTGTACAATCCCGGATCCAAATATGGTAATTTCCTTTATCAACAACCAATCGTGAAAGTAAAAAGGCTGAATACACAATCTCATTGGCTGATGATAAATCTTTAAAGCCCGTTTTCTCAAAATGACTTTTCTCTCAAACTCCAAGTCTGAAATCTCCACTTCAGTGGCACCGATACACACCAAACTCTCCAGTCTTGTACCTTGTTATATTATGAAGACATTTACAGAGGGATCTGTATTATTCTTAGCCTGATTTATATAACATTTTATTCCAAAAAACATGGCGGAAATAATTTAAGGCTATTGACAGTATATTCTGATTTACAGGATGACAAAAGTAGATATCCATAAATCCCTCTGTCATTTTTTTCCCCATCTAATATGTGAACACAATGAAAAAATAAGTTTTAACCTGGCTTTATTCAATACTCAGTTTTTTTTTTTTAAATGTATGCAAATTAGTGCATATTTAATTAGATATTGCCTAATTTGCATATTTAAACATTAAATTACAGAAAACTTGTAATATATTTTTTTTCTCATCTTAATGTAGTAATCAACTGGGAAAGTTTCTTGGTGATATCTGCTAGTTAAAAATGTTACCCTATTCACCTGTAGTGTCTCGCCTTAAAGGAGAACTCCGGTCAATTTTAACATTGAGCTCATTTTTTTGTACATTTGGAGTGCTGTCAATACAGAGAACAACGACATAAATAGGTGTTGCCTACACCGAGTTATCCTCTTTTTAAAATTTGCACCCTGTTGACTTCAATGGGGCAAGTTTTAAACCTGCTTTTAGCCTCTTAACATCCTTGATGTGACATTTCAAGTGCACAGCCAATGTGAGTGATTCCTTCAGAGTGAACACGAGTGAATCTGACTGCAGTAGATGTGAAAGATATTAATAAAAATGATGTTATTTCAGCCAGCGCACATACCTGTGTTTACTTCCTGTTTTCGGTCGAAGTCCATAGTAGTCGATTGTCGAGTTCACGCGCGTGATCATACGTACTAAACCTATGCGCGTGAACTCGATGCCGCCACATGGCATCACGGTGGAAGCGCGAGGTAAACTGAAAGATGATCCCTCTGGGTTTGTCGCTGCTCGCTTGTTTACGCCCAAGTCGATGTATGATATCATCAGTGTGTGGAAGTGTGTCCTCTGCTTCTGGTAAAAGCTGCTGGCAGACCTGGATATCCCTCTGCCGAACATCCTCCCTCTCCTTTTCAGGGATCCCGTAGAGTCTCAGAGTCCAGCGACGCGTGTATCCTTCGAGATGAGAGAAACGCTGTTCATGCTCAGATGAAATCGCCTCAGTCTTATTACACCGAGCTTACCTTTAACGCCATTAACTTCGGCACATGCAAACTCAACGGCTGTCTTCACGTCAGCGATCTGTGTTTTCGTTAACGGCCTCTTTCATGCTCGCGATCGCTCGTTCTTTGAGTTGTGAGAGGACATAAGCGGTATCAGTGCTTTCTGTCTTCCGCTGTTTTATAACTGGAGACTTGCATGGCGTTTCAGGGAGAGGAGGGAAAACTACTTCGGCATAATATCTGCACAGTCCATCTCTGACTCGAGGTAATCATGTAAATTGTCACTCAAAAGTTTGTTTGAGACTCGCTGTTCTGTCGATGTAGCTTTAGCAGGATTAGCTTTGGCTTGACACACATTCTTGTTCTTTCTTTTTGCAGATTTTCCCATTTTCAATCACTTTAATCGTAGTAAAAGCCTCGTATGCACCAGAAGAAAGATAAACAGTCTTTCTTACCGCACTACAAATTGAATTATTAGTTTGAATTTGCGGAGCTCTTCAAAGCACGTACAGTCAGAGCGCCATCTTGGCCACACACCCCCCAATTTTCTTGTCATACTCCATGATATTACAATAAAAATGTGTTTATATATACATATAAAGGTTCTTTATTGGCATCAGTGGTTCCATGACGAGACATAAAAAGGTTCTTTATGATGGAAAAGTGTTTTTTTTGATCATTAAAATGTTCTAGAAAAAATGGTTCTTCTAAGATATGTTACTGAAAGGTTCTTTGCCCCAAAAATGACTCATGATTGTACAGACCGATGAACTTTTTGGCTTTGCTTTGATAACTTATATTGCTGAACTAGAACTAGAGTCGTGAGAAAATGAAACACAATGAAGAATAACATCGACTCTCGCCTATGATCTCCACTTCTTCTGGCGGCTCTGTGACAGAGTTATATTTCTCTGTCAGCTGATCAGAAGATATTTTACACATGTGATCACTTTATCAAACACAGAGAGAAGTTCATTAAGACTAAAGAATATTATGGTTTCAATATCATTATAGCAGCAAACCTCTCCTCAACAACACATGATCTGAGGAATAACTCGTGTCTGGAGCTCAAAGATGAAGATAAAGGTTCTTCATGATCCATGAATCACAAAACTGTTCACATTGTGTGCATGTGTGTGTGAATGTGTTACATATAGACTGTGTGTTTGTTTGTTTGTTTGTTTGTTAGATAAGGAATGGATGGAGAGTGAATGTCCTTTCCAAGGATCGCCACCTTGACGTGGTGGAAAGGCTTGTGTGTTCCTGTGATCCCAAGAGTGAGTAATTCTGGAGCTTTTACTCCAGTCTGACTGACTTAAGGCTGAGGTTCCAGACTAAGTGCGATACAAATGGGCATTAACTAAATAAAATAATTTTTGAAGCATAATTACTTGATTTTGTCTTTCTTGATCAACACACACATTCAGACACGCTCACTTACACACACACGTTTAAATGGAGTAATTAGTAATTTCATCTTTATTCGTTGTTCTGATGCAGAGAATATAGGTCTTGTAAAACGGTTACTTGTGAACTGGGGAGCAAACATCTTATTTTGTGGGTAATTTAATAAATTAAAGTTTTTTATTAAGGAACAGGACTTGTTCAACAGTGTGATTTCTTTTTTTATTTACTACTACCGAAGGGCACGACACTCGAAACCTGCTCAGGGTTCGCGCTATTTTTGAATCTGAATACGAAGCAGTCACGTGACTGTGTGTGGAAACAAAGCTTCGGACGTCACAGATCACGTGGTTATGGCAAAACGAATCAAGCTCCGATACACTGCTTCAGTGTGTGATGGTTTTGTTTTTTTTGATACAAGCTTCGAAGCCTCGGTGCCGAACGTCACATCACTATGGATTACCCTTTCATTAAAACACTGCCTTTGGATCCTCAACCTTCGTGTCTCGGAGCAGTTCGTTACATCACGTGATGTACATGTGCCACACTGATTGGTCAATTGTGTATAAACACTAGTTTATCGACACATGAGATTCTTTGTATTTTCTGGTTTGTAGTAAGAGTTTATTTAGGGCGTCTTCGATGCTGAAGATCTTTTGTTTTAATTTGGGGTTTTTGGTGAATGTTGATTTTAGTTAGATTAGAAATTTATTTTGTTTGTATATAGTAAGATTGGTTTTTGTTTCTTTCTTTGATTTGGCACGGTCTAGTTCTTTTCTCTTTTCCTCGTTCTATTGTGAACCTTTTCCTTGGTCTGTTGTATAGGACTAGATGTTGATATCCCTCAATAAGCACTTGGGGCACCGATGGAACTCCGTGGGATGGTCAAATGAGTGAGGGCAGCCTTTGGGTTATCAAGTGGGCGCCCTCCTCCTCCTGGCGTAGGCCTATTGATTTCTGGAGTGGTTGTGTTTTTCATTTAAAAAAAATATTGGTATGCATTTGTTTTGAACTGTTGTTTGGCAAATATACTTGGATGTGGTTCCCCCTTATTTTTTGTGTTTCATTTTGTCTTTAATTTGAAGTGTTACAATGGAAAGCTGGAGATGTCCATCAATGGCGGGGAAAGAGTTAATAGAGAGTCATGAACAAAATATTACAATAATAGATTACCACAAATTAGTTAAAAGTAATGTAATAGAATAGAACAGATATAATAGAATTGAGACAAGCATTAATATAGTTAATTTGACAGATAAACCTCACATAGAAAGATCTAGTTAGTTCTTTCTATCTCTCCATCCAGACATTAATGCTGTACCTCAGATCAGTTGATTTCACTGGTTTGTCCAGAACGGTCACTCTTCATGGACACACAGCTGGACTCTGAGTTTCATCTCTGACGGCTGAATCGACTTATAATAGAATACAGTTAATCATTCATATACAAGATTTAATGTGGAGTTGGCAATAGATTAAAGACAGCATATGAGAATGTATATTCTGCAACTGAAAATGAAAACATGATTAACCATTTTATTACTGAAAGGTGTCCATAGATTGAGTTCAAATTAAAAAAATAGATTTTCATGTAACATTTAAAAGTGGCGATGCATCATTGCTTAAAAGGCAATAGATGATTTAATTGTGAATGTTACTATAATCAAAGGCATTTGAATATGTTTGGTGGGCTGAATTACTCTTTAAATAATTAAATAAATATTATATATGGAGATGTTTGTAGTAGAGCGTTTGCCGTGTAAATGTCACTTCTGTAGAAACAAAAGTCAAGTCACCTTTATTTATACAGCGCTTTTTACAATACAGATGTTTTCAAAGCAGCTTTACAGAGATAACAGGAAAATAATGCAACAAAGTTTGTTCCTGCTGTACAGCAGATCTAGAAGAAAATAGTGTCATAGTCCAGCTTAAGTAAGTTCAGTGTTGATTCATTTCTGTTGTAAAAAGGTTATTACTTTAGTTCATTTATCTATACAGCCGCTCTGGAGAAAACCGTGATGTCATCGTCCAGCTCAGTTAATGCAGATCAATAATATTGTTGAATATTAAATGTCTCCAACTAAGCAAGCCAGAGGCGACAGTGGCAGGAACTGAAACTCCATCAGTGACAGAATGGAGAAGAAAACCTTGGCAGAAACCAGACTCACTCGCTCAGTTCTCCTCTGACCAACAAACAAACAGTGTATGATTATGATTCAGGCATTACAGGTCAGAGGCCAGATTGGATCTGAACATTCAGGATATTTATCCAGTTCATCTGGTTGAAGGTTTCTTTGTTTGACTTTGGATGAAGGACTGGATCATTCTGTAAAGTTACACAAACACATGTGTGTGTGATGATCACTGTGGGTTTGTGTCTGTTGATTCTGTTGAATGTGATTGTGTCTGTAGAGGCTCTTTATTCTCCATCAGCTGATCCAGAGAAGGTCAGACTAACATCTAAACCTGTTAGTAAAACATAGACAGTCAAATGTGTGCGACATTATTGCATTATCAACTTTAGAACAACTAAAAGAAACTACTTAGATGATTAAGTGAGAGATTATAATATAATACTGAGATACACGATTGTTAAAGCTTATCTATAATCCTGTATGTCGGTCCTCTTTCTGTGTCACTGGGTCAGTTTTATTCAGGCATGAAAACTCCTCACCTTTCGGCGAAATTCGCCGTTTTAAAACCTAAAAGGGTCACCTACGTGATTTGTGCAGATCCGATGAGAAAATATTTATTTGGGGGGGGGGGGGGTCGTGGTCGTGGTCGTGGCCAGCATTTATCCCCTATGAAGTTACCATAAACTTTGCAGCTTTAAAAAACAATCATCATTCCTAATGCCGAAACATGACAGCCAATACGAGTCAGAGTAACGTTAGGGCAGAAATGTTTTCAAAGTCTTTTACACCGCGAATGTTTTCAAAGGAACCGCACGTCGGAAAGCAAGCCTGAGGTAAGTTAGCTTACAATGTTAACTGTCCTGTCAGATACAGACAGCGATGTTGCCAATGTCATTATTTTTAATTTTGACATAGAAGTGGGCGAGATGATATTGAAAATATTGAATTGTTTGAAATAAAAAGAAACTTGAAGAAATTTGATTGTTGCTATAAACTATAATGAAAAAATAAATGAATAAACTCTTATTAAACATGTTTATATTGAGTAATTCACCATCACAATGAAAGTAAACTAAGAAACTAAATTAACTTTCAATTAAAATATGAACAGTTTTAATCATCACTACTGAAGGATTCAAATTTAAGAATCTATTTCAAATATGCTTCCTTACATAACATCACGGTAAAGAATATTGTATTTAGTGTTTAAGGGTAAGATAATGATTCTGCTCAGCAAAGTTGCCTTTCCTGTTTCCTCCTCATTGTCTTTAATGGCTCTTTGAGTCCCAGTATCACTCAGAACTGATGGGATTAGCACACGAATGATTCACTGAGAATCTCACCTTTTGTTCTGCAAATGGCTTTTGGACCCAAATGGCCCTTGGAGCCTTATGCTGATTGAATTAGGATTGGCCAGATCCTCACAGTCTAGGGTGTTACCTTAACCTGTATATTCATTTACATGCTTTGTTTGAATTTGTCTCCACCCCCAAAAGTCCCTCCTCCTAAAATGCCTATAAGACACCATGTAAAGTTATGTTAGATTAGATCATGTTGGAAGTTTCTACAGCCGCGTACAGCGGAGTTCTCAATAAAGAACAACTTCTGTTGAACGCGATCCCAACTGTCTCACTGGTCTCTGCTTCGATCAAAGAAAACTTTACAACAGATGGTGCCGTGAGCCGGATGGAGAAGAAGGAAACTCAAAGAATTTTAAGCTCAAAGAACTGCATCTTGAAACTTCAAGCTCAAAGATCTCAACAAAGCTGACTGAGTTCCAGACTGAATCTTCTGAATCCAGATTGAAAACTTCAAGCTCAAAGATCTCAACAAAGCTGACTGAGTTCCAGACTGAATCTTGAAACTTCAAGCTCAAAGATCTCAACAAAGCTGACTGAGTTCCAGACGAAATTTTTCTGTACAACCAACGATTCGGTGAGTTCTCACTCCATTCAAAGAACCAATGCAGACCAGTACAAATGTTTTCCTTTGCGCCGTTCAGAGAAGTAGTTAACAAACAGCTGTAGGGTTTGGTTAACTAAAGATAAGCCTCTAAAAAGTTTTCTTTTAGAGATGAAATTGACCCTCTGTTGTTGGCAGGGAAGATTAACAGTTACATGTTAATATTGTGTGTATGCTCTTGCTAGAGAAGACCTATCTGTAAGCTAGAGAAAGTTAGCATCAAGTGCTAACAGTTGGTGTCCTTTGCTTTAGGCAGAGAAGAATTAGCTTTACGTGCTAGTTATTTCTGTTGATTCCCTGTTCTTGTCGGCAGGGAAGTTAAGTGTGGTAATTTGGAAAGTTAACAATAGTTAAGCTGTGTTAACAAGTGTACCCTCTATTGTAGACATTAGAGAGAAGTTTTAATGTTTTTGATTGTGTGGTAACAAAGAAATTCACAAAAATGTTTAGGAAAAGTACTAGACTGATTAAACCTTTATGGACAGACAGTGAATTCAAGTCTTTGTTATCAGAGCACATGGACTCCATCGTGACTGAGGAAGTCAGATTGAATTTAACATTTAGAAAGAAATTTGGCATTAATCCAGGCAAAGTTTGGTCAATCGAAGATTGTAAGAAGGTACTAGGAGAAAGTATTCGCAAGAACAGTGTCAAAGGCATTATCTTCTGTCACCGAGAATTTAGCTTATCCATTGTACAAGAACAAGCTCGTTGTATAGATAATTTGAAAGAACAAAACAAACAATTGCTTACTCAAGTGTCCTGTTTCACGAAAACGGTGGGCCTCAAGGCCTCAACCAAATGTGACACTGAAGACCAACAGTCAGATGAAAGCTATCCTGATTTACAGTCTTTTGATAGTATAGAGGACAATGTCAATGCAGATGTAAATGCAGTTGAAGTGTGCGTAGCTAGACAAAAGCCTCAGGGAAAAGGTGTTGATACAGTTCCATTTGCAACCCCCATATTGCAGCCACAAGCAGTCAAAACATCTTTAGGTCCTAAAGATGTTGAGAGAATTGCTGAAAGTTTGCCATCAGTGCAAAGAAATTTTTCTGAGTTTAGAAGAGCATTGATCAGCAAAATGCGGCTCTATGATATGACTCTAGCTGAAGTCACTCAGCTAATATCACAGATCTTGACTAAGTCAGAATTCAATGATTTTGAAAGTGCTGTAAATAATTCTGAACTGCAACAGGCCAGTAAAGATGAATTGAGAGAGGAAGTTGTTAAAGTGTTAAAAAACATTGTTGGACCGAAAGTGGACTGGTCAAAGCTCACTAGTTGTGTACAGAAGAAGAATGAAACTGTTTGTGAGTACACAGAAAGATTTTGCCAGACCGCTGCCGCTTACAGCGGGATTGCTGACACTTCAGAGAAGGTGCTAGGTCATTATGGTCCTCTAGTTCGCGCATGGTCCGATGGTCTTCTGTCAGAACATAGAAATGCATTGCCTTACTTAGAATTAACATGGTCCAGTAGAACCCTACAAGACAACTTGGACAGTTTAGCTATTTGGGAAAGAGACTCTGATGTCAAGGCAAGAGTAAAAATTGCAGCAGCATCCATTAAGGTCAACTCAGAGAAGCCAAAGAAACGCAAAAGTCCTAGAGAAGCCAGTTGTTCTTACTGTGGCAAGCACGGACATTTTGGAAAAGAATGTAGAAAAAACAAAAATAACTTAAGACAAGTTAACAATGTTATGCAGCTCTTACTACATTTGTTTGCTACTTTAAAGCAGCCCCTCCCCTCCTCGTTAAACTCGTGGGGCAACTTGATACGGTGTTAACCATTTAGGCTGTGAGTGCTTAATTTCCCCAGTAACTCACAACAAAGATGAAAGACTTATTTTTGTTTAACAGAACAAAAGGAAATTGACTGTCACAGCCTTTGTTTGGGGGACATTCAGTAAGACTCACAGCCTTAAATGTTAAGCCACAGAATATTACAATCAGACACCATCCTCTGTTAATGATGTCTATTAAGACTGATGTTTCACTGGAGAATGAAAATGTGCCAATTTTCTCACACACTGTACAGTGTGTACACAACACAGGGACAGAAAGGGACACGGTTCAGTGAGGGCCCTGGAAAGAACTGACGCAACAGGCGTCGGGGGCCAATCCAGGGTGAAGACAACCTCATAGGCCTTTCCCCATTTAGTCCATCCTTACCTCACTGGTCCATAGGTGTCAAATCAATTAAGAAATAGGGAAAGAATGAAACGACAACAGTAGACTCTGAAAACGATTGAACCATAGTGTTTAAACTACTACAACCGTAGTGTTTTGAAGAAATACTGCTCTCTGTTTTTCTGTTTTCTGTCTTACAGTGTGCAGATAAAACTTGATGGCTTTTCCGAGATCCATATGCAACGACCGTCTCATCTGCGTATGAAGCCCCAACCTCAAGAAGATAACCAGACCCACTGCTGAACGAACTATCACAAGAGAAAATGAAAAATACACAACGCAGAGAAATTCACGGACCCTAAATTGCATGTTTGTTTCTGTGTCAGCATGCAATTACAGATGAACAACACAGAGCAAGTTATATGTGCCTGTAACTTACACCAGTTACAAGAATGAACTTTATGTGTCTAAATTTGTATTTTTGTGAGAGTTTTTAAGAACTCTCAAAGAGGGGACTGAAGGATTCAAATTTAAGAATCTATTTCAAATATGCTTCCTTACATAACATCACGGTAAAGAATATTGTATTTAGTGTTTAAGGGTAAGATAATGATTCTGCTCAGCAAAGTTGCCTTTCCTGTTTTCTCCTCATTGTCTTTAATGGCTCTTTGAGTCCCAGTATCACTCAGAACTGATGGGATTAGCACACGAATGATTCACTGAGAATCTCACCTTTTGTTCTGCAAATGGCTTTCGGACCCAAATGGCCCTTGGAGCCTTATGCTGATTGAATTAGGATTGGCCAGATCCTCACAGTCTAGGGTGTTACCTTAACCTGTATATTCATTTACATGCTTTGTTTGAATTTGTCTCCACCCCCAAAAGTCCCTCCTCCTAAAATGCCTATAAGACACCATGTAAAGTTATGTTAGATTAGATTAGATTATGTTGGACGAATCCGCAGCCGCGCTCAATAAAGAATACTTCTGTTTGAACGTGATCCCAACGTCTCCTGGTTTCTGCTTTGAAGAAAGAAAACTTTACAACACTACTCACAGAAGCTTCTCCAGTTTATAATGTGGATCTTTCCTCAGATCAGAGAGCGGCTTGACTCCTGAATCTCCTACTTTATTCTCAGACAGATTCAGTTCTCTCAGGTGTGAGGGGTTTGATCTCAGAGCTGAAGTCAGAGCAGCACAACCTTCATCTGTAACACAACAATCCCTCAACCTGTAGAGAACAATGACACTCTTCAGTCTCTCAGTTCAGGAAACACTGATATAAATGATAAGATATATATGAATTTCTCCTTTCTCCTCAACAGATTTGTATATGAAAGCAGTTGTCACCTCTTCACCTCATCCAATCATGCTTATAACTATTGTTGTGGAAAATATGCAATTGTCCTGTTACAAGTATGACTTTTGGTAAATTAGTTAACCTGTAAATAATAAAACTATATTTAAAGCTCCAATATGTAGGAATTTTGTAATAAAATTTCCAAAAAAAACTTGCACAGTGTGATATATTTCCTCCAGTTGTGTACTTACAATATCTCAAAAGTCTCCAAAGATTTTTTATTTCAGAGAAATTCCGATTTTAAATAACTGGCCGTCCCGGAAAAGAAATGTCGCGCCTCAGTGACGCAATGTCCGCTCTATCCTTTTTTTCCGCTATCCGATTATTATTATTTTTTTACAACAACTTTATTGAGTTTTTTTTCTTATCACAATAAACAATAAAGACGTCTGACAAAGAATAAAAAAAGAATAAAATAAAAAATATGACCCACCACACCGGAATATCACATGGTCAAATGCGGAAGTGGTGGTTAAAGCGTTATAGCCATAGACTGTATGGTTATAGCTGTTATGGATCACGAACTCTTTGGCGAGTATTGAAGTGCCAACAAAACGAAAGCGTCCATATTCTGATACACGCAGACTGTGTGACAAACGGAGGAATAAAACCCAGATAAATATCGGCAGGCGTTTTCGAGATGGAGAGAGCTGCACGACTATCTTGGACTTGACAGAGACTCTGCTCTCGCGAGTGTATTGATAGACAGGTAAGACATGCAACTGTCAATAATAGCACTTATAAACAAAGTTATATTGCTCTTTGTACTTTGGTAAGGCTTTTTATCACGTGTGGTGACCGAGATTATGGCAGTACAATTAAATACAATCGGATATGATGTTAAAAAAAATATATTTAGTCATTACTTGCAAATGTTCGTTCAAATTTACTTTTAGATATTGGTTTGAACACGTTAAACAACACGGCATTAACCATAAAAACGTAAAACTGCACAACATTAACCAAACAAATCATTTGACAAATAGCTGTATGTTGTAACGGGATAATATAGCATAACATTTCACGTTCCTTGCAGTTCATTAATTATGATGACATAAAATAATACGATCAGACATACAGGTAATTCAAACACGAATAAATTACCTCATCCGTGATCATGATTCATTAATTCCATGTAGATATATCGCTAGATGGTGAAAACGCATTAAAAACGACATCTCCCATCGTCACCTCCTTCATAGCGTCATCAAGCTTCGCCTTTGTTATTGTTGGAAACTGCGCCCTCTTGTGGTCAAATACCAAAGTCGCATACTGGAGCTTTAATTGAATCTAAGAAGCTCGTCTGCCAAAAGTCTTTGATTTCTAAAATACTGAACTGAACAGATCATGAAGAAGTCTTCTGACCTATAGATTGTGAGAATGAAAATTCAGATGCTTATGATTTAGGACAGATTTGACGTACTTTACCTAACCTGAGAATAATCAAAATAAGGTTAAAGGTGTCTAGAAATACACACCATAAAACACTATCAAAAGTAAAATGACCTCAGAAGCTTTGGAAAGAATCTAATAAAGATTATTCATCCTTTTCAGTGACTTGATGGTAAACTTTTTTTGTATATATTATATATTATTTTTGTATATCATTGATTATTCACCACAGAAGAGAAACAGACAATGCTGAGACTTTTATACAATCTTACCTCAGTATCTCCAGTTTACAGTGAGGATCCTGCAGTAGATCAGAAAGCTGCTCGACTCCAGAATCTCCTACTTTATTCACTGACAGACTCAGTTCTCTCAGGTGTGAGGGGTTTGATCTCAGAGCTGATCTCAGAGCAGCACAACCTTCATCTGTAACACCACAACCAATCAACCTGTAGAGAACAATGACACTCTTCAGTCTCTCAGTTCAGGATCTACAGCTCAGATCAGCAGAACTTCACAATCAGACACTTAATCCACGGCACCATTAACAGGTCCAGTCTAAGGTTCAGACCCGCTTCTACAAACTGCTTGATTAGTTTCCATATCATAAAAATTGCAAGAATATTCAATAACACTTTATTTAACAGTGTCCTTGTTACATATGTTACATGAACTAATAACAGTAAATTATGCATAATTACATGCAACTAACCCTCAACCAAATCCTAATCCTACCCTAACCCTATAGTGAGTACATGTAGTTGCTTAATATTACTCAGTACTTAAATATATAATTACACTGTAACAATGACACCATAAAATAAAGTGTAACCGAATATTATTTTTTTATGCAAATGTAGCGGGTCCCGGCTAGGTCTCCACTGGCAGATAGATATATAATCCTCTCCTAGGAGTGCTCTGGAAATATATTAAATATTACAGAGAAATCAGTGACGCAGGAACACAGTTGCTCATTCTCCATTGACTCGGATTATATTTATTTTCAACTTCAATTTAACTTTGTATCTGCAATCATGAGTTGTTTTCTGTTATTTTTGTCTGCTTTGCATTTAAGCACAGGTTATATCCACATTTGGATAACATGAAGCAATATATTCTTGAAAGGTCTGTTTCCACATAAATGTATACTCACATATTTTACAAACATTAGCTTATCAAAATTTGTATGAAACCAAAAACAAACATTTTCCATTTAAATCACATTTTTGGTCTATCATCAATCATATCTGCACTTTCCTCTTTAACATCAGTCATCTTTGTTCTCTTATCAAAAGAGTATTTTTGTAATAAATGTACATTTTATAAGTGTTCACTTTATACAACAGGATAATTCTCATTTGCAGTTTTGTCACATTTACACTATAAGAACTCACACTTCAAAAATAAAAAATCTCTGCCTCATAACTTTGGCACTCAGTTCTATGAACTTACTCTGTATTATTGTAATATTAACACACGTGCGCCCTTAAACATGGTCGCAGCTGTAACTGGTCTTATGCTGTACATTCAAATTAACTTTTTACCCTTTAAACACATATAGCTGTTTTCCACACACGCTGAAATAACCCACAAATGCCCCGAAGCCATAAGAAATAAATAAAAAACAATCTGTGGGCATCTGCCGCCATTTTCTCAACTGCGTACCATCAATTTTAACTGTTTACACACTTGACATGTTTTTAGATTACGGAGCACACTTGACTGGGGATTCATATAAGCTTATAAACATCTGGAGTCACATAAAAGGTGTGTAACTGACCTGGAAATATATTAAATATTACAGAGAAATCAGTGACGCAGGAACACAGTTGCTCATTCTCCATTGACTCGGATTATGAGCTCATCTTGCTCTGCGCATCGCTAAATGTCCCCGTGTGACGCTACTCGCGATTACTGCCATGTGTCCATTTTAGGAAACACATGTCATTGTGTGCTTTTTCCGTACCCTCTCATTAATATTCAATTATATAAATCAGAATAAAATAAAATACTATTGCAATAGAAGGAAAGGAAACAAAAAGTAATAATCTCAACAAAACTTATTTTGTGAGTGTCACACAAATACCCCAAAATCATCAACATATCTGTGTATGAACACGGCTGTCACATCTTTACATCATCCAGTCATGTTTAATCTATCATTAATATTGTAAAATGATGTCAGACACATTGGAAAAAATCGAATGAAAATAAAATCAACATTTCCATTAGTAATTTCACAGTAGATTTTTTTTGTATGGCAATCATTATTTACCATTAAAATAGAGGACTATGTTGGGACATTTTATACAATCTTACCACAGTATCTCCAGTTTACAGTGAGGATCCTGCAGTAGATCAGAAAGCTGCTTGACTCCTGAATCTCCTACTTTATTATATGACAGATTCAGTTCTCTCAGGTGTGAGGGGTTTAATCTCAGAGCTGAAGTCAGAGCAGCACAACCTTCATCTGTAACACCACAATCATACAACCTGTAGATAACAATGACACTCTTCAGTCTCTCAGTTCAGGAAACACTGATATAAATGATAAGATATATATGAATTTCTCCTCAGCAGATTTGTATATGAAAGCATTTGTCACCTCTTCACATCATCCAATCATGCTTATAACTATTGTTGTGGAAAATATGCAGTTGTCCTGTTACAAGTATGCCTTTTTGTAAACTAGTTAACCTGTAAATAATAAAACTATATTTAATTGAATCTAAGAAGCCTGCCGGCCAAAAGTCTTTGATTTCTAAAATACTGAACTGAACAGATCATGAAGAAGTCTTCTGACCTATAGATTGTGAGAATGAAAATTCAGATGCTTATGATTTAGGACAGATTTGACGTACTTTACCTAACCTGAGAATAATCAAAATAAGTTTAAAGGTGTCTAGAAATACACACCATAAAACACTATCAAAAACTTTCAAAAGTAAAATGACCTCAGAAGTTTTGGAAAGAATCTAATAAAGATTAAACATCCTTTTCAGTGACTTGATGGTAAACATTTTTGGTATATTTCTTTTTTGTATATCATTCATTATTCACCACAGGAGAGAAACACACAACATTGAGAGTATTAAATCATGTTTGATTCAAATTCAGAGTACTTATTTATTCTTATGGAGCCTGGCTGATTTAGTTTAGGTCTAGTCGTAGTTAAGGATAGCTCTTCATTGGTTCATGATTAGTTCATATCTTCGCTAATCATGAGTTCATGTTGAAATAACTATTGATTCAGGTATTAGGATATGATTATTCATGTGCTGTTATAAGTACACCTAAGATATATATATATGTGAATTTCTCATTTTACAGTATTGTTTTGGTACGAAAGCACATGCTAAGCTCATAAATATGGACAAATAAAGAAGTGTGAAGTCCATGATTGTGCCTGATGAAGACCTGAGGGTCGAAACGTTGCTTGAATAAATTATTTTGGAGCAGTAATTTTCAGTGTGCGGACTTCACACTTCTTTATTTGTCTATATCATTCAGTTGTCCTGCACCTGTGCCCAATCTGGGTGTTTGGGATGTGCACACCATTTTTGTATTTTTAAACTCATAAATGTGATCAACTTTTATCAGTGTAATGATTGTTGTCAGAGTGACTTACTGAACTGATCTGGATTCTTTAACCACAGGCAGCAGCTTCTGAAGAACTTCATCTGCTGTATTTTGTGCTCCAATAAACTGATCTAGATTAAAAACATCCATCTTCTGCTCTGATGTCAGCAACACATAAACCAGAGCTGACCACTGTGAAGAGGAGAGTTTGGTTCTTCTTATTTCTCCAGATTTCAGATAATGTTGGATCTCCTGCATCAGAGAATCATCACCCAGTTCATTCAGACAGTGGAACAGATTGATGGATCTCTCTGGAGAGCGATTCTCCCTGATCTTCTGTTTGACATACTGAACTGTTTTCTCTTTGTTGTAGGAGCATCTTCCAGTCTGTGTCAGTAGTTCTCGTAAGAGAGTCTGATTGGACTCCAATGAGAGACCCAGAAGGAAGCGCAGGAAAAGGTCCAGATGTCCATTCTTACTCTGTAAAGCCTCATCCACAGCTCTCTGATGCAGCTCAGATAATGAAGGATATTTCTTCTGGTTTAAGATTTTAGAAAATAAACTTTGTATGGTTGTGTCAAACACATTTCTGTTCTTATTTCTAAAGTGAATGTGTGCATATAGAGCTGCTAGATGTTCCTGGATGCTCAGATGAACAAAGCAGAAGACTTTCCCCTGATACAAGCCCAACTCCTCTCTGAAGATCTGAGTGCACAATCCTGAGTACACTGATGCTTCTGTCACATCAATGCCACACTCTCTCAGGTCTTCCTCATAGAAGATCAGGTTGCCTTTCACAAGCTGCTGGAAAGCCAGTTTCCCCAGTTTGAGAATCATGTCTTCATCTTTCACTCTCTTCTCATAGTCCTTCTCATGTTTGATGTTGCTCTGAATGATCAGGAAGTGTGTGTACATCTGAGTGAGAGTCTTGGGAATCTCTCCTCTCTCTGCTTCACTCAACATCTCCTCTAGAACAGTGGCTGAGATCCAGCAGAACACTGGGATGTGGCACATGATGTGGAGGCTCCTCGAGGACTTCAGGTGTGTGATGATTGTATTGGCCAGACTCTGATCACTGATTCTCTTCCTGAAGTATTCCTCCTTCTGTGGCTCATTGAAGCCTCGTACCTCTGTCACTCGATGGACACACTCAGAGGGGACGAGATCCGCTGCTGCTGGTCTGGAGGTGATCCAGATGAGAGACGAGGGAAGCAGATTCCCCTCAATGAGGTTCATCAGCAGCTCGTCCACTGAGGCTGATTCAGATATATCACACAGTTTCACTTCACTCTTAAAGTTCAGAGACAGACGACACTCATCCAGACCATCAAAGACGAACAACACTTTATATTCATCACTGGATATTTCCATTTCTTTAGTTTCAGGGAAAAAGACATGAAGAAGATCTGAAAGACTGAGTGTTTTGTCCTTCATCAAGTTGATCTCTCTGAAAGGAAGTGGAAATATGAGCTGGACGTCCTGATTCTCTTTCCCTTCAGCCCAGTCCACAATGAGCTTCTGCACAGAGACTGTTTTCCCAATGCCAGCGACTCCCTTTGTCAGCACAGTTCTGATGGGTTTGTCTTGTCCAGGTAAAGGTCTAAAGATGTCATTGCATTTGATCGGTGTGTCCTCTGTTTCTGCTCTCCTGGACTGTGTCTCAATCTGTCTCACCTCATGCTCATTATTGATCTCTCCACTTTCACTATCTGGAAATATTTGAGATGCATGTACATTTAGTAGGGAAAAACCTCTCAACTAATGCAGTAAACTATACAGTGGACCTGCTTCACTTGGATCATTACTATAATATTAAAGGTAAGAATTAGCAACAATGTCCAAATTATTGAATTCAACTGAATTCAGACAGAATAAATCAACATTCAATTTAATCTGAAAATCTGAAGGCCGGTTTAATGAACTTCCATAACCTGCAGCTCCTGAACTTCCTGAAAGAGTTGAGAGGCTCTGAAAGTCTTTGAAATACTGATGGTAACAATAATCAACTCTTTTTAATAGAAAAAGAAATGACCTGATTCAATTTTCACACTTTGACGCAAACACATTTTAGTTTGAGTTTCTAATTTTTAATTATTTTTAATTATTTTATTATATTACTGTATTTTTAATTAAGAATATAACTGAAACAGATTTAAACATACATTAAATAATGAATACATCCCTAATAGTAATGCTATTTGGTTCACAAGCTGTTTTATCTCTCCATGGTTGAAACATATTTCTGTAAGTTGTACCGTATATTTCAACATATTTTCTTGTGTTCATGGTTCATTCATGTTTATTTCATCCTATAACTAGCAATAAAGATATGATTGGTTCTTGCTGCCGTTTAAACGAAGGGTTGATAAAGCGTCTGATAAATAATCTGTCATTCCACATTAAAGAGCAGCAAAACATATTTGTATTTTGTGATTAAATTAAACGAATTTGAAAGCGTACACCCTGTTTATAAAATGTAACAAAAGTAACATAGTGCGATAAGTAAACTTTTAGAAAAGTTTTATTTACTAATCAACTGAAAAAATAATAGATTAAAAGATCAATCTTGGTAAATGATCTTCAGATTGTTCAAATGAAGAATGCAATGCATCAGAAAATCTATATTTATGAGCACCCCTAAAAATCATGCTGATATTCAGACCAACAGCAAGACTGCATGAGTGTTATAGCTCTTGTAACAATACTTCAATAAACAAAAAGTTAACTTGCGTTAAAAGTGTTGCTAGTTACTATTTACTATTATTTATAATGGATAGTCTGAGTACAAAGAGTTACTATCAGGATGAGTCTGTCTAGACAGAAATGTTGTACCTCATTTGAGTTGATTTTTGTCTTCTCTTAAATGTCCTGTTGTCCATAGCCCGGTCACTCTTCATGGACACACAGCTGGACTCTGGTGCCTGTGATCTCTGCTGGTGGAATCCACTTCAATAGAATACAGACAAGAATATATATAAGTCATTTTACATGGATAGATTGGTTCTCTATGTGAGGTTTATCTACACTTATCCATCCATCTGTCTATTCAGGTCTTGCAGTCTCTACTAATGAGCTGATGAGCTGAAACAGGTGTTTTATATGAGGGAGACATAAGAAAATGTGTAGTGGTTGTGTTAGGGGCTCCAGAGAAGATCTGGGAAGAGCTGATCTAGTCTCTCTAGATAAAAATGTTGTACCTCAGATCTGTTGATGTGTGTTTTCCTTTAAATGTTATTGGCACTCCCATAGACGCGTCACTCCTCATGGACACACAGCTGGACTCCGGTGGGTTTGATTTCTGTCTGCAACTTTGACTTTAATAGAAATCAGACAAGAGTTCATTTTGGCAATGTTTTTTTTTTACATCCAGATGCAGAAAAGCTTCAGAAAATGTTGAAGAGTGATTACAGTGTACAAGGATCATTTCACCTGTTTATTGACATAGATGTGTGCTCTTTTAATAGGAAAGTGTATAAAGACCGTGTGTGAGACGAGACCCTCAGGGCACCAACTATATCTAGAGCCGGAAAGTAACTAATTACAAAAACAGTTGCTTAACCAAGCTCAGCACTTTTCAAAGTTCTCTGTCTGTCCGTCAAACATCAGGACTGAAGCTCTGGATCAGCTGTGAGACGAGACCTGATCCTGTGCTCGACTCCTGCTATTGCAGCGCTTTATAATAGTCTGAGTTTTGATAATAAGTGGATATTTGCCAAATTATGCCATACATGCATTATTTGTGTGTGTCTGTGGTCTCTCTGTCTGTCTAAAGAAAAATGTTGTACCTCAGATCAGTTGATGTGTGTTTTCCCTTAAAGTTCATTGGCTCCATCATAGACCGGTGAGATTGATCTGTCACCCTTAAACTGACTTTAACAGAATAGAGACAAGAATCAACTTGGCTGATTTAACATGAAAATAAATCCCACATGAGAAGGTTGTCTATTAAGACAGTGTGTTGAAGAGTGATGAGACTGTCCAAGGATAATGTCATATATCATCTAGCTGTCTACTGTATCTGTGTGTCTTTGGACAGTGTTTAAAGACCCTGAGTGGCTCCAACTACTGTATATCCCGCACCAGAATATGATAGAGACAACAGATCACTATACCAACCCTGGCAAACACACACAACACCCTGTTATGTGCAGAAAATGAGTCTTCTATAACATTAAGATCATATGAAGATTGAAGTACCTGAATCCTGGAGAAGAATCTCCATGTCTGAGTGTGTGTGTGTCGTCCATGATTCATTCAGTCTTCATGGATCTGCTCGAGTAAGAGATCAGACACACTCATTCAAACACACTCAAATACAATACATTTCATTTGACATTTTCTTCAGTGTGTTTATGGAGACAAAACTAATCTGATTTCTAATCATTAATTATCAACATTTAATGTGATTTTATCAATCATGTTAATGAATGTTCAGAACTGGTATCATCAGAAACAGCAGATTCTCTTCTTCAGTCAGATCTGTAACGTTTGCTCCAGTATTTCATCTGTGTGTGTTTAAAACTGAAATATCTCGGCTGAACAGACTGTGGGAAGTTTGTAACACTAGAGTTTAATGTTCTTCCACTGAAGCCTCAAATATTGTACAAATGGGACAGTTTACTGTAAGCCCACATTTAATACATCTGTGAAACTGACTAACATACACAGATATGTGTTCAAGATCTTTTCCAACTAAGATAAAATATTGGTTTAGTTTAATTAAATGTTCATAAATGTTAATCAAATGTTCTGACATTACCTAAAGGTAGTTTGTAACAACAGCACTTTGTACAACTTTGTACTTGACATTAATTTTCACAGAAAATTATATCAAAGTTTTAGACACACAGTAGGCCTACAAAACATTTTTTTTTAACAAACACAACAGATGTTAAAGAGAAAAGTGTTACAACACTGTGGTTTCTAGAGATTTTGACTTTAATGTTCCCCTATTTGTACCGAAAATTATGTATAGGCCTACATAAAAAGTTAATTTTAAATTGTAGGGTCTAGCCTATATGTCCATGTCCATAGACAATTACGAAAAACATGTATAAGTTTTAAAATAAAAAGTATATTAAGTATTTCATGTGTAGGCCTAATTTACTTTAATATTTCATGGTTACTTACGTTGTTGAGGAAGTAATTTCCATGCGCCACACCGGAACACTTACTCTCAATATAAGTTATTAAACACCTCGAGTTTTCCATCAACAGCATGTAAAATCGCACATAAACATACTCAAACATTTATTGATACTTGGATGATCAGTTGCTCTTATTTGAAGATTCTTAAACTCGGGTGTAAAATTGCGCTCGTAAATAAATCACATGGTAGGTCTACCGGTACTTTCACTTTCATTTTCGCAGCACAATATGTTCGATCAATATTAATAAAACGATGTTGGCATTTGTACAACTCTTCAAAGAAAAACAAGGCCCCGTACGTCAGTTGATATATATGAAGACACGAAACCCATTTGTTTAAATACTTTTTTTGTCACTTCAAAGAAAAAAAAGCGCTGTATGTCAGCAGATACATATGAAGAGTCGAAACGCTTTCACAATAACGGAAAAAGCGGTAGAGTGGCGCGCATGCGCTGTGTGCGAGAGAACTCACTGGTAACCACAGCAACCGTTCAGGGCAATATTGAAAACATCAGTGATGCGCGGGTTGATCCGAAATGAGCGGGTGCCTGCGGTCACCCGCGGTTACGAGTCATCCAAAAATATTTTTAATGATATTCGGGTCGCGGTCGGTCGGGTCGTTTGAAATAAAGATGGCAATTAAACATTTGTAATTTATATAGTTCTAGACACAATTTTCTATGAATACGTTTTAAATTTAATTTACACTTTATTGGCTGAATAACTGGCGCGAAGATGACGCACGAGCTCAGTCTGCAGGTAGAGATGGAGGAGGCAAAAGATAAGGTGAAGACTGGGGAGCGGAAGCTCCGCAAATACACAAATAGAAAGAGCAAAGTGTGGGAGACATTTGCCGAAATAATGAAAGATGATGACCAAAGTGCTGGCTTTGTCATGTGTACTTCTTGCGATGCTATTTACACATTTGATAACCACAAAACTGGCACGACCAACCAGGCACGGCGCCAGGATTCCAGTTTTGGATAAGCCAGACCAATTGTGGGTGGGCCTTAAATTAAAAACGTTAAATAAAAATAAAATAAAAAAAACGTTATCCAATCACTGCTTAACCTAATAAAAAAATATTGACTAATATAGCCTACTGTTATATTATCTGTGCGTATACATAATATAGATTTTAATGGCTTGATGCTCTTTAAATATTGTGTTGCATTGTTAAAGTAAATCCGCGATCGCTCTCCATGGTTCTGACCAAAGAAGAGAGCTTTGGAATCTCCATTATGCATATAACTGGGCTGCATTTTCCGATAACATTGTCTCTTAGCGCGCTGTGATAACTTAACTAAAGGTATACTACCACTATATATCATTGCTAGGCGTCTTCAGGGCTATCATCCACTCGCGAGGCAGAGGCGCTGAGAGGCAGAGGCGCTGGCGCCCTCCTAGCAACGGCGCTGTTTTTGGTAAAACATGATTTTGACGACTTCATTAAGTTTTGTTTTATAGAAAACTCTTTTTAAAAAGATTTTCGTTTTGTATAAATTGTATCTTAATTTTGATCAATGTTTTATCAATCAATTGCCCGTATTTATTAAATAAGAAGCAAATATATAGCAGACAAAATAAGGCGCCGGTACGATCACTGCATGTGAACTGGAGGGCGCCGAAACTCAGCTTGTGCCTCACAGATTTGATAAATATAGGCTATATATTACAGAAAGCTTGAAATGTCTACTTTTAAACGAAAATATTCAAACCAAAATAAATAGGCTATACTCTCTGACTATGTAGGCTAATCCATATGAAATGTGCATTTCTCTCTGGCGTTCATGACGAGTCCGCAATCTCCGCATTGTCAACTTCATCTTTGCAGCGACACAGAAAACACCAGTTTATTACTAAACAATTAAATGTCTCCTTGCTAATTTAGACACATTCATAATCATTACTTTAACCGGTTCTTTGTGGCAAGGTTTATGCGTGCGGTCATCGCTTATTCCTGTAGGCTAGCCTATTTAAGTAATTAATTTAATATAAAGGGGCGATTTGTCCACGAATGGCTTAAATGAACAACTAGTCGACTAGAAAAAAAATTAGTCGGAGGCAGCCCTTATTCCACATATTTTCGAACCAGCAGGCCATCTGGGTTGGGCGAGCGACCGTGAGCGGAGCGGAATATTCAGAAATGCGCTCTCCGCTCACAAGCTCTGATCGGAACAAACCCGAACCTCACTGTCTGCTGAACTTGTGCAGAAACATCAAAATAGACATAGCCAGCTTTTTAAAATTGTTTTTAAAACCAAACATTTAGACTATTTTAGTACAAATTATGAGCTTATATTGATGATTTTTTATAATTCTTGACAAAATTAGAATATTAAGTTATATTAAGACGCTACAATGAGCATTATAGCTACTTTAAAAAAAATGCGGGTCAGGAAGCGGGTCGGGTACAATATTTTCTTTTTCGTTTTTTGCGGTCCGAGTTGCGGGCGGGTTAGTTGAAAACGTCGGTCGGGTGCGGTTTGTTTATACATTGACCCGCGCATCACTGGAAAACATCATACGTTTTTTTCTCACTTTTTATAATACTGATCATTTCAATTGCGCTGCACACTTTGTGTTGAAACCTGTGCAATTACTTGAAAAAAAGCGACATAGAAACTCCTAATGTGAGAATTGTGTTGGACAGAAAACAGTAATCCAGACTCATAGCAGAAAAGGACAGATGATTTTACATCCTAGAGCCCTTTTAATTTATAATGGTGGATTTATGTTTCCAGATGAGAACTCATGGTCATGGGAATATTATATATATATATATATATATATATATATAGGCTATATATATATATATATATCCATCAGCATAAACCATCAAAAACCATTCAAATGTCTCTTTTAATGTCATTTTAAAATGTAAAGAAAATTAACTCTTGTTAATGCTATCGTATCGCATGTTATAATTTAGATTTGTCACAGCAGGTTTTATCTCATATCGGTCTCAGATGGTGATGGATTCATCATCTAGTGTCAAAGCTCCTCAGATCTGAGAAAATAATAAGCGGAGCCCTTTTCTGCTCTTCTTTACTGGAAAGATCTGCAGCTGAAAAATACACACATTTGTGTAGGAGTCTTTCGCTTAATCACTGTATATAGTTTTCATGCTAGCTCAAGAAATTAGTTGATCTAACATATCTAATATTTATCACATGGGATTGTATAATGTGAGAATATGTGTGTAAAGTGTGTAATATCTGCTCTTTTCTCATGTGAAACTGTGAGGTGTTCTGAACACGACATAGAGACAGTGCAGTCGAGCGATAGTGTCCCCCTGAACCATGTCATCCAGGCATATCGAGCCCCGGGACAAAACATCATCTACAGAAAGAGAAAACATCCCAACATCACTATCAGCATCAGAGAAGCTCAGAGCCGCAGTAGTCAGCTGATGTCACATGGTGGCGCTGTTCTACAACAAAACACATCAGCATTAAAATACACAGTGGAGGACAGAAACCCTGGAGCTGACAGCCAGTCCAGCATTAAAGAAATATTATGTTTCACTCAGATATTTTTCAGCAGCTTAATTCATCTCTGTTTGAGAGCTCAAGACTGCAGGAACAGGCCAATGATGAACTGGGGTGTGTTTCCCGTACAACGACGTAACTCGCTGGTTCACTACCATAGTATGATGCATCATGTAGTCAGCTGATGACACATGGTGTTACAAGCCAACACTAAGGACGGGTCCTTCGCGCTACTGGTCACTGAAAATAAAATAAGCAGAAGCAGTGTTACAGGATTAACAGTTGCTAAATGTAAAATATATGAGAAAGGCATTTGATTAAACAGAAAGCTTGTTGTTGACTATGAAAAGAGCTAAGAGCTGATGTTTTGGGTTCAGAAGATAAGCTTGTGATTGGCTGAAACAGGTTTGCTAATCTGAATCTGGTGTGTGCTCGGCTGAACTGCCCGTGCGACAGAGAGTTAATCTGAGTATGGGCAAAAGACAACAATAAAACAATTATGTTTTTGCAATTATTTAATGTTTTAATTATTATTAATTATTATTAATTATTTACAATATTATGATATTGTAAAATTATTGTAAAATCTTTTTGCCTAATGGGCTGGACGCTGAGAGGACGCTGGCGTTTGTTGTGTCGCCGCTTCTCCGCCGTTTTCCTCGTTTTCTCTTGAGTTTTGCACGGATTCATACGAAATTGAAAAGCTTTACTTACCTACTGACATCTTCTCCAACCTCGACGGATTGATGGTCTACTCCCGCTGTCAGTGGTGAACAACCGGACTTCTCTGTCGTTCCAGCGTTGCTACTACATTGCACCGCGTTGCAATGATATGCACCATCTTCTCTCTGTGCTTGACAGTCTTCCATCTCTGTGTTTGGTTAGCGACTAGCTCCAGGCAAACACTTTCGGCGACCGGCATGAAGCTCGAGTATTCTATCTCACAGCTGCTAACTCTCAACAACCGCTTCATTTCAATGCCTATTGCAGCCATCAAAGAACTTGGACTTCAGCGCCGTCCGCGATACATCCACAGAAGTTCCCGTCGAAAGTTTGTTTACCACCAGCCTGGCAATTCTGCTTCAAACATTCTCTCCTTCTGGACCACTGGTGCACGTCTACCGCGTCATCAGAGCAGTGCCGCTCTCGGTGCTAACAACACTGGAAACATCGCAAGCTCTCAGAACGCTCAGCTGAGCAGCACGGAAAACATCGCGAGATCTCTCCACATTAAGTTGGACAGAAAACGTGTAGTGGATCCTGGTGTACTACGGCCTCTACAAAGATCCACTACAGCATCAACACTCAAAATAGAACTTTTCAATACACAATCCCTTACAAATAAAGCAGCTTTCATACAAGACCACATCATGGAAAAGAGATTAGACTTAATGTGTCTGACAGAAACATGGCACCAGCCAGGGGTTTACTCAGCGCTAAATGAAGCCTGCCCCCCCGGTTACAGCTACCTGGAGAGAGCACGCAGCACTGGTCGGGGTGGCGGCCTAGCTGTCATATACTAACAAAACTTGGAGCTATCCCCCCTCCCCCTGCCTACATTGTCCTCATTTGAATGCCTTGCATTTAAATGTCAACCTCCCTTCCCCATGGCAATACTTCTGATCTACCGGCCCCCCAAACCAAACTCAGCTTTCATCCCAGAGATACGTGACCTTCTCACAACACTCTGCACCACCTCTACCAACATTACTATACTTGGGGATATTAATATTCATGTAGACAACCCCTCCTGCCACTTTACAGCTGAGTTTCTGCAAGTACTAGATTGCCTCAACCTCCAACAACATGTCGATGTCCCCACACACTCCAGGGGGCACATACTGGATCTGGTCATTTCGAACTCCGCCCCTATTAGCAACCTTCTGGTGTATGATTTGGGTGTATCTGAGTCAGCTGACTTCTACAACAAATCTCTAAGCAGTCTCCTGGATCTCCACGCCCCTGTCAAAACTAAAACTGTAAGCTTCTTACGCTCAGCCCCCTGGTACACAAATGAACTCCGGCAAATGAAAACAGCTGGGCGTGTCCTTGAGCGTCGTCTCAAGACCTCTGAACTCAATGTTCATAAGCAGGCCTACAGAGAACATCAGAGGTCCTATGCAAGGTCCTTGAGAAATGCACGTTCACTGTTCTTTTCCAACATTATCAACAACAGCCCTGGAAACTCCAAGCAACTTTTCTCTACCATACATGGCATCCTCAAACCGTAAACTCATTTTCATTCAGAAGCAACAGAGGAGAGGTGTAACAATTTCATTACTTTTTTCAGAAAAAAAGTAGACACCATTCGCTCCCTGCTATCTAGTTTCTCCACACTGCCTGCCCCGACTTCTGAACCACAGCCCGAGATTTCCCAACATCTCTGTTGTTTTTTGGCCATCTCACAGCGAGAGGTTGAGGACATTATTAAAAAGATGAAACCATCCACCTGTGCCCTGGACCCCTTCGCCACAGCTCTGGTAAAATCCAACTCCCATGCCATAAGTCCCCTGATCACAAAGGTCATTAACCACTCCCTCCGGGCTGGCTTTGTCCCATCAACACTGAAAACCGCTGTCATCAGGCCAGTTCTCAAAAAACCCACCCTAGACCCAGAAGTCTTCGCCAACTACAGGCCTATCTCCAACCTTCCATTTCTCTCTAAGGTGATGGAAAAAGTAGTTGCCGCGCAGCTCCAGGACCATCTAAAACAAAACAACCTATTCGAAAAGTTTCAGTCTGGTTTCCGCCCTGGCCACAGCACAGAAACAGCCCTGGTCAGGGTCACAAATGACCTGCTGATGACTGCTGACTCTGGCTCTAAAATGCATAAATGCAGAATTAAAAAAAATCTGTTTTTGAAGATGCAAAGTCCTGAATGCCTCTAAACAGTCTGTCTCTTTCATCCAATGTCAGCTAGAAGCTGTAATCCGAGTCATAAGTGATAATAAGCCATTTATAGTAAAGCACAGTGTTTCAGTTGAAGACCATAGAAATGTTAAAATAAATCCTGCTACAGGCAGTTCAGGTCTGACACATTTAGAGGGCAATGTGAAAACTGAATGATTTTAAAGAAGTGTGTTATTAACCTGTCTCCCTGTGAACACTATTAGGTCTGAATGGCTCTGTGTGACTCTTGAATGTGCCTTTCCTATAAGATCCAGAGAACAACAGATTCTGTTGAAGAAAAAAAAAAAGTCAAAGATTGGGTGTAGGGAAAGAGCGGTAACCGGTGTTGCACGAGGTGGCTACTCAACGACGGGTAAGATCCTCTTTGGCCAAGCTGAGGGCAACCTAAGGCAGGGGGTCACCGCCGCCACTGGGCATCTCCTGATGGGGGTGTTTTAGGTGAGATGGGCATGAGTTGAACAGATGCCTGTGTATGGCCAGCGGCATCCAGATATCATTGAGGGGGGATGAAGCTGTGTTACGGCAGTCTGCCCCAGAAATGCGAGTTCCTCTATACCACTCACCAGAAACCGCGCTGATTGTATGGCTTGTTTTTCATCGTGACAAGCGTCTACAACTATGCCAGGGGACAACACCCTGAAGAAAAGAAAATTACAGCTTAAGAGCTGATCCGAATGGGCTTTCAAGAGCCAGCAGAGACCACTGAACTAATCTAATTATCTGTTGTGGAGACAGTAACACACACTTTTGTAATGTTAGTTGCCTGATGGGCAAGGAAAACGCAGAGATTGTGTTGATGTTGAACTAATGTGTCAGTTCTGACTCCTGTAGGTCATTAGACATGACAAAGGACCATTATAAGACATAAGTCTGGATAACAAAGGAAAGGTCAAAGGTTAGTATAATGAATTACATTCTGTCTAAATTACAGTCTTAGGAGGCTGCTGAAAAATATGATTTGTTTTTCAGAGAGGGAGACTGTTTGGGACAAATGGTATTGTGTCTGTCTTTCTGCGATCTGTGCGCTGAAGTAATGAATAATGAACCAAAACAACCCAGCTAAAGTCAAATGAATAATGGACAAACATGCTTTGAAACGGGTTAAGAGGCTGTAGAATTAGATAAAGGCTACAGGAAAATGTGAAGTTTAAAATCTTATTATAAACGTTAATCTTTTTAGAGAAAAGATGTGAATATGAATATGAGTGATTTATAGTCAGGTGTGTGTGTGTGTGTGTGTGTGTGTGTTTGAGGCTGAATGGACTTTAGGTCTTGGTCAGTGTTCGGTTAGGGGAGCTGTTCTGTCTGAATAGTGTGTGTGTGTGTGTGTGTGTGTGTGTGTGTGTGTGTGTGTGTGTGTGTGTGTGTGTGTGTGTTTGAGGGTGAATGGACTTTAGGTCTTGGTCAGTGTTCGGTTAGGGGAGCTGTTCTGTCTGAATAGTGTCTGTGTGTGTGTCATTAACATCTGGAGTGAGTGTTTCAGCATTATAGATGGGTTTAGGCAAATGACTGATGTGAAAGTAAGCTGAGGATTGTGAGTCGATCTGATGAGAAGAACACAGAACATGGGACGAGCTTTAAGTTGGTTGATCATCGAGCTGTCTGCTAGTTATTACTCTGGTCATTTATGATGTGCAGTAGATTTGAATTACTTTCCGGACAGGTTTAAGTATTGAGGTGTAAACTAGAGTTGTAAAGTCGCAGATAGCCGTCCGTCATGTGTTGAGACAATGTTATAGATTCGACAGCGACAACAAAGTGACACGTAGGCTAAGCAAATATCAGATTATCCAGAGAGCCCTGAACAGTTCTGTGTTGTAAAAGGGGGAGATTGTTGTTTGACTGACGTTGACTAAGTCTGCACACCACGACCTGACCTGACCAATCGATGACCTGGAGAATGTTCGTAGACGACAGTTGCTTAAGAGACCAAACAATAGGCCTGAAAAGCAAGATACGCTGTGAGACTCAGGGCCGTTGCCCTTAAAATAGTTTAATAAGAAGATAAGATTGTGGCTTTACGTAATATTTTTTTTGTTTCAGAGGCAAAGAAAGATGTCTGGAGTAGATGTCTGCGTCCTCTCAGCCTTGAAGGCAAACAAACATACTGGTGTGCTGTTCTTTCTCTACTAATGCAGCATTTAGTCAACAAATTAATCACTTTATAATGATATGACAAAATGTACTGTATACAGACCTTTTAGCTGTCGGTGTTTTAAACGCACATCTGATGTCAGCGCTCTCCACGCAGCGTGTGCTCTCAGTGCAGCATCACGTGTCGAAATAAACAACACGAGGCATCAGCGATAGTTTTTATTCCACCTCTAGAGGCCGCTCTTGTACTGCATGATGCCAGCAGACCCTTCTCAGCTCTCTCTTACTGTGTAATGAATAGGGCTGGGTATCGATTCAGATGTTACAATTCGATTCGATTTCGATTCACAAGCTCTCGATTCGATTTTCGATTTCGATTCTCGATTTGATTTTTCGATTTCGATTCTAAATTAGATTTCGATTCGACTCAATGAATATTTAATACAAATCCTATATTTATTAAAAAAAAAGAAAAAAGAAAAGAAAAGTGAACATAAGTTTTCAAGTGTTTAATTAATAAAAAGAAATTAAGAGCTAAAAACCTGTATATTAAACTCTTTTTATTTTAGGTACAATTGGGTACATAAACAGAACCCAACTCTATATTTCAAATGCATACAATGAATAGACAGGATTTTGATGCAAGATGAAAAATTTATGCTGAAAATTGGACAAGTCAGAACAGTCGCATGCCTTGATCAAACAGGTTAACAATCCTCACATTAACCCATATAAAAACATTGCATATAATTTTTATCTGTGCCCTTCCTGTCTAACAGCTAGGCCATATACAGAAACTGAATAAAGTTATCAAACAGTCTGCGCTGCATTAATTATAAATTATATAGACTAATCAAAGTTACAAAAGTTCTTTAGTCAAGAGCAGTGAGTGTTTTTCTCTGTTTCCTTTGTTCTTTGATTAACTTTAGCGACAGAGATAATTAGTGGCTACTGTGTACTGTCCCTTTAAGACCAGCCGCTGTTGATAGTCACAACTCTTCACGTTCATCATAAGACTGCTCTTATGTTATGAAAATACTCAACAAAAAAACATTTTGACATGTGTTTGTTATTGTTCGTTCAAGCGCGAAAGATAACTCTATTCTGGGCTGTCTTGTGCGCACACACGATATCGAGTATTTCTGTGTGTCACAGTCAAGACATTCACAGGCAGCAAGATCTTTTTTGTCTTATCGCGCATGAATGGTTTAAAAGCATTTGCATGAATAAGAGCGGGATCATGTAACACTAGCCAAAGCAGGAACGTCGTTAGGCCTATTTTAGGGGGGCTGAAGCTAGCCTAAATGTTCCTAAGCCCCCCTAAATGATAATAAGAACAATAAGTTCGATTTATCAATAACCGTATCCTCATTCATATTTAGACGCAACAAATAATATATATCCAGCTACAAAAAATAGCTGAAAAGTCGGAAGTTGGACAGAGCTGCCAACTCTCACGCATTCACCGTGAGAACACACTCAATTGACACTTTTCACACGCTCTCACGCCACACATCCATTTTCTCACGCACAGAAAAATCGCAAAGCAAAGAGGACACGGAGACCGACAGACTAGACAGAGCAGGTTACTTTATGATATAAAAGAATCTCAACTCTCAGATTCTGTCCATTTTATTACGAAATTCAAACAATAAATACCGTTTTGGCGTTTGTAAATTTTACGTGACCCCATAGCGCACGTGAACCGATCATCTCTACTAGCTAATAGTAAAAAAACACGAACACTGTTGAAAGATACAGTAACGTTAGTAGGCTACAACTTGCCTAAATGTATATTACTCATACATAATATCGATCAATCAGTGTTTTTCATCAGCGTGAAGAGGTCAATAACACAGCTGGAGAACGTCACATTTACCTCAGGAAAGCCATACGTTAGTTGGCGCGAAAACAAGAGCTATAGAGAGTATTTTGCTAAATATGTGTTCTATATTACATATTTATTATATTTTTACTTAAATCATTAAATAAAGTTGTTATTATAATAAAAAAAACGCATTATATTTAATTGGAGTTATTTTTAACCTTAAATAATACTGCCAGCTGATAGGACTGTCTGTACGTTTACAGCATTAGGCGAGTTGTTTTTTCTTGAGAAAAATTAATGCCTATTTTGAGTACCTAATATTTATCCAAATGAGTCAATATTAAGTCAAATCACAATAATTGAATTGAATTTAAATAATAAAAAAGTGTAGCTTACCAGAAATTGTACATGCACCATAAAATTTACATATAATTTTACACTTATGCTATACTAAAGCCTGAAATGGGCACTTTTTGTGACGGCAACCCTATCATTTTTTATCAAAGATGTGGCTTAACTTCAGAATTTGAACTAATATTAGTATTCTTATGATTGCTCTGAACATTTCTGACTAAGTTCAACAAACATTAAATGACTCACTGTAAGATTTTCTATAAACGCAAGTTACAAATACCCTGGGGGCTAAGCCCCCCTTTTCTTCCAATCCTAGTGACGTCCCTGAGCCAAAGGATGACAAAAAATTAACAGATGCTGCATTAATTGCGTTAAAAGCCCAAGTTTGTTTTTCATATAAAATCGCAGCATTTTGCGTCATATAGCCTAATTGCGTATAGGCTTGACATTGCGATTTTGATATGATTAAACGTGCAGCACTAGTTGAGCTTATTTTATGATTTAGAAAAAACTAACATAAAATCTCACAGCATTAGCTATAAAATGGAGTTTGCAAGCCTATGAACAGTGGAGGAAAACTAATACTTGGGTAATAATAGATAAATAAAGATGAAAAAAAAAATCGATTCTTGGCATTTGAGAATCGTTTTTCTGCCGATGAATCGGTCGACCTCTAGTCTGGTGGACAATTTTTGGTTTAGTGTCAATGGCGAGACACGGCAGACAAAAACATAGTTTTTTTTTTTACTGGTCAATTTTGAGATTTTTGGATATTTGTCTTCAATAACATCTTCTTTCCGACTTGTGGTGAAAAAAAGTCAGAAATACACATTTAGGTCTTTATTTTATTACACTTTGTCTGTTTGCGTCTGTAGATTTCTCCTAAATTCAACAAAAGTCAACCTTGTAAATCCGATCTCTGTCTGCTCCCTGTCATCACACACACCGCTGGAAAGCTCTCTCTCTCCTGTACAATCCTGTCGGATCCAAATATGGTAATTTCCTTTATCAGCAACCAATCGTGAAAGTAAAAGGGCTGAATGCGCAATCTCATTGGCTGATGATTCATTTTTAAAGGTTGTCTAAGCGATGTCAGGCCAAAACATTTTTTGTCACATACAGCAAACATCTCCTCACTATCCGCTAGCTGCCTGTCCCCTGAACACACTGTAAAAAAACGCGGTCTCTGTAGACACCACAGGCTCCACAAACGGCAACAAAAACAAACTGTGCTCACCCGCACCACGAAACATAACAAACAGAGCTCCAGCCAATAACCGACAAGAAGTGTTGGAGGGTGGGGTTTGCGCGTTTGCGGGGTTAGTGCGCGTGCACATGAGGTGGGTGTGTGGAGGAGAGAGATGAAGAGGGAAGTTTGAATTATGGCCGACACACGACCAAAGAGACGACGTTCCGATGAACAGAACAACTTGCAAGAGGGACAAGGATAAGGAACGCGCGAAGTCCCGAATTTACATCGGAAAAACCTTTGAAATGTGGCGAGACCTCCGCCGGCAGAAGGGATTAGCTACTATCCGACATTCAGTTGCTCTGTTTTTGCAGAACAGGTAACGTTAAATCCACTTTTCTTTCTAAACTGACGTTCATGTTCGCCAAACCAACACAAGGATGTAATTAGCTAGATTTATGCAGTCAGCGTTAACTTTGGTGAATACAACATGTAGCCTACGTTATGTTTCTAGCAGCGATCAATCTCTATTGTAAATGATCAAGCAAATTCACAGTAACGTTAGGGCGACAATTTGTGTAAGTTAAGGGTTGTTTTCATCCACGGTTTGTCGTGAATTTGAATGTTCATTTATAGGCTATTGACAACTTTGACTAAATTGGTTTACAACGCCGCCGTTGTTTATGCTCACTGGGAAACGCGAAGCTAACGTTATCTTGCTATCATTGCGTCCTTGTATGGGAGCTATAGTTATAACCTCAGGTGGCAAAACGATTTTAAGATAATTTTTCTCTTTTTCTGCATTCTGTTCTGCAATATATAAAAGCATTTATCTAACTTGGCGACATTACACATTGAATGAAGTATCAGTAAAACTTAACTTTGTAGTGACTATTTTGACTTTCCTTTATGTCGGAAGGGAGGGGAGGAGGGAGGAGACGGGATGAGGAGGAGGGAGGGTCTAGCCAGCCTCCGTTTTGTTTGACAATAATTCGAATGTCAACAAGAAGAAACGTCTCCCGGGATCGCTTAGACAACCTTTAAAGCCCGTTTTCTCAAAATGACTTTTCTCTCATTCTCCAAGTCTGAAATCTCCACTTCAGTCGCACCGATATACACCAAACCTTCCAGTCTTGTACCTTGTTATATTATGAAGACATTTATAGAGGGATCTGTAAATATATTATTCCTAGCCTGATTTATATAACATTTTATTCCAAAAAACATGGCAAATCATTTTTTAAGGCTATTGGCAGTATATTCTGATTTACAGGATGACAAAAGTAGATATCCATAAATCCCTCTGTAATTTTTTCCCCATCTAATATGTGAACACAATGAAAAAATTATTTTTAACCTGGCTTTATCCAATACTCAGATTTAGTTTTTTTTTTAAATATATGCAAATTAGTGCACATTTAATTAGATATTGCCTAATTTGCATATTTAAACATTAAATTACAGAAAACTTGTAATATATATTTTTTCTCATCTTAATGTAGGTAATCAACTGGGAAAGTTTCATGGTGATATCTGCTAGTTAAAAATGTTACCCTATTCACCTGTAGTGTCTCGCCTTAATGGCAAACTAAATCCAGAAACCCTAATGTTAAATTGATGCACAAGTTGAATGGTGCGTGTAGAAAAGGATGGTCAGTTGCGACCCCTGCTGGACACATTTATCCATTTACATCATACAGAAGGCAGTATAGCGAGAGAGTATTAGATTACGTACTGATCATGCACCGATCATGCAAGCGGACAGCCAATCGGAAAGCAGCTCTGATCTAGCGGCTGCGCTAAGGAACTGTTAGTTTCGTTTTCCACTCTGTTATGGAGGGACGGTTCGTAGTTCACTTTCCTCCTAATTCCTGCCTTATTTGTGTGCGTCAATGACGAAAAGTAAGTGTTTAATTATATTGTATGTTGCTGTTATTGCTGCGTAAGATTATTCAATGGTATTGAGAATATTGTTTTATGTGTAAGTGAAGAGATACGCAGCAGGCTGCGGCCTTGCACGGACGAATGTTTTTCTAAACATACGCGTGTAAACTCAGAGATGTAAATCAGGCCAGTTTAGCTCAGCGCTGTTAATGCGATTGCAACATATTTCTTTTAAATTAACATTACATTATCCGGAAGTGTGATTTGAGATATCTACCCATGTTTATGTATATTTATTTAGTTTATTAAGCTCAGTCAAGTTTAATGAAGCACAGTATGTATGTATATTACATTACAATGTTATGTACTGATGTTTAAATGTGTCAAGGTGATCTTGTTTATTGTAAACTCACTTAATTTATGTATATTTCTCCTTTCTTTGTTTAGACCACACAAACTTGTATAATAAAGCCATTTAATTGGTGTTCCTGTCTCCGTGTCCTTACCGACACTCCATGGCGACGGCCAATTTTACCTAGCAACCAGTCCACCTTTATTACAAGAGTTTGGTCCTTCGAGCCGGATAGGGTCGTTACCATGGCAACCCCTAAGTCTGCCCCTACCTCATCCCAACGTCCACGCAGAGCAGTTCAGAGACCTGCCTACCTAGATGACTACGAGGTCGACTATGCTGGACACCCATCCGGGCAGGTTGTAAGACCTAAAGGGAAGGCAGTGAAGACTTCAACTCCCATCTCATCTCACCAACCCTTTGGAACGACTGGTTTATCAGAGGAATTTATGCTGCAGATGATGGAAATTACAAAGCAGCAAAGCGAGACCGCTAGACGCCAAACAGAGCTCCTGGAGAAAGTCCTGCTACAAAGCACTCCTCAAGCATCTACCCACTCCTCACGAGCATCATCACGGCATCAGACACCTCGGACCCAGATCCTGCAATCAGTGGAGAGGGGACAGCCGAAATCTGATGTAAGCCCTCGTGATGTAAGTGCAGATCCAAGTCTCTGGCCACAGCCTGTCAAACCTTTATCCCCATTCGTTGAGGAGCTTTCCCAGGCTCTGAGAAAAACACAAATTAGAGACAATCTTTTCCAATCACCACCTCTTGTGAGCAGACAGACCACTCTGTCGTCATATCAGTATGCTTCGCCATGCCGTAGCACCAACTCAGATCCAGCCAGAACCCAACTGCGTGATAGAGCAGAGCCATGGATGAAACCGTTGCCTCCGCCACCCGAACAGATACAGAGCCAGCCCACCCAGCCTCCTATCTACCAAGTACCACCCCCAGAGGGTTTTCTGACACACAGTCAGTTTGCTTCAGAGACTGAGCCAATGCCACAAACTTCACACCCAACTACAGCATTCCAGCCTAGGGTTGATGCTGTGTCCTACACCCCTCAATTCTCTTCATACTGGCTTCCAACAGTAGAAGGTCCCACTTTCCCAGACTTCATTAAGGAGGACAGAGCCCAGTATGTAGAACTCAGAATCGCTTTGGACAATCTGCTTCCCCCCCAGTTACCAGAGCATTATAGGTACTCCATTCTCCTGAAACATGTGAAGGTGCCTAATGCACACAGACTGGTTTTAGCACATGCAGAGTCAGTTACGCCGTACACTAATGCTCTGCAAGCCCTCGACAGAAGATATGGCCGGCCCTATCAGTTTGTGTTGAGGGAAATAGAAGCTTTGGAGAACCTACCACCTATCCGTGCTGGTGATGAGCGGGCATTCGATGATTTCTCCCTCAGAGTCCAAGCCATAGTTGGCATGCTCAAAGCCCTTAAGGGGGATGGTATTGAAGAATTGCACAGCGGGTCAAATGTGAAACGTCTTTTGAACCGCCTTCCTCGTTCACAACAAACCCAATTCAGGAGGCATCACCTCAAAAGGAACCCAGATAAGACTAAGTTCTCCCTCCTTGAGTTTGCAGATTGGCTGCAGCTGGAAGCCAACTGTATGGAGTTTGATCCAATTGAGGAGACCAGAGCCACAAAACGAGATCAAAGAGCAGCAATTCGGGGACAGAGCAAACAAACCACCATACTGCATGGCGTAGAGCAAAGGCAGGGCATAGAACCAACAACCAAGTCCAAGTCGGTTCACCCCAAAGTATCTACCAAGTCTAAAGTTATCTGCCCATATTGCAGCGCAGAACATTACCTCAGCCAGTGTACCACATTTACAGCATTAACCAAGGAGCAAATGGTTTGTTGGATTAAAGACAATAAACGCTGCTGGAAATGTGCACGATCCCATATGGCCAAAGACTGTGACCTAAAGAGGCCTTGCTACCTTTGTCAAGCTAAGCACCTCTCCGTGCTTCACGACATCAACCAAAGGAAGGGTGAGGTCACCAATGGAAACAGTAGTCTTTACAACTCCACCACAGAGACTCTCTATCTAGACCAACCTCGCTGCGGTGGGAAAGTATTCCTGAAAGTTGTTAAGGTTACCATCCATTACCAGCAGAAAGTTTTGGATACCTTTGCTGTACTCGATGATGGCTCAGAACGAACCATTCTGCTTGCCACAGCTGCACAGCACCTTGGTTTGAAGGGTAAGCCAGAACAACTGAATTTACGGACAGTGCATCAAGACATCAGGACATTGCCTGGCACTTCTGTAACCTTCAGCATATCCACCCCAAGTAACCCCAGGGAAAGGTTCATTATTCAGGGGGCCTTTACTGCAGACCAATTCGGACTGGCAGAGTATACCTACCCAGTGAGTACCCTGCAGGAGAAGTACCGACACCTCAGAGGTATACCCATAGCACCTCTGGTCAAAGCTCGTCCCCTACTGCTTATTGGTTCAGATCACACTGAGCTCATCACCCCAATTGAACCAGTGCGACTGGGTCCACCCGGAGGTCCCGCCGCAGTCAGAACACGCCTTGGCTGGACCTTGCAAGGCCCCTCCAAACATCTCCATGATCAACTCTCAGTCTCGCAGTGTCTGTTTACATCTAACTGCTCACCATCTGCAGAGCTGTACCGCCAAGTTGAACGGTTATGGCAGTTAGATATTCTGCCTTATCGCAGTGAAAAGACGATAGTAAGGTCACAACAAGACCAAGAAGCGCTGAATATGCTGGAGACACAGACAGTGCGGGTGAAAGTAGAAGGAGTTGACCGATACGCCACACCACTTCTGAGAGTTAAGACCATGCCTCTGCTACAAGCTCCGAAGGAAGCAGTGATGTGTCACCTCCGTAACATCGAACGCCGACTAGCCAAAGACCCGCCTTTAGCTAACAAGTACCAGGAAGAGATTCAAAAATTGGAGAATGCTGGTTATGTCACTAAAATTACTCCTCAAGAAGCCGCTCTGTATACGGAATCCTGGTATTTGCCCCACCATATTGTAACCCACAACGGAAAACACAGAGTGGTATTCAATTGCTCGTACACCTACAAGGGGGAAAATCTAAACAAGCAGCTGTTACCTGGACCTACATTGGGCCCCTCTCTTCTTGGAGTGTTAATTCGCTTCAGAGAACATCAAGTCGCCATCAGTGGAGACATCAAAGGAATGTTCCACCAGGTCCGACTGCTTCCCCAAGATAAACCCCTTCTGCGGTTCTTATGGCGGGACCTACAATCTGAAAACCCACCAGATGTGTACGAGTGGCGGGTCCTTCCATTTGGCACAACCTGTAGCCCCTGTTGTGCGACATTTGCAGTTCAGCGACACGTTTTCACTCATAGCCAGCAGGGTGATAAGATGCGACAGTCAGTTGAACGGTGCTTTTATGTCGACAACTGTTTACAGAGCACTGCATCTCCAGTTGAGGCCCGTGAGTTGATCGATGGATTAAGGTCCCTGCTGGCGTCGGGCGGGTTTGAAATCCGTCAATGGGCGAGCAACAAAGCCTCAGTGGTTAACCATCTCCCAAAAGAGGCCAGATCAGAGAACACAGAGTTGTGGATTTCTCAAAATCAATTAGATCCAAAAGAAATGACCCTGGGATTAAGCTGGCATTGCATACCAGACACACTCCATTACCGTCATCGCTTGCTCTCCTATCATGAAGTCACAATGAGAAACATCTACAGAGTCCTCGCCAGTCAGTATGACCCTCTGGGCTACATAATCCCCTTCACCACCAGGGCTAAAGTGCTAGTGCGGCAGTTATGGGTAAAGGAACGAGAATGGGACGACCCCCTTCTCCCTTCTGAACAGCTTAAGGCCTGGCAAAGATGGGAAACAGAACTAGAGCACCTACCATTGATCACCATGCCTCGGTGTTATGTATCAGCTGCACTAGATGTTCCAGAGGCAGAACGAGAACTCCACATATTCTGTGATGCCTCTGAGGCAGTCTACGGGTCAGTAGCATACCTTCGTACTGACTACCAAGGACAGGTTGAGTTGGCGTTCATCCATGCCAGATCTAGAGTAGCTCCGAAAAGGCAACAATCAGTACCTAGACTTGAGCTCTGCGCCGCTCTCACTGGAGCACAGTTAGCCAAGCTACTCCATAATGAGCTCTCATTAGAGATCAGGAATACATTCTTGTGGAGTGACTCAACAACAGTACTCACCTGGCTAACATCAGAATCCTGCAGATTTAAAGTTTTTGTAGGAACCAGAGTATCTGAGATACAAGAACTTACTGAAGGTCACAGCTGGCGCTATGTAGATTCAGGAAACAATGTCGCTGATGACATTACACGTGGCAAAACCCTGCTCGAGTTATCCCAACCCACTAGATGGAGTAAGGGGCCAGAATTTCTCTACCTACCACCTGAATCATGGCCAGAAAGTCCTGCCATTGGTATAAATGAGGACCCCACTGAGCTCCGTGCTACAAAATTTTGTGGCCTCACTTCAGTTGATCCAGGATTATCACTGCCAGATCCTAAGCAGTTCTCAACCTTTGAGGAACTCCTAGAGGTTACTTGCAGGTCCATGCACGGGGCGGCGGGGAAAATTGATGAGCCGAGAGCATTGGAGTACGAACAGGCTGAGAGAAGCTTATTGAGACAAGTCCAGTTAGACAGTTTCCCCACAGAGTATCATGCTCTCAAAACTGGTAAGCCTATCCCTTCATCCAGCCGTTTACTCACATTATCACCGGAGCTGGATGAAACAACTGCACTCATCCACGTGGGAGGACGTCTGCGCCGAGCCACCCACTTAAGCTACAATACAGTGCATCCAATCGTCTTAGACCCAAAGCACCCTATCACTCACCTTCTGATAAAGAAATACGATACCAAACTCTGCCACCCTGGTCCAGAAAGGGTCTTCGCAGAAATGAGAAGATATTACTGGATCCTCCGAGGAAGAGAGGCAATACGCCGCCATCAGCGTACCTGTGTTGAATGCCAAAGATGGAGGGCTAAACCGAACATTCCAAAGATGGCAGAACTCCCTCCCGCCAGACTCCGCCTCATGAAACCAGCCTTCTATTCTACAGGGGTGGATTGCTTCGGCCCATTCCTGATAAAACGAGGGAGGAGTAATGAAAAGAGGTGGGGAATAGTATTCAAATGCATGACTACCCGCTGTGTTCACTTGGATTTGCTGAGTAACATGGACACAGACTCATTTTTAATGGCTCTGCGGCGCATGGTCGCTCGACGTGGGACCCCCGCTGAAATCCTGGCGGATCAGGGCACCAATTTCCGAGGCGGTGATAAAGAGTTACAGACAGCTTTCACTGCCATGAGCCCACATCTCCAAACCCAGTTAGCAAATCAGAAGATCCAGTTTAACTACAACCCCCCAAACGCCCCACATTTCGGAGGTATGTGGGAGCGTGAAATCCGCTCAGTTAAAAGTGCCCTACATACCACCGTAGGATCCCAAACTCTGACAGAGGAAGTCCTCAGAACACTTCTTGTAGAGGTTGAGGCCATACTCAATGCAAAACCACTGGGGTATGTCTCCTCTGATGTGGCGGATCCAGATCCGGTGACCCCAAACTACCTGTTGATGGGGCGGCCTGATGCATCACTGCCTCAGGTTGTCTACCCAGAATCTGAGATTCTTAGTCGGAAAAGATGGCGGCACTCACAAGTAATGGCAGATCAGTTTTGGACAAGTTTTATTAAGAATTACTTGCCCGCTCTGCAACCACGTCAAAAATGGATGAGTGACTCTGACAATCTCACACCTGGAACTGTTGTGATGATAATAGACCACCAACTCCCTCGAGGTCTGTGGCCTGTTGGCAAAGTAATAACCACATACCCTGGATCAGATGGTCGTGTTCGTTCAGCAAAGATTGAAGTAAAAAACAAACTCTACCATCGACCAGTGGCTCGTCTCATTACACTGCCTGCCATCCCAGATGATGACCCTACAACAGACTAGGAAGATGAAAAGTACATTTGCACAACAAATGTAGGGGCGGCTGTAGAAAAGGATGGTCAGTTGCGACCCCTGCTGGACACATTTATCCATTTACATCATACAGAAGGCAGTATAGCGAGAGAGTATTAGATTACGTACTGATCATGCACCGATCATGCAAGCGGACAGCCAATCGGAAAGCAGCTCTGATCTAGCGGCTGCGCTAAGGAACTGTTAGTTTCGTTTTCCACTCTGTTATGGAGGGACGGTTCGTAGTTCACTTTCCTCCTAATTCCTGCCTTATTTGTGTGCGTCAATGACGAAAAGTAAGTGTTTAATTATATTGTATGTTGCTGTTATTGCTGCGTAAGATTATTCAATGGTATTGAGAATATTGTTTTATGTGTAAGTGAAGAGATACGCAGCAGGCTGCGGCCTTGCACGGACGAATGTTTTTCTAAACATACGCGTGTAAACTCAGAGATGTAAATCAGGCCAGTTTAGCTCAGCGCTGTTAATGCGATTGCAACATATTTCTTTTAAATTAACATTACATTATCCGGAAGTGTGATTTGAGATATCTACCCATGTTTATGTATATTTATTTAGTTTATTAAGCTCAGTCAAGTTTAATGAAGCACAGTATGTATGTATATTACATTACAATGTTATGTACTGATGTTTAAATGTGTCAAGGTGATCTTGTTTATTGTAAACTCACTTAATTTATGTATATTTCTCCTTTCTTTGTTTAGACCACACAAACTTGTATAATAAAGCCATTTAATTGGTGTTCCTGTCTCCGTGTCCTTACCGACACTCCATGGCGACGGCCAATTTTACCTAGCAACCAGTCCACCTTTATTACAGTGCGTCAAATAACAAAGATTGTTTCAGCAGGAAACGCCAGGGCGGATGCGGCAGCAAAGGCACGACAGCAGACAAAACCAGGGCAGAATGTGCCCGATATAATAATGGCTGTGGATGAAGTTGGCTAAACACCCTGGCCTGGGCTATTATTGTGGCAGAAAGAAACAGTGCCTAACTTTGCGCAGCGTCTAACTTAAAACTTTCATTTTGCAGGATGTCAGGATGGATTGAATCAAACTGATTCTGTATTGTTTTGTTAACATGAGCAAAATGGGTTGAATGTTTTTCAGGGGAACGAGGACCCTGAGTGCTATTCAGTGAGCAACATTATCTGGTGACAATATCAGGGTTTCCGCGGGGTCTTAAAAAGTCTGAAATTCTGAACTTTAAATTTAAGGCCTTAAAAAGCCTTAAAAACGGCCGGATTTTCATCCTAGGTCTTAAATTTAATTTAGTCAGGTCTAAAAAAGTGTTTGCCCTCGTTCATTTCCAGAAACGCTGGCCACAGAAAGTTATTACAAAGTAGCAAATAAGTATGGAGTTGTAGCCTATAAAGCGGAGCCGTAGAGCAGGGTCTCCCACACGCCGCTCGCGAGCTCCAGTCGCTCGTGGCCTGATATGAGCTAGCTCGCCAGTAGGGCTGGGTATTGACACAAATTTCACAATTCGATTCGATTTCGATTCACAAGCTTGCAATTCGATTCGATTTCGATTACGATTCGATTCGATTCAATATCGATTATTTTGGATATCAGGTACAATACATTGCAAATTTTCTCAAGGAAAACAAATCTCTTAACTATTGTAAACTATGGGAGTCAGTTGTAGCCTATAGGCTTCATTAGCCTACTATAATATTGAAGGTAAAAAATAACTGATTTGTATACAAACACTTAAAATACACTTATTTATTTTTATAATAATAAAGTTATATTAAATTATATACAAATTGAAATGGAGGCTGTCATAAAAAAAACTTTCCAGATTTATTCAAACATGCATTAAATATTGAAGAACATTAAAAATTATAATGAATATGTAATATGGTGCATATATTTAACAAAATGCTACTCTCTAATTTTTCTAGCTGACTAACGAGTTTATGGTCACTGGATATGGTTTTTCTGAGGTAAATGTGACGTTACATGACATTGTTTACTAACGTCTTTCCACGGTTGAAACACTGATTGAGCGATTCCATGTGACGATACGGACTTCGATAAGTTGTACTCTACCTTTTAACACACTTTCAGATGCTCATTCATGTTTATTTCGCGCTGTAACGGATATTATTAAGGCGGAAGAGAAGAGTGTGTGCGCTCCGCGCTGCTGCTTCTCTTGAGCTGAGCAAGAGCGATCTCACGCCACAGCGCCAAAACGGTATTTATGTTTTTGAATTTCATAAGAAAATGGACGTAATTTGAAATCTGAGACTTTGTTTCATATTAATAATAACAAAGCACAAAGATTATTGCGATTTATTGAATGGGAATGCGTGCAACAATGTTCCATTCATTCATCACTGAAAACAGGATGACTAATCGATTCTTGGGATTTAAGAATCGATATCGTTTCGTAAAAATGAGAATCGATTAAAATCGAGAAATCGATATTTTTTACCCAGCCCTACTCGCCAGAGGCCGTTCACATATCGCGTCTTTTGCACGCTCAAGTTTGTTCAAATGTAGGCGCGCGGCAAGCTCATAACTGAAGCAACACGCTAATTATTTTACCAGACGCAACGAGATGAAATAAATCTAAACTTTTCCGAATGCAAACGCACCGCAGGTCATGTGACAGGAACCAACCAATCACCCCTTTCCATAACAACATTGAAAGCTCAGTCAACATGAAGGATGGGGGTGCACCCAAACACTACTAATAAATATAAGCTAATGTGTAAATGTCAGTAATTTATCTTTTTTGACTCATTCTTTTTTATAAAGGCTGAAATATGAGGTTTATCTTTGTATAAAACCTTTTTTGTCAAAACTTTATTTGAACTTGTACATGTTAGACACTCTTTTAAAATCTGGCCATCATTTCTAATGGTATTTTAATGGTTACGTAAACAAAAAGTGCATATTGATGCTAATCAATTTGTTATTTGCTGTTTTTCGACATAAAACTTGTTGAATTGACTTCATTCTGTAGTATTAGTACTTTTTGAACAGGATTCTGTGATAACCGTGATCATTTTGGTCACTTTAATCATCTCATCATTTCCTCTCTAGTTATGATCAGCTGTGCACCTTCGCTGCCGCCACATGGCATCACGGTGGAAGCGCGCGGTAAACTGAAAGATGATCCCTCTGGGTTTGTCGCTGCTTGCTTGTTTACGCTCAAGTCGATGTACGGTATCGACAGTGTGTGGAAGTGTGTCCTCTGCTTCTGGGAAAAGCTGCTGGCAGACCTGGATAACCCTCTCCCGAACATCCTCCCTCTCTTTTTCAGGGATCCCGTAGAGTCTCAGAGTCCAGCGGCGTGTGTATCCTTCGAGATGAGAGAAACGCTGTTCATGCTCAGATGAAATCGCCTCAGTCTTCTTCACTTGTGTCTCCGCTACACCGAGCTTACCTTTAACACCTTTAACTTCAGCACATGCAAACTCAACGGCTGTCTTCACGTCGGCGATCTGTGTTTTCGTTAACGGCCTCTTTCATGCTCGCGATCGCTCGTTCTTTGAGTTGTGAGAGGACATTAGCGGTATCGGTGTTTTCCATCTTCCGCTGTTTTATAACAGGAGACTTGCATGGCGTTTCAGGGAGAGGAGGGAAAACTACTTCAGCATAATATCTGCACAGTCTATCTCTGACTCGAGGTAATCATGTAAATTGTCACTCAAAAGTTTGTTTGAGACTCGCTTTTCTGTTGATGTAGCTTTAGCAGGATTAGCTTTGGCTTGACATACATTCTTGTTCTTTTTTCAGATTTTCCCATTTTCAATCACTATAATCGTAGTAAAAGCCTCGTATGCACCAGAAGAAAGATAAACAGTCTTTCTTACCGCACTACAAATTTGCGGAGCTCTTCAAAGCACATACAGTCAGAGCGCCATCTTGGCCACCCCCCCCATTTTCTTGTCATACTCCATGATATTACAATAAAAATGTGTTTATATATATATATAAGGTTCTTTATTGGCATCAATGGTTCCATGAAGAGCCATAAAAAGGTTCTTTATGATGGAAAAGTGTTTTTGATCATTAAAATGTTCTAGAAAAAATGGTTCTTCTAAGATATGTTCACTGAAAGGTTCTTCGCCCCAAAAATGACTCATGATTGTACAGAGCGATGAACTTTTTGGCTTTTGCTTTGATAACTTATATTGCTGAACTCAGAACTAGAGTCGTGAGAAAATGAAACACAATGAAGAATAACATCGACTCTCGCCTGTGATCTCCACTTCTTCTGGCGGCTCTGGGACAGAGTTATATTTCTCTGTCAGCTAATCTGAAGATATTTTACACATGTGATCACTTTATCAAACACAGAGAGAAGTTCATTAAGACTAAAGAATATTATAGTTTCAATATTATTATAGCAGCAAACCTCTCCTCAACAACACATGATCTGAGGAATAACTCGTGTCTGGAGCTCAAAGATGAAGATGAAGGTTCTTCATGATCCATGAATCACAAAACTGTTCACATTGTGTGCATGTGTGTGTGAGTGTGTTACATATAGACTGTGTGTTTGTTTGTTTGTTTGTTTGTTTGTTTGTTAGATAAGGAATGGCTGGAGAGTGAATGTCCTTTCCAAGGATCGCCACCTTGACGTGGTGGAAAGGCTTGTGTGTTCCTGTGATCCCAAGAGTGAGTAATTCTGGAGCTTTTACTCCAGTCTGACTGACTTAAGGCTGAGGTTCCAGACTAAGTGTTCCAGACTAAGTGCGATCCAAATGGGCATTAACTAAATAAAATAATTTTTGAAGCATAATTACTTGATTTTGTCTTTCTTGATCAACACACACATTCAGACACACTCACTAACACACACACGTTTAAATGAAGGAGTAATTAGTAATTTCATCTTTATACGTTGTTCTGATGCAGAGAATATAGGTCTTGTAAAACGGTTGCTTGTGAACTGGGGAGCAAACATCTTATTTTTTGGGTAATTTAATAAATTCAAGTTTTTTATTAAGGAACAGGACTTGTTCAACAGTGTGAAGGCTAAGTCTATTTCTTTTTTTATTTACTACTACCGAAGGGCACGACACTCGAAACCTGCTCAGGGTTCACGCTATTTTTGAATCTGAATACGAAGCAGTCACGTGACTGTGTGGGGAAACAAAGCTTCAGACGTCACGGATCACGTGGTTATGGCAAAACGAATCAAGCTCCGATACACTGCTTCAGTGTGTGATGGTTTTGTTTTTTTGATACAAGCTTCGAAGCCTCGGTGCCGAACGTCACATCACTATGGATTACCCTTTCATTAAAACACTGCATTTGGATCCTCAACCTCATGTCTCGGAGCAGTTCGTTACATCACGTGATCTACATGTGCCACACTGATTTGTCAATAGGGGTTATGCGCAACATACTTCCGGGTTCTACAAAACAGATATAACTATATCCGGTGTGGTATAGTATTCAGTCACTCTATAGTAATGGGTCCGGGCTGAGGACCCAAGCAATCCGATTGGTTCAAGCACGTTTTATGGGTAATCGCTTTAGTGCCTGGTTACAAATCATACAAAATCACTTTATTATAGAAGACGTTTGTACTACGTTATAACGAGTCATTATGTATTTAATGTATTTTAAATTATACGTTTCATATACTAGTATTTAACAGAAGCTATAGATTGTGAAATTAAACATTTCTCGTTGTTAGTGTGTTTTTTTTAGTTAGCTTAGATAGTAGCATAGCATACAGCTAACGTTATCCGGTGATCGTGCTATGAGCTTTACCTGATATTACTGCACTCATACTGCCTTACCGTATCACGAGAACAGATTTAGATCAGGCATACTACTGGCATACTAATTGGGTCCTCAACCCGGACCCATTACTATAGAGTGACCGAATACTATAGAGTGACTGAATACTATACCACACCGGTCGTCAGCTACTGAGGTAAACACAGCGTAGGAATGGCGACCTTTTATAGCCGGTGTTTACAGGAGCTACCCATTCTATCCATCTCAGATGTACATCGTATTGCCAAACGGACTTCCAGAGCCCCGAGTACTCCGTTAGATAAAGGATTTAAGTTTTTACGCCTCCTCATTTATTCATGATTATGAAGGCATGTTAGTTAGTATATGTAGCTTTTGCTAATGGCACCCGATGTAGAGTTAGCTAACTATCAGTAAGTTAGTTTAGACTTGTATGCTATCATAGTAGTTTAACCTTTTATATTTGCTTGCAGACGATTAAAACAATCAAATGAAGACTGCATTTTATTTTTTTATAAAAAAAAATTCTGATACTGAAGCATTCGTGACATTTTAACTAAAACAGAAATAAGAATTGTATTCTTAAAAAAGCGCAAAATAAGTTACCTCAGAGATCACCAACCGCTGCAGATGCGTACGGTAATGCAAACCGCAAATGTTTATACCTGTTTTCCGGTTCGAACGTTGGGCGTTCCGCATAACCCCTATTGTGTATAAACACTAGTTTAGCGACACGTGAGATTATTTGTATTTTCTGGTTTGTAGTAAGAGTTTATTTAGGGCGTCTTCGATGCTGAAGATCTTTTGTTTTAATTTGGGGTTTTTGGTGAATGTTGATTTCAGTTAGATTAGAAATGTATTTTGTTTATATATAGTAAGATTGGTTTTTGTTTCTTTCTTTGATTTGACACGGTCTAGTTCTTTTCTCTTTTCCTCGTTCTATTGTGAACCTTTTCCTTGGTCTGTTGTATAGGACTAGATGTTGATATCCCTCAATAAGCACTTGGGGCACCGATGGAACTCTGTGGGATGGTCAAATGAGTGAGGGCAGCCTTTGGGTTATCAAGTGGGCGCCCTCCTCCTCCTGGCGTAGGCCTATTGATGATTTCTGGTGTGGTTGTGTTTTTCATTTAAAAAAATATTGGTATGCATTTGTTTTGAACTGTTGTTTGGCAAATATACTTGGATGTGGTTCCCCCTTATTTTTTGTGTTTCATTTTGTCTTTAATTTGAAGCGTTACAATGGAAAGCTGGAAATTTCCATCAATGGCGGGGAAAGAGTTAATAGAGAGTCATGAACAAAATATTACAATAATAGATTACCACAAATTAGTTAAAAGTAATGTAATAGAATAGAACAGAGATAATAGAATTGAGACAAGCATTAATATAGTTAATTTGACAGATAAACCTCACATAGAAAGATCTAGTTAGTTCTTTCTCTCTCTCCATCCAGACATTAATGCTGTACCTCAGATCAGTTGATTTCACTGGTTTGTCCAGAACGGTCACTCTTCATGCACACACAGCTGGACTCTGAGTTTCATCTCTGACGGCTGAATCGACTTATAATATAATACAGTTAATCATTCATATAGAAGATTTAATGTGAAGTTAGCAATAGATTAAAGACAGCATATGAGAATGTATATTCTGCAACTGAACATGAAAACATGATTAACCATTTTATTACTGAAAGGTGTCCATAGATTATGAGTTCAAATTAAAAAAATAGATTTTCATGTAACATTTAAAAGTGGCGATGTATCATTGCTTAAAAGGCAATAGATGATTTAATTGTGAATGTTACTATAATCAAAGACATTTGTACATGTTTGGTGGGCTGAATTACTCAAATTAAGTCATTAAATAAATATTATATACGGAGATGTTTGTAGTAGAGCGTTTGCAGTATAAATGTCACTTCTGTAGAAACAAAAGTCAAGTCACCGTTATTTATACAGCGCTTTTTACAATACAGATGTTTTCAAAGCAGCTTTACAGTGATAACAGGAAAATAATGCAACAAAGTTTGTTCCTGCTGTACAACAGATCTAGAAGAAAATACTGTCATAGTCCAGCTTAAGTAAGTTCAGTGTTGATTCATTTCTGTTGTAAAAAGGTTATTACTTTAGTTCATTTATCTATACAGCCGCTCTGGAGAAAACCGTGATGTCATCGTCCAGCTCAGGTCAGTTCTCATATAATGGTGTCAGATCAGATCAATAATATTGTTGAATATTAAGTGTCCTCAACTAAGCAAGCCAGAGGCGACAGTGGCAGGAACTCAAACTCCATCAGTGACAGAATGGAGAAGAAAACCTTGGCAGAAACCAGACTCAGTCGCTCAGTTCTCCTCTGACCAACGAGCAAACAGTGTATGATTATGATTCAGGCATTACAGGTCAGAGGTCAGATTGGATCGGAATATTCAAAATATTTATACAGTTCATCTGGTTGAAGGTTTCCTTGTTTGACTTTGGATGAAGGATTGGATCATTCTATAAGTTACACACATGTGTGTGTGATGATCACTGTGGGTTTGTGTCTGTGGGTCTGTTGAATGTGATTGTGTCTGTAGAGGCTCTTTATTCTCCATCAGCTGATCCAGAGAAGGTCAGACTAACATCTAAACCTGTTAGTAAAACATAGACAGTCAAACGTGTGCGGCATTATTGCATTATCAACTTTAGAACAACTAAAATAAACTACTTAGATGATTAAGTGAAACATTATAATATAATACTGAGATACACGATTGTTAAAGCTTATCTATAATCCTGTATGACTGTCCTCTTTCTGTGTCACTGGGTCAGTTTTATTTATGATAAAGAATCTAGTGATAAATATTTACCATTATCTTTTATTGCAATTAACATTGACAATGATATTGAAAACAATATATTGAATTGTTTGAAATAAAAAGAAACTTGAAGATATTTGATTGTTGCTATAAACTATAATGAAAAAATAAATGAATTAAACTCTTATTAAACATGTTTATAGTGAGTAATTCACCATCACAATGAAAGTAAACTAAGAAACTAAATTAACTTTCAATTAAAATATGAACAGTTTTAATCATCACTACTCACAGAAGCGTCTCCAGTTTATAATGTGGATCGTCCTTCAGATCAGAGAGCAGCTTCATATCTGAGTCTCTTAGATTATTAAATGTCAGAATCAGTTTTCTCAGGTGTGAGGGGTTTGATCTCAGAGCTGAAGTCAGAGCAGCACAACCTTCATCTGTAACACCACAATCCCTCAACCTGTAGAGAACAATGACACTCTTCAGTCTCTCAGTTCAGGATCTACAGCTCAGATCAGCAGAACTTCACAATCAGAGACTTAATCCACGGCACCATTAACAGGTCCAGTCTGAGGTCCAGACCCTCTTCTACAAACTGCTTGAGCGGGTTAGTCTCCATTTGATAAAAATTACAAGAATATTCAATAACACTTTTTTAACAGTGTCCTTGTTACATATGTTACATGAACTTACCATAGTAATAACAGTAAATTATACATAATTACACGCAACTAACCCTCAACCAAATCCTAATCCTACCCTTACCCTATAGTAAGTACATGTAGTTGCTTAATATTACTCAGTACTTAAATATATAATTACACTGTAACAATGACACCTTAAAATAAAGTGTAACCAAATATTATTTTTTATGCAAATACCCCAAAATCATCAACATACCTGTATATGAACACGACTGTCACATCTTTACATCATCCAGTCATGTTTAACCTCTTAGGGCCTAGTGGCCACATACGTGGACAGCACATTTTAGCTCTTATGTCCACAATTGTGTTCTGAATTGGTGGTGTTATGGACATGTATGGGGGTACTTACACTGCCATCTTGTGGTGTCAGAAATTAAAAACACACTACGGTCAAAATTCAAAATGGCGGCGAACACAAGAGAATATGCAAGTGGTAGCTCCATACACAAACGTCGACCAGTTAAGAAGTTCTGTTATATTTCATGGCTTATTCTTGTAACCCCAGTAATGGTACCCACTATATTAAAGCTGGGGCCTGGGTAAGTATTCGTGTCACAGTTATGATTACCTTAATAATCACATTCCATTCCCTTCAGCAGCAATAAAGACTATGGAATCAAATACTTGTCTTATGAGTCTTTTTATGTATTTGAATGTGAGATGTAATAAAATAAAATATGAAAATTCAAAACAGTCTTTTGGAAAAAAATTAAATGTCAAATTAAATAAGTTTTAAGGATTTACAATTTCAGAAAATAAACCAAACACTTATCTCACAAGTGTTAAACACCCTTAAATGTATAACAGTTTAACTCAATAACACAGTCTAATTTAAATCAAAACTCACTTAAATGGGCCCACATTCACGCTCTCATTACCACACACACTCTACGTTGCAGGCCTGATGGTTTCCCGAACGCGATATGACAATGTCTATGACAGCGCGCGCGAGCGGCTGTCTCACCCTCCCGCGATGCGACAGAGGAACTCCGGGCTTCTGTGCTGACGACCGATCCCTCGTTGCCAGAGGAACTCCGGGCTTTTCCGGTCACCCGGAGCGCTATCTGGTTCACCTCCCGTATGCAATCGGCTCGTTGCTCGCGTGAATCTCCTCACGAGCGCATGGAGTGAAATCCAGGACGAATGTCAGAAATAATTGCTAAATAATGTTCTTATTAGCAAATCAACAATTCTAATGACTGATTAAGTCTGTAAATACAGGATTATTGTGTAAAAATCATAATATTTAGCCTTCACAATTTTTACTCTCGTCCGACTCGTCTCGTCTCTCCTTCCTCCCCTCCTATCCTTCAGCCACCCCTTCCTCTCGTCAATTGCGTCATACGTCAGTACGTAAATCAGATATTAAACATTAAATAATATTATATATAATTATATAACTACATACATACAGATGAAAACACTGTAAAGGCACAAACTAAATAAAATATACACATTATAATGTAAAATAAACACATAACTTAATTTAGTGTCTTTAGACTCACCGGGCTACACCCTCCCCCTTCTAAATGTTTGAGGTCCTCATCAAACTTTTGGGACTTTACAGGTGTTTAATTCTTATTCTCTCAGGTATTCTACTGCATTTATGGCAAGTAGCAAGAGGGTGGCACCACACAGTGTTACAATTACTTCTCCTACCCTCTGAAACAAAACTGCAGTGCACCGGCATACCACGGGTAATAGTATATATTGGGCGGTTTGTAGATTTACCTAACTCATCATAACTGAGTTTTACTACAGGCTTTATTTCTCTTTTAGACCTAATTTCTCTAGCAGGCTCCAGACCATTTGGATTATTTTCACCATCAGGTTCTTCAGGAAAAGGTAAGTTATTCCCTTCTACCACTGGAGTGTTAGGTCTTTCAACTTCTTGCGTTGTGTCATCATCATATCTTTCTCTTTCCAGAGTGTCACCCATCCTCTTTGGCTCAGAATCTTTAACAAAGTGTATTACGTTCCCCGCACTGTTGTCACTATTTGATTCACTCTCTACAGGAACAGACACTCTTCTTTCCTGTAGAACAGATCTCAAATTCTGGGACTCTGGTAATCTTCGAAGTTCGAAGATTCGAAGATGGTTGTCAAGCTTGTCAAGAGTCCCAAGCATCGACAGCAAAGTTCGGTTGAACCGTTCTGGCTGCGGGTCCCCCTGAGGATGATATGGGGTCGTTCTTGACTTTTGAATCCCCAACATCTTCAGCAACTCATGGATTAACTTGCTTTCGAAGTCTCGTCCCTGATCCGAATGTATACGTGCTGGTAATCCGTAGTGAACAAAATACCTTTCACATAACACTTTGGCAACAGTGAGAGCTTTTTGGTCTTTCGTCGGAAAAGCTTGAGCGTACCTAGTGTAGTGATCAGTAACTACAAGGATGTTGAACACTCCTTTTGAATCTGGCTCCAAAGACAAGAAATCAATACAAACAAGATCCATGGGACCATTGCTGGTGATCTGCTTCAAAGGTGCAGCTCTTTGGGGTTGTGTCTTACGAAGAATACACTTTCCGCAGTTCTTCACATACTGGTCAATTTCATTTGACATCCTCGGCCAATAGAAACGATCTTTTATCAAGGCAGTGGTCTTATCCAGATCCGCATCCGACGTCCCGCCCTCGACCCATTGGAGTGTTTCAGAGGTTAAACTTTTTGACCAAAAAAATTACAAAATAAAAATAAACATGTTACATATCTCTGGAAAGCTGATTCAACGATATAAACCATTTTAGGATACAATCAACACAGCGGGTACAATCTGTGTCTTTGTTAGACCACCAACAGCCAAACAAACAAACATAAACTGGAAGAAACTCACCCTTGAAGCCCTCTGTTAGTTCACTGATCCATTAGATTCCAACAAAAATGGTTTTGTTACACTCTCAAGGGTCCATACAATCCAATTTAGCGAAGTATTTAGTCCATAACACATTTATATATCAATAAGCATCCATGGAATGTAGTAGTAGCATTTCAAGTTAGCCGACAGAGCTGTCACAACTTCGATGCATTCTATGGTCTAGTTTCATTTCACATGTAAACACGAAGAAAAATGTGATGTCAAAATGGCCGCTGACCCCTGAACTTTTGATAGACGGGTCATTTGAGCCAATCGGTTCATGATAGAGGTGTCACAAGGTATCAATAGCCAAGGAGCGCCTATCAGAGCCATGGTACCCCCCTCTCTTTGATTGACAGTAAATCGATCCAGTTGAAATGGATGATGGAAATGACTGACTTTTCTTTTAGCCAATGAATTTCTGTAAAGAATAATATGCAGTTTCAGTGGGACGGATCATTTGGTCTTGCGTGAAGTTCGTGCGCAAAGCACCATAGTGATCCGTGCGCTCCGTGCGTAAAGGTAGCATATGAGCTAGCTTACGAGTGAAAGAAGATAACAGATGGAAAATGATAAAAGAACTATAAAAACACACTTTTTACTTGAAGAAGTTATTGAACAGTGTACTCGCCGTGATAGTGATGAGTCCGCAGGATGCTTTTTCTAATGAAGAGAGCGATGTTTCATCCATTGACTCGGTAGCAGAGGAGATGTTTTTGGATGGTGGAGACGTCACACTCGACAAGTAAGTGTTTTTATTATATTATACAACATATTTTACTATATATACTGAGGTATGTGTTTGTTTTTAGGTGTACTTGTCAGCTTATTTCGTGTGTTTGGCGTGTTAGGTCGAGTGTGTGCGTGTCTATTTTGACATGTAGCTTAGGCTAGCACTAGCAGCTACTTCTGTCGTGTGCTTGGGCAGGAATGTTTGTTTTTGTTGGCACACGCACAGGTGTGTGTGTGTTTGTGCTCGTGCTCTCATGCAGTAATGTTTGTTTACGTGGGCTCAATCACATATATGTGTGTGTGTTTGTGCGCTCATGAATGGCATAAACCTGGTTGTTTGTGTGCATGTGTTTCTGTTTATATGTGTGGATACAGAAACAATGTAAATGTTTTGCAAATTACTTATTTTTTTATATATATATATATCACAGACCATCATCTGAAAATGAATCTGACGTGCCAGTCAGTAAAGAACAACATACTGAGGGACAGAATGACAGCACCTCATCAGAAGAGGAGCCCCATCCTTCACCTTCCCAGAGAGGTTCTGCCAGCAAAACACCAAGAGGCTGAGCATATATATTTATTTTATATGGTGAATTCTAATATTAAAGTGTTTTAATATATATCACTTGTTTTGTCTCTTTATTTGTAGAAAGTTTGGTTTCAAGAATTGAAAAAAAAAAACACTATAATGTGTTTATAATTCAGTTACTGAAGTATAAAAAAGTATCAGTAATTACTGACAGTGAATCTGAATAAGGTGTATCCATCCATCCATCCATCTTCTACCGCTTATCCGGGGCCGGGTCGCGGGGGCAGCAGTCTAAGCAGGGATGCCCAGACTTCCCTCTCCCTCGACACTTCCTCCAGCTCTTCCGGTGGGACACCGAGGCGTTCCCAGGCTAGCCGGGAGACATAGTCTCTCCAGCGTGTCCTAGGTCTTCCCCGGGGTCTCCTCCCGGTGGGACATGCCCGGAACGCCTTCCCAGGAAGGCGTCCAGGAGGCATCCGGAAAAGATGCCCGAGCCACCTCAACTGACCCCGCTCGATGTGGAGGAGCAGCGGCTCTACTCTGAGCTCCTCCCGAGTGACCGAGCTTCTCAACCTATCTCTAAGGAAGCGCCCAGCCACCCTGCGGAGAAAGCTCATTTCGGCCGCTTGTATCCGGGATCTTGTCCTTTCGGTCATGACCCAAAGCTCATGACCATAGGTGAGAGTAGGAACGTAGATTGACCGGTAAATCGAGAGCTTCGCCTTGCGGCTCAGCTCCTTCTTCACCACGACAGACCGGTACAGCGACCGCCTTACTGCAGAAGCTGCACCGATCCGTCTGTCAATCTCCCGTTCCATCCTTCCCTCACTCGTGAACAAGACCCCGATATACTTGAACTCCTCCACTTGAGGCAGGAACTCTCCACCAACCTGAAGTGGGCAAGCCACCCTTTTCCGACTGAGGACCATGGCCTCGGATTTGGAGGTGCTGATTCTCATCCCAGCCGCTTCACACTCGGCTGCAAAATAATGAATAAGGTGTATAATAACTCTAATTGTAACCTTTCATTAGAGCCCAAAATTATAACTGTTGAGTAAAGCATTCAAGAATAGCAGCATGTTATGTGTCAGTGTCTGTGGTTACAAAAGGGTCATTTGGAGTCTCCAAGTGGCCTTTTTTGGGGAGCGCCTAGACATAAACTTAGATAAATGTGTAAAGCACTCATTATCTAAGGTATTGTTGTCAAATTGTTATCAAACTGGGTTTGGTAAGGCTTCATTCTGTGATCCCATGGTGTTTTACAGCTAATACCTCCCAGCTGTAGTTATCTGCAGGCATATTTTTACAAAAAAAATTGTAGGCGGAAAATTTCCCCCCCTTTTTTAGTGTGTTCAAAGTTCTATTACTCAATACCAGTAAGACTTACAGTGATTCTGACAGTTCAGGAACAGACCTCAAAGTGTCCCCTTTCAAAAGATACCAAAACCATGCATATACTCTAAATGGTTCAAGAACAGCATGCAATTTAATTTGGGTAGGCCTTTTTTTAGGCGTTTTTCGCAAAATGTGCAGGCTCGCTAACAGGTTATCTACTCCTAGATGACCAGTTTCATCATGCAGGGACTGTAAGACCATGGTCCTATACTTCTGCGGTAAAACAAGCTGATGGCACTCTTCATGGTGTTGTCTTTTTACAACCCGGAATAATAGTCCTCTCCTTACTACAAGTTTGGATCCTTCTTTCTGTAGTAGGTGTACTTCAGGATCTTTGTCCCTGGATAATGAAAACAACTGCCCTTTTTTCACAGCATGTCTCACTGGAGAAATAGCAGGGTCTTCTTCCTGGGCTTTTATTAAGTCATGGGAACTCAAATGCTCAAGGGAACCAACGTCTAGTCTGGTGGGAAATGCATAGCATTCAGGTATGACTTCAGGAGACACTCCCAACTGCTCTACACACTTTTGAGTGTTCGTCGTTTTGCACAGAGCCTGAATACCAGAAGGTGATATTTCTTGCCAATCTTGTTCTTCTGCAGTGGAAGAAAAGTTGCGCGACAGAGCATCAGCATCAATGTTGCTTTTTCCAGGTTTATACTGTATGTTGAAGTTGTATGTGGATAGCGCAGCTAACCACCGGTGACCAGCTGCATTGAGCTTTGCAGTGGTAAGTATGTAAGTAAGTGGGTTGTTGTCTGTTCTTACTGTAAATCGTGCACCATACAAGTAATCATGAAACTTGTCTACCACTGCCCACTTGAGTGCTAAAAACTCAAGTTGGTGGACAGGGTAACGCTGTTCAGATGCCTTCAGCTTGCGGCTGGCAAATGCTACTGGCCTTAAGCCTTCTGGGTACTCCTGGTTTAAAACTGCTCCCAACCCGTTCAGGCTGGCGTCTACATGCAGAATGTAGGGTTTGGTTGAATCAGCAAATGCCAACACTGGTGCGTTAGTAAGACAATGGATGACCTTCTTGAATGCATCCGTACATTCTTCCGTCCACCTACCCCCAAAAGCTTCAGACTCCTTGTAGTACATCCCTTTGTTCTTTACTGCTCTCTTGCCATGCTGAGTAGGCGGATATCCCTTGGTAAGCTCAGTAAGGGGTCTGACTATAGCAGAGTAATTTGCTATGAAGCGCCTGTAGTACCCACAGAATCCCAGGAATGATCTGAGGGATTTCAAATCAGTGGGTTGCTTCCAATTGGTCACAGCTTCAACCTTTGCGGGATCGGTGGCAATACCCTTCTCAGAAATGATATGCCCCACATATTTGACCTGAGGTTGACAGAACTGGCACTTGTCAAGTGAAACTTTTAATCCACTTTCCTCAAGTCTATCTAAGACTTTTAGCAGACGTTCTTCAGGCTGAGAGGCTGGAGGCTGAGAGATGGCGCCGCTGTGTTTGGCTTGTCACCTGCTCCTCTGTTTTTTCATATTTGTTTTTGCTACCGTCTCGTCGTTTATTGTTTATGATCGCACTACGCTGCTGGAATTACGTATTACAACTAATCGCCTCCTAAATGCCCAGTCCTTTAAACCACCACCGCCACTGTTGACATCAATTCCTCCTTTCCTGAGACGCCCTGTCTGTCTGCTACCAGGCAGTAAGCGCCGCAGAAGACGCGGTCGGAGAGGCGGGTTACATGTCAGGCTGAGGACTCACCTGGATTCTCCGTTGCCGAGGAGTGGAGATCGATCGGGACCTGGCAGTGCTAGAGGATCGCGGGAGTGCTACCGATGGCTTCGGCCGGTTGGCCTCGACACTGGCGTTCCATATCCATGTCACCGCCGTGTAAAAACATCCACCCGGAGCTGTGTCCAAGGAAATCTACGTCCTATTCCACGTGTGACATCGCCGCCTGTCAACTTGACCACGTTTCGCATGGCATTATGTAACACCAGATCGCTCAATAACAAAACATTTGTCCTCAATGATGTCATCTCCTCTCACAATCTGGATTTGTTTTTCCTCACTGAAACCTGGCTTCCCCCAGGTGACGTCAGTGCCTTCTCGGAACTCCTCCCCTCTGGCTATCTTTACCTAAACACCCCGAGGCAAACGGGTAGGGGCGGGGGGATAGCTACCACGTATAGACAGTCCTTGAAGTGCCGCCAGCTGTCCACTAGAGGGTATTCCAGCTTTGAGCTACAAGCATTTGTGCTCACATTGCCCTGTCCTATTTTATGTGCAGTAATTTATAGGCCGCCTAAATTAAATAGAGATTTTTTAAACGAGTTTTCAGAGTTTCTGACAGTTTCTGGCAAAGTTTGACAATATTTTAATCTGTGGTGATTTTAACATTCATGTTTGTTGCCCCTCTGATAAACCTGCTAATGATTTTAAGGCACTTTTAGATTCATTGGATTTGACCCAGTCCATATCCTGTCCCACTCATAGGTTAGGTCACACTCTTGATCTTATCATCTCTCGCGGGGTGACAGTGTCAACTTGTGAGGTGCTGGATTTTCCCATCTCTGACCACTCTCTCATACGGTTTGATATCTGTGCTGCTCTGCCTGCACCCACGTCCACTGCCCCCCATCGTCGTCGCATCTTTACCTCATCTACAGTTGATGATTTTGTTGCTGCCTTCTCTGTTTCTGATCTCGCCTCTACTGCTGCATTGGCATCGCCTCTATGTCCTGACCTTTTCCTCTCCTCCTTCCACACCATCTGCTCCCAGATTATGGACTCTGTTGCGCCTTACAAGGTAAAGATGACCAAAGGTCCATTGGACCCCTGGCTAAATGATACAACTTGGGCCCTCAGGCGTAAGTGTAGACAGGCTGAGCGAAAATGGAAGAAGGATGGACTGCAGGTGTCACTGGAGATGTTTAGAGACAGTCTTGCCACTTATCAGAGAGCTGTGAAGGAAGCTAAAGGACAGTATCTTTCCAATCTCATCCATAGAAACAGCCACCGCCCTGGAATTCTGTTTAGCACTGTTAATTCTGTCATAAATCCGGTGTCTGTTGTTGTTTTGAATGATGTATCTGAAAATACATGCAATGCATTCAGAAAATACTTTTTGGACAAGGTTTTGTCTGTTAGACATACCATTACACACACTCCTGCTGTTGCCATGTCCTCCAGAGCAGCGCAATGTGTGCTGGAGAACTTTGAGGAAGTTACTCTTGCGGACCTCAAAAAAGCTGTCCATGTGTTGAAGCCTACCACTTGCCCTCTTGATGCTGTTCCTGCCAGGATTTTGAAGGAGGCTATTGACACCATAGGTCCCTTCCTTGTCTTCTTCATAAACAGCTGTCTTAGTTTGGGAACTGTTCCCACTGCTCTCAAACACGCCATTGTCAGACCGCTGCTTAAGAAACCCAACCTTGATCCATCCATACTGTCCAACTTCCGCCCTATATCTCACCTGTCATTTTTGTCTAAGTTGATGGAGAAGCTTGTTTTCTCCCAGCTTCAGTCTCACCTCCAACTGCACGTCATTGCTGATAAATTTCAGTCTGGTTTCAGGTCTAGACACAGCACTGAATCAGCGTTACTGAGGGTCAATAATGACATTCTAGGAGCCCTGGACAGTAAAAGCTCTGTGGTTTTGGTGTTACTGGACCTGACTGCTGCATTTGACACCGTGGATCATGCCATCCTCATATCTCGTCTTCAACATGCTATCGGTCTGCAGGGCACAGTGCTCAATTGGTTCTCTTCATATCTCACTAACAGAACTTTCTCAGTAATGCTTAATGACTTTTCCTCCTCAGCTGCCCCCCTGTCATCCGGTGTGCCACAAGGATCCATTCTCGGTCCTATTCTGTTTTCACTTTATATGCTGCCACTTGGTCAACTCATCTCCAATCACAACGTTCAATTTCATTTCTATGCAGACGATCTCCAGATCTACCTTCCTGTGATTCTGAGCAATCGTTCTGCACTGGACCCTCTTCATAACTGCCTTCAGGACATCAAACAGTGGCTTTCGCAGAATTTCCTTCATCTGAATGAAGGAAAGACTGAGTACATCCTATTCAGCCCGGACTCACCCAATAGTTCTCTCAGTTTTGGTCCTCTTACACCGCAGTTTGCACCCACTGTGCGTAACCTGGGTGTTATTTTTGACAAAAGCTTGCAGTATGACAAACAGATTAGTGCAGTTGTGAGGGCGAGCTTTTACCAGCTAAGGCTCCTCAGTAAGGTAAAACCATTCTTGTCAAGAGCTGACCTTGAAAAAGCCATTCATGCCTTCATCAGCTCAAGGATAGACTACTGTAATGCCCTCTACACTGGACTTAATCAATCATCCCTCAATCGGCTTCAACTGGTACAAAACGCGGCAGCACGCCTTCTTTGCAACACCTCCAAACGCTCACACATCACCCCAGTCCTCCGCTCACTCCACTGGCTCCCGGTGCGGTTTAGGGTGGAGTATAAGAGCCTGCTGTTTGTGTTCAAGGCCATTAATGGTCTGGCACCGGCCTACCTTGCTGAATTAGTAACGGTCTACCAACCTGCCAGAACTCTGCGCTCCTCTGAACACACCTCTCTGGTCACTCCCAAGTTTAAATATAAAAAGTTTGGAGGCCGGTCATTTGCCGTCCAGGGCCCAAAGCTGTGGAACGCTCTTCCACAATACCTACGAAGCATTACCGTGTTGAGTGTTTTCAAATCCCAGTTGAAAACACACCTATTCAGACAAGCTTTCAACACGTAGCTTCCAATTTGACTTATTTTATGCACATTTATGTTTTTATTTATTGTTGTCTATTGTTGGTTTTACTGGAAAGCGCCTTGTGCACCTTCTGGCTGTTGTTAGGCGCTCTACAAATAAAATTTGATTTGATTTGATTTGATTCATATTCTTCTAGTGTCTTGCCGAACACTATGAGATCGTCCAAGTACACAAGTACTTCCAGCAGATTCATGTCCCCTACGGCCTTCTCCATTAATCTCTGGAACGTAGCAGGGGCTCAAGAGATTCCTTGTGGCATCCTTTCAAACTGATAGAACCCAAGCGGGCATATGAAAGCGGACTTGTCCTTATCTTCATCAGCCATCTGGATCTGATAGTACCCGCTTCGCAGATCTAAAACGGCAAACCATCTGCTGCCCGTAAGACAATATAAAGCTTCATCAATCCTCGGCACGGTGTATTGATCTGGAATGGTTCTTGTGTTAAGAGTTCTATAATCGATACACATGCGCACTGTTCCGTTCTTCTTCCTGGCCACAACAATGGGGGAAGCATATGCACTCCTGGACTCTTTGATGACTCCAGCAGCCAACAAATCATGAAGATGACGGCGTATGTCATCAATATCAGCAGGTGCTAGCCTACGGGATCTCTCTCGAAATGGGGTGCTGTCACTCAGGCGAATGTGGTGTTCCACACCTTTAGCACATCCAACATCCCATTCATGGAGTGAAAAGACATTCGTTCTCTCCGACAGTTTTTGGGAAAGCCTATCTTTCCAATATTTTGGAATCGGTGAATCTCCAAAATTAAACAAGCATGGATCTACTGGTGATCCTCTTGCTGAATGATCTTTTTCCACAGTAGTGGCAACTTCAGTGGTGTAACCATGCGCCACCACTGAACCCACTGGAATACAAACTTCTTTCTGTGATACATTTCTCAGTAGCACAGGAAATCGGTTCACTTGGATCGCTGATGAGGGAATGATAGTAGGCTTTACTAGAACCTCAGCAGGACCACTAGAGGTTGACGTTTGATCAACAACTAAGATGCTCTTGTCAATGGATTGATTCAACTTGACTTTGCAGGTAGCTTTACACTCACTCCTTGGCGGAATACTGAGTGGACCTGACCAGTGAATTTCAGCCACAGCATCTTCTGGGCTTGTCTGTTCTCTGACTTCCATTTTGAACGTCGTTACTTTCTGAAGATTTACTGGCATTGTGCTAACAATGTCTACTCCAGCAGACTCTTTACAAAGCTGGGCTAAACGTTGGAACATACTGGCATTGGTACCAATGAGTAATGGAACCTGTTTGGGTCCATGAGGCTCTGGACACACTAAAGCCAATACACTGATGGATTGTTGCACTCCTGTCAACTTCTCCGGAAATTGCAGCTCCACTTCCACATAGCCACAATATGGGAAACTGGAATCACTCAAGCCCCAGACAGCTAGTCCAGAAATGGGATGAATGGGGGTATCAGCCAGGTATTGGTTATACCATTCTTCAAAGATAATGGTTACCACAGATCCACTGTCCAGCAAAGCTTGACAAGGCGTACCATTTACCTTCACTGGAATAACAGAAGATGGTCCCACTAGTCCTTCAGGAATACTGATGGTTGGTTTGACTTGAACCGCGCTTCTCTTCACAGAACAGTTATGTTCCTCTTCGGGAGCTTCTTCATTCTTCTGTTTTCCTCTAGCTTTTCTCAGAGATTGAATGAGCTTATGTATCACTTTCTTCTCATTTACAGGAGCTTTGCATTTTGAAGCAATGTGTCCGTCACCTCCACACCTGTTGCAGAAGTAATCTTCTGAACTTTTAGAAGATCCAGGCACTTTTGATCGGGTGAACTTCACTGATGCTTGGTTTCCATCTGAAGAAGTTTCTTTCTCCACTTTAGATGTTGGTTGTACAGCCATCACTTTCAATTGCTGTCTGAGTTTTTTCACTTTCTTCAGAGCTTGTACGTCATAACTTTCATCAGCGAACTCTGAGGCTTGCTGGCTTTTATGTTTCTTTTCAGCAATCACATCATCCTTTGACTTAACGGTTAACTCTGCCACCATAATTCGTAAGTCTTTGATCTCAGTTGCAAGCTCTTGAAAGAATGGGTCTTTGATATTCTCACTTCCAACTTGCACTTGACGAACTGTTGGATTAGACTTTCGTCTTTCAGCTTCTCGTACCTCCTCTTCCCGAATCTCATGTAGCAGATCTAGGAAATCAGGTGGGTTACTCTTTCATTCCCTTAGCCGTAACTGAAGCAGCATGATGTCAGACTGGGTTGCTCCTCTGATGAGCTGCTACAGGCGTGCTTTTCCAGCAGACTGGGCAGGTAGGCCTCCCCTTTGTACAACCCTGATCAAGATTTTCTCAAGTTTCCTCAGAAAATCCGACAAGCATTCTCCATGACGTTGCCGTAGTGCTCTGAACTTGAAATGCAGATCTTCACCAGACTCTGAGCTTCCAAAAGCACTTTCAATAGCTGCTAGGTACTCTTTTGGAGATGCTTCAGCATTGGTAAACCTTACCGCTTGGATAATCTCCAAGGCTGGTCCACGCAAACTCTCCACAATCCTTAACTTCTTTTTTTTTTCAGAACGATCACTTTCCTCAACCATGAGCATTGCTTGTTCCATCCAATTCTCTAAATTATCCTCTCCGCCCGGAATGGGAGTGATACCCGAAAAGGTCCTCAGTCGTCTAAAAGAACTGCTATCACTTGAGATTTTGGTGGTTTTAGCAAGCAATTCACCAACCGCCCTGATGATAGACTCAGGTGTAGAAGCATTTAACAAGTTAGGTGAACTTGATCCTTGATGTTCTTCTCTTAGTCCTGATTCATCAGGTGCGACGAAACTTTCCCCTTCTCCATCTAAAGCATTACCCTCCATTCTGTTAGCACTCAGGATCCATGGGTTTGATCCATCAGCAGGCAATACATCAAGAGGAAGTCTCTCTGCATGCACCTTCTCACGACATTCACAGAGCACTATCAGAGACTGTGATTCTTGGCTATACATCCGTTCTCTTACCCTGACTCTTCCAAGGGCTTTGATAGAATGCATAGTGTCTTCAATTTTAGAAACATCTGTCTCTTCTGGAATTCTACTCACAATGATGGCATAATCGGGATCAATGCCTTCACCTCGACACCAACTTTTCAAGTCAGGGACTGAGATAGGGGTCTGCAAATGAGCCATTGCTAGAGCTAAACTGTTTCTTGTTACTAGAATTACAAAAAAATTATTCTTTTTTTTTTTTTTTAGGCTAATGCTGCTGTAGAAATAAGGGTAATGGATACCAGCGGTGCCTCCAATTTATGTAACCCCAGTAATGGTACCCACTATATTAAAGCTGGGGCCTGGGCAAGTATTCGTGTCACAGTTATGATTACCTTAATAATCACATTCCATTCCCTTCAGCAGCAATAAAGACTATGGAATCAAATACTTGTCTTATGAGTCTTTTTATGTATTTGAATGTGAGATGTAATAAAATAAAATATGAAATCTTTTGGAAAAAAATGAAATGTCAAATTAAATAAGTTTTAAGGATTTACAATTTCAGAAAATAAACCAAACACTTATCTCACAAGTGTTAAACACCCTTAAATGTATAACAGTTTAACTCAATAACACAGTCTAATTTAAATCAAAACTCACTTAAATGGGCCCACATTCACGCTCTCATTACCACACACACTCTACGTTGCAGGCCTGATGGTTTCCCGAACGCGATATGACAATGTCTATGACAGCGCGCGCGAGCGGCTGTCTCACCCTCCCGCGATGCGACAGAGGAACTCCGGGCTTCTGTGCTGACGACCGATCCCTCGTTGCCAGAGGAACTCCGGGCTTTTCCGGTCACCCGGAGCGCTATCTGGTTCACCTCCCGTATGCGATCGGCTCGTTGCTCACGCGAATCTCCTCACGAGCGCATGGAGTGAAATCCAGGACGAATGTCAGAAATAATTGCTAAATAATGTTCTTATTAGCAAATCAACAATTCTAATGACTGATTAAGTCTGTAAATACAGGATTATTGTGTAAAAATCATAATATTTAGCCTTCACAATTTTTACTCTCGTCCGACTCGTCTCGTCTCTCCTTCCTCCCCTCCTATCCT
>NC_139974.1:2332365-2477365 GCF_963993115.1 Abramis brama | reverse complement strand
AGTGCAAAGCTTAAGGTATCAGAAGTGGGAAAGGGTTAGTCGCTGGAAGGCTTCTTGTAACATCAGATGGGAGTTGGTTGTCATGACGTTGGATGGGTGTGCCTCTCAGGTAGTAGGCTGGGGATGGTCGTACATGATGTACTTTGCGGAGGAGAATGGTTTAACCGCTGCAGTGGAAGCAAGTGTGATGGAGAATTAGCTCCTGCAGGAGCGGAGGAGATGACACTGCTGTGGCAGTGGATCAAACTTGCTTTCGACTTGCTTTCCAACTATCTGATGCAAAAGGATGGAGAATTGAGTACTTGTGGGAACGGAAGAGGAAACACTGCTGCGGCATTGAAAGCAAGTTGGATTGAGAAACGGAGCTCCTGCGGGAGTGGAGGAGATGACACTGCTGTGGCAGTGGAGCAAGTTTGGACAGAGTAACGGAGCTCTTGCGGGAGCGGAGTAGATGACACTGCTGCGGCAGAGAACCAAACTTGCTTTCAACTTGCTTTTAAATATCTAAAACAATTTGGACATAGAACTGAGCTCCTGCTGGAGTGGAGTAGATGACACTGCTGCGGCGGTGGAGCAAGTTTGGAAGGAGTAACGGAGCTCCTGCGGGAGCGGAGTAGATGACACTGCTACGGCAGAGAACCAAACTTGCTTTTAAATATCCAAAATAATTTTGGACATAGAACTGAGCTTCTGCGGGAGTGGAGTAGATGACACTGCTGCGGCAGTGGAGCAAGTTTGGAAGGAGTAACGGAGCTCCGGCTGGAGCGGAGTAGATGACACTGCTGCGGCAGTGGAGCAAGTTTGGAAGGAGTAACGGAGCTCTGGCTGGAGCGGAGTAAATGACACTGCTGCGGCAGTGGAGCAAGTTTGGAAGGAGTAACGGAGCTCCGGCTGGAGCGGAGTAGATGACACTGCTGCGGCAGTGGAGCAAGTTTGGAAGGAGTAACGGAGCTCCGGCTGGAGCGGAGTAAATGACACTGCTGCGGCAGTGGAGCAAGTTTAGATGAAGTAATGGAGCTCCTGCGGGAGCGGAGTAGATGACACTGCTGCGGCAGAGAACCAAACATGCTTTTCAACTTGCTTTTAAAAATCCAAAACAATTTGGACAAAGAACTGAGCTCCTGCTGGAGTGGAGTAGATGACACTGCTGCGGCAGTGGAGCAAGTTTGGAAGGAGTAACGGAGCTCCTGCGGGAGCGGAGTAGATGGCACTGCTGCGGCAGTGGAGCAAACTTGCTTTTCAACTTGCTTTTAAATATCCAAAACAAATTTGGACATAGCACTGAGCTTCTGCGGGAGTGGAGTAGATGGCACTGCTGCGGCAGTGGAGCAAACTTGCTTTTCAACTTGCTTTTAAATATCTAAAACAAATTTGGACATAGAACTAAGCTCCTGCGGGAGCGGTGTAGATGACACTGCTGCGGCAGTGGAGTAAGTTTGGACGGAGTAATGAAGCTCTTGCAGGAGCGGAGTAGATTAGCTGTAGTAGAAAGGCTTGGTTTTGACTTGCTCTTAACTGTCCGATGAGCCAGTTGGGTGGAGAATGGGCTCCTGTTGGAGGAAGAGATGATGCTGCTGTGGTGTTGGAAACAACTTGCTTTCAAACTATGATCCGAAAGGTGAGTGGGACAGAGATCTGAGCTCCTGCTGGTGCGGAAAATAGCACTGCTGTGGCAGTAAAGCGATTTAGGATGGGGAACGTGGCTCCTGCGGGAGTGGTGACCTGTAGGGTTGGATGTATGAGAAGTTGACAAAGAAAATTTAGCTGATGAGGGTTCATTGGCTTCTTTGATATGGAAGCGATTGAGTGGATGTAACTCTCGAAGGCTTCCAGTGACCAGCGGCCAAGTGCTTGGATCTGCTGCTGAGAGGCCTTTTTTGGGCAGCTGTGGTTGCTGGGCTTATGCAAAATGAATGGCTGGAAAAGTGGTCTGCTGGGATGCCTGAATGGAGCAAAACAAACTTAAGGTGTTTTTGAAACCAGAAACGTCTGACGGGGCAGTTGGAGTAGTCTTCGAAAAGTGGGTCGGAAGGGGATTTAGTCTTGTGAATTTCTGAAAAGCAAGTAGCCTGAGAGAGTTTGGTATGGTTGGATTGGTGATGAGATTGAAAGGGTATATGAAATGGCCTTTCCTGGTTTGATCTGTCCTACTTTGCTTTATGAAGTAGGAGATGGTTTCATTGTCTAGCACTGATAGATCTGTGATTGTGGGGTGGACTTTTGGGTTAAAGCTGGAAGTGATGGTGAGTTCTGAGCATCTGAGGAAACTGAAAAAAGCCACTATGAACATTGCGTCCAGTTTGCGGGCAGTGTTGGTGGAGTGGTAGCCTCGGCGGAGGGTGGAGATGCATATAGCAAGTATATCTAACGTTATTGGTTGTCTGGAATCTGGGCGAGTAGGTTTGGTTATGAGGTTAATTGCTCATGGGTTTTCAGTTGTCTTTTGAATGTTGCCAGGGATTCTGCATTCCGGATGAGGGTGGGGAGAACATTCCAGCAGCATGGAACTGCGAATGAGAATGTTCTGGAAAGTGATTTTGTGGCTCTCTGTGATGGAACCACGAGACGTCGCTCGTTGACCGATCGTAGGCTTCTGGTATGGATGTAGGCTTGTAGGAGTGAGTGAAAGTAGGAGGGAGCTGAGCCTATGATAGATCTTTAAGCAAGCGTCAATGCCTTGAACTTGATGCGAGAGGTAGCCAGTGCAGAGAGATGAACAGAGGAGTGACGTGGGCCCTTTGGGCTTGTTGAAGACAAGACGAGCTGCAGCATTCTGAATCATTTGTAGAGGTTTAGTTGCACATGATGGAATTCCAGCCAGAAGAGCATTGTAGTTCTTGATGCTGTTGAGATAGGATAAGAATGAAGTGACAGCGAGCAGAGAAAAATTGGGAAAAGGCAGGTTGTATGTGAAGTGGAAATACTTCATGCTTCCATGCGGTTAAGTAGGATTGTAGGGTGCTGGGTGAAACGGCTTAAAGAATGGAATTAAGAGAAGTCAAGAAGTGGTTTCAATGGGTGATAATGTGGATATCGGCTCTGAAGTGAGCTACTGAGGATGGGAATGGGTCCGTGTCCTGTGCCAGCAACCTAAATTCTGGAAAGCAAAACGGATTTTGGACCCGGAAACATGTTTTGCGGTTATGATGAACTGATCGCAGGCTGCAATCCAAATGAGGCGTCTTAGGAGAGGCATTAGTGTGGGGGAAATTTGAGTGGCCTTTGTTGATGCAATGCACGGTTGCTTCGTTGTTGCCGTGCACTATGATGCTGTTAGAAGACCATTCTTTACCCCACGGGAAAGCTGCTACCACTAAAGGATACAACTCGAACAGCGTTGAGGATGTTAGTGACTGTGGTGAGTCCAACAGCTGGGCGGGCCAAGTAGACATGAACCAACGGCCTTGGTAGAATCCCTCAAAACCGATAGAGGGAGCAGCATCAGTGAACAGTTGGATATCCACAGGGAGAGAAATCAGATTATTATAGAAAAAGGACGTTCCATTATTTAAGGAAAGTTAGACAGAAACTGAGCTCCTGCAGGAGCCAATGGTCACATCACTGCTGCGGCAGTGGAGAACATTAGCTAGAGAAACTGAGCTCCTGCAGGAGTGTGAGGGGACATCACTGCTGCGGCAGTGAAGGCAAGGTTAGCCACAGAAACTGGACTCCAGTGGGAGCAGAATGGACTGCTGTGACAGTGAAGAAGGTTAACCAGAGGAACGCCAGAGACGGAACTGCTGTGGGAGCGGAGGAGATAACACTGCTGTGGCAATGTGAGAAGCGAGTGGGATCCGGTGGAGAGTGGGAACGGTGGAGAAAGGTGGATATGGTTTCCTTGCAGGATTATGCACATCTGAAGTTTAAGTGGCAGAGCGAAGATAGCAGTTCACATTTAGGACAGTTTAAAATGTCTGAGAAGGTGGGTGAGACCAGAAATATCCTTTGATTTCTCCTCGTGCAGTGCAGCCTGGAAATTAACTGTATCCAAGTTAATGCCCAGAATTCAACGGATGTAGCTAGACCCATGGTTTATCCTGGGTGACTGGAATCCAAAGCTCACCAGAACCGTGTGGGGCTGGCTGAGAGATTGATTGTTAAATTATTTTTATTTTATTTATTTTGAATGAATACATGAGAAGCCTAAATGGTTTATGACCTGCGTATATTCACCTCTGACGCATCGCTTTGATACTGTAGGCTAGTTGTTGTTTGATCGTCAAACACCAAAGTACAATCTGATTTAGATGATCGTTTGTTCCTTTATCTGTTGCTGGTTAATTTATTTAGTGAAGTTCAAAGAGACTCACTTATGGTGAAAGACAAGCTTTCATAGAATTTTGCGCCTTGAATTTATCCAATTGTGTTTTAAAATCATTAAGAACTTCTAACTTTGCCGTGGAAACACACTGCTTGTGTGAATGTATCTAATTTTCTCTTCATTTCTATGGGTCACATTAAGCTGTGGTTTTAAATTACTTTAAAATAAAAATACATATGCTATAACTAGAAGTTTATAAGCGATGTTGTAGATAAATTGCAAGACAGCGTTAACAAAAGGTTCTTAATGATTCGTGTGCATGAAATCTGCACGTAATGTGCGAGTTACTGTTTGTACATGAGAGTTTAAGCCACAAGGAAGCAGCGCGTTAATGACGTCAAATAATTTGAACAGAAATCATTTAAAACGTGTATTCCCCCGATCAAAATGAATATCCAGTTCATGGCATAACTGTGCTTGAGACTCAACGATGCGAAATTTAACCAGGGGCAAAAACGAGAAAGTTTTGATCTGAGCACTCACGGAGTCGAGCCAGCGGGTCTAGAGCATAGACTGTGGTCTAGAGTGTGAGCTGGCCGGGCAGGACTGAATCTGCGGCGCGGCTTACTGAGGGCCTGCTGCGGCGGCCTGGTGCTGGAGGAAGACCCGTTTATTCGTGAGAATAGGGCGGCATTGCCCGAGACGCGAGCGTGGTGCTCGGCGGGCCTTATTGTCCATTTCTCTATTGCAGGAATTTTTGAATGGTCCGGTTTAGAGAAATGCGCAGAAGGAGATTGCGGATGTTTCGCCCGTGGTGGCGAGGACTCGTTTGTTTGGCCGGACGCCCGCAAGATAACACCAGTCACCAGAGGATTGCGGCAAAGATTCCTGAAGGACGAAAGATTCTTCATTGGACGGGAGAGCTCATTTCGGAATGTTAGGAAGGTAGGGCGAGGCGGCCAAATGCTGAAACTGTCAAGGAAGTTAGGTGAGTTGACAGAGTGAATATATATATGCTTCTTCTCATGCTGATAGGGTAGACATGGTAATTGTTTGATGAGTTGATTGATTGATTGCTTGATTATTTGAACGTGCTCCTCCCGAACTTTGTTAATAAAACATCATTTATGCGTGGATCTTGAAAAAACTAAAAACTAAAATTTCTGAAATAAGGCCACACAACACATAGTAAATATGTGTCAATAAGACTTTTGACTAATAGATGTCGTCGCCTATAGTTTTTTCTTCAAAATTATGTGAAAATAGTCTTGCTTTATCGTTCAAATAAAACCATACATTGATTTAAATTGATGTAAAACAGGTTTTGCTTGGAAAGCCAATATGCGAGGGGGGCATGAACAAGGAGTGGTTTACACCTGAATTACCACCCACTCTGCATAATGATGAGCCATTCACACAGGTGTGAAACTGGCTGAGCCACAATGCCAGGACAAAAGATATTTAGAAGAGGATGTATATTGACCATTTAAGATTTTGCTTACATCTATCTTGTACATATGTTTTGCTATTTTATTAAAAAGGTTACAATTACAACAATAATTACAATTTCAACAATATTTCAAGTGTACTCTTTCTTTGTAAAAAAAAAAAAAGATTATAGGCCTACATTTTATCTATGTATTCATTACTTTGAATATAGCCAACATTGGAACAGCTAACATCTTAGTTGATGACTTTATTTTTGACAAAAATAGTAGGCTATTTTATGTATAGAAATTGCTAAACAAAAGCTTATTTGACGAGGCAGTATATTCTACAGTAAAAACTGTACCCAAATCTACTAAACAAAATGTTGTCTTTCATATTTCGCCTGACTGTAACGTTGTTTTCATGAAATATTAGGGCATATAAATGTTCATTTGCAGTTTACGTTGCTTATACAAATAGCCTACATTTTATTTCAACATATTTCAGTCGATTTTTACTCATCTCAGTATAGCAATACAGTTTGCTAAAACATCATCATTCGTTGACGATAGGCTTTTGACTCGCGATCTTCGCAGTAGGCTAGTGAACGCACCAGAGAAATGCACATGTATTAGGCTACATAGTTTTTTGTTTTGGATGGTTTTGTTTAGAACCAGCTTTCTGTAAATATATTTCACATTTTTTAGACATGTGAGGCGAGTAGGCTCATGATTCATGATGATCTCCAGTTCAAGCACCTTATGTTGTGATTGCTAGCCTATATTTACTTTAAATCCAGGAAATTTGTTAATGAAAAAATTATTAAAATTAAGATACAATTGATACAAAACGAAATTCGTTTTAAAGAAAGGATTTGTACTTTCTGTTTTGAGGTCTCTGTGAAAGTTTGAAAGTCTTTTAGTGTTTTTTTTAGAGTGCTCGCGTCCATAATGGAGAACTGTCACGTAATATTGTTTTTTGCCAGCTGTGGTAAACAGCGCGCATCTATGCCGTTCATTCATTCATAAACAGAAACCCGAGAAGGAAAAACTTACTAGTATTCCTCAGCTCGTATTCCTCGTATTCCTTATTATTCCTCACAGCGCTGCGGGACGGTGTAAGCAAGTAATGTTCTGAATAAACTTGTGTTTTGGTTTTCTCGAGCTGATATGAGGGCGTTCACAGGATTGCGCAGATTACCTCAGCCATTTGCGTTTGAATAGCGTGCGCTCTCCGTGGGCGGAGTCACATTACATTTGAATTAGCTCTAATGAGGTCGACTGGAATCGCTCTCTTTTAATACAGATTTCACAAGATGAGAATATTTGTTTTTTATATAAATTACTTCATTAAAAAGAGGAGAATTCAAGCTTCATGCCTGTGTGTCTGAATGCCTGTTTGACTGAGTATTCGCTTTGTTATTGTTCATTTTCGGACGCGTTTCAGAATGGACTACACGGACAGAGAGAAGGCAGAACTCGCTTCGTGTTTATTTTTCTTTATTTGGCAAAAAGCACAACACTATGTTTTTATTGTGAGTATACACAAAAATAATACACATTTAACAGAATCGATTGATGTATGGAACTCCTATGGAAAATCAAAGTCAACAGAGTATTTATGAGTTTCTTTTACACTGATAAAAAAAAGCGAGCTGGTATCGCCGGCGATACCGTCGACCTCTGGGGGTTAAACATCCTTTTCAGTTACTTGATGGTAAACTTTTTTTGTATATATTATTATTGTATATCATTCATTATTCACCACAGGAGAGAAACAGACAACATTGAGACTTTTATACAATCTTACCCCAGTTTCTCCAGTTTACAGTGAGGATCCTGCAGTAGATCAGAGAGCAGCTTGACTCCAGAATCTCCTACTTTATTCTCAGACAGATCCAGTTCTCTCAGGTGTGAGGGGTTTGATCTCAGAGCTGAAGTCAGAGCAGCACAACCTTCATCTGTAACACCACAATCCCTCAACCTGTAGAGAACAATGACACTCTTCAGTCTCTCAGTTCAGGATCTACAGCTCAGATCAGCAGAACTTTGTGTTGAGGAGTCACGAGGCTCCATCTGAGAGTGGCATTTCATTCACTTCTCGGATGCCTCAAACTCGACGACAACGCAGAAAGGGTCACAATAAGAAGCCTGTAACCAATAATGCTGAAGACGCGCTTTCTGGTTTACTACAGCATATGAATGTCTAATGATAATTATTTTGTATGAAGAGTTTTCTGTCCATCACTGCTACTCTCAAGTCACATGAGGGAGCAGTGACAAGGGTCTTTGTCCACACATACAGAGAAGCTATTGTATCCTCTGGGGGATTTCCGTTGACTGGACAGTCACGCGGTCACTGAAAGGAGTGTCAAGACATATGCTGGGATCAGCATTCGTACATGTGATTTGCCTTACAGTAAATATGATGAAAGGTATTCGAATCTGGACTATAAAAAAAGCGACCTGGATGGGACTCAGTGCTCATCCTTGCAATCTACAGCCCAGGACGCCAGCAGTTCCTGGGTGCAAGAAGCTGTAACGCCTAGCTAATATTACTCTGTTAGTCTAAGTACTCTATTATATTCTGTAACAAGTATTCTTTTCATTTAGATTCTTTAAATAAATATTGTTAAACATTTATTCTAAATCATCTGACTGGAACTTGGAATTTTCGAGTACATTTTCACCTTCCTTTTCTGGACCAGGACGGTCCCAACCGGGGGAAAACTACAGAGGGTGAGCATGATTTTCTGATAAGTAAATCATTGTGAACTTTGATTGATTGATAAGCCTGGCTAAAGAAACAACTTATAACAGGGTTATTGTTGTATAGCAAACACGGTTGAAGAGTACCTAAAAAGGTAGATTTATACTACGACTGAGATATTTATTATATTTATAATTCTTATTATCTTTATAATAAAATACGAATTTGTAGAGACTATTCACCTAACTCTTAAAAGTACGACTAAAGGATAGGCTCTTTAGTTACCGCGGGATTATTTATATGTCCTGGTAGGATGTAAAATAATTTGGAACGGTATTAATCGTTGGATAAACTTTTACATGGGGGCTCGACGGCAAGTGATGAAATAATTCAATCAATCAAATTGAATGACCAAAAAACTTTGCAAAAGTAAATAGAGGACGCTCTATTAGAAGAAAAGCGAAACCGCGCGGCAGAACCAAAGAGTATCTGAAAAATATTAAAAACAATCCCGTTATAGAGGATAAAAGTTTCCTAGTCTGCATTTCCAAAAATAAAAGACCCAAAATGACTCAAATGGCTCAAATACCACCAGATTTGAATGTATGCCCAACTCCTCATCAGGAATCCGTATACCGTATCACTGTAACAAAACATGATAATTTCCAAAAGCTGAAAGCAGCTAGAGAAAAGGATGAGGCATGGTATATAGGAGATTATGAGATAAATAATGGACTAGAGTTATCTGCACTTCGGCAGCAGACGTGAGGGCAATTATTAGCAGAATTGATGATAATAGAATGAAAGGAGACAAAATTAAAGTTCTCTTTGAGCCAGGGATGGAAGTAACATACAAACCAACAACAGATTCCAGTATAGAAGTATACTATGGTAAAACGAGGGTTATGTATGATGGTACAGCTATACCTCAGAGAAAACGCAGGGATTCTCATGATACAGAAATGCATTATTCTGATGCAGAACAACCTGGCCCTAGCCCTCAGAAAAGATTAGACTTTCAGGAAGCTAGTCCAGGACTTCAGTACATACCACTGGCAAATGAATTAGTTCATACTTTAAATAGTATGAATAAAAATGCCCAGACTAAAACTAGAGGTGATGATACAACCACCGAAGGTGAAGATACTGAGTGGGATGGTGAAGAAAGTGTGGGGTGCCAGTGGGACGAACCAATCCCACAGAGAGGTAGAGTTAATCAGAGAAATTCAAGATCATTGTCTCGTGAGAGAAAGAGTAGTAGTTATGCCAGGGAACACATAGATCTGGCAGGGAGAAAAACTCTAACAGCTCCAGGGCATAATCTGAAGGATAGATTCAGAAGAGAGCCTGGATATATGCAGAAGCTATTCTTAGCGGCCACAGGGCCGACTGCTGATGAAATTTTAGATATGCCGAACACTAGCATAAAAGCTAAACACGATATGCTTGCAGAACAAAAAGACTCTTGTCAGAAAGCTCTGTCATTGTTGCTGCGTTTGACCCTATCTGAAAATAGAGGAAGACATGGTAGGGATCCCATTATGGGTGACATATTTGAACTCAGAAAGGAAGTTTTAAAGGAATCAAAACCCTCTATATATTATAGAAGACCTTTACCAGGAATTTCACCAAAGACTGAACTAGTGCAAAAAGATGAAGTGTACTGTGAGGAAGAGAGAGAAGGACATTTGCCCAGAGGGGGGCTGGGCATAAACTTAGCTGAAATATCAGCATCGTCGGTGAAAAAAGATAAAATTAGCCCACTGAATAGGGGGGCCTATAGAGAACAATATGACTATTGTGACGACTCTGTATCCAGTGTGTCTGTCGGCTTGGAGGATGACTTTAACCAGGGCGCAGAAAGAAAAACTAGATCGAGAACCAAACATCCCATTACAGCCACAGAAATAGGAATGTTCAATGGAATGAAGTTGGATCCAAAAGATAATATGAGAAGCTGCCAGAAAATAGTGCAGCTAGGGAAGAGGCTTAATATCAATGATGAAGATATAGAGCTAATGATTAATCAACTATTGGGATTAAATATAGGAATTAATGATGCTAATCTACACCAGAGGAACATTTCTGGTGAGACTAAAAAAGAATGGTATGAGAAAAGACTGAAAGAAATAAAAAGAAGTACAGGGTTACTACTATTCTGCAAAAACAGGGCCCTTGAAGGAAAAAGTACATCAGAAACTGTAGAAGAACTTTTGCTGTTTGACAAAGATCTCCCAGGTCTAAATAACTTGAAATCTTGGGGTTACGAGACTAAATGGGACGAGTTACAAACTTTTGCTGTGAGATATGATAGGAAGACCAAACAAGAGACAGAGAAAAAAGGCAATCAAGACTCAAATTTCCAGGGAAATAGTAAACAGCAAGGTCTGAGACAATCAGAGAGACTTAAGGCTCGAGGCCGTGATGGTCAACAGGGGCCCAGATATACTGGGCAGCAGAAATCTTACAGGGAGAACAGAGACCAATTTAGACCAGCAAGCTTTCAGAGGAGAGGAAGATCTCAGAGCAGAGGAGTGCAGAGAAAGCCTAATTGGGAACAAAGACCTCCATTGACAAAAAATGAAAGTAAGCAAACTAGCTCCAATTATGTTTCTAGGGATGAATGGGACAAAATGACTCCTGAGCAGCAGAACAAAATCAGGGAACAGAGAGATAAACAGAAGATGACTGCAGAAAAAAACATTGACTGTTGGACAGTCTAAGCCAAAATCTGTGAGACTTAACAAGTCTGAACAAAAACAAACATAGGAAATCCTTAAAGGAAAAGCGACCATCCAATCTGATTTAGTTAAAGAGCATGAAGGTTTCTTTTATATAGAATACAATGGTAGGACGTTCATTTTAGACACAGGTGCAGAGATTAGCTGTCTTAGTGACTTACCTGAGGATGCCATAAAACAAAAAGGTAGGATGAGGGTGTACAGTTTTAATAAAACTCAAGGCCCAATTGATACAGACTGGTATTTGTGGAAGGACATAGCCATTATTCCTAATCAGTCAGAAAACCTGATGACATTGCAGGACGCAACTAAAATTGTAGGTAAAATTGATAAAGAAATAACAGTCAGATGGATGAAAATGGTCGACCTTAAAAAGGAAATTACTAGAATGGTACAGGAAACCATACTTGATAAAAACAAATTGAGAGAAATCCTGGAAAAACATAAAGGTGGAGCCGCTAAATTTAAAAATGATGTAGGCCTATTAGGTAAAGAATATGAGTATGAAATTAAGGGAGGTGTGCATAAACCACAGCGGCAATACCCCATTAATAAAAAAGCTTTACCTGAAATTGAAGAAACTATTAAAGAATTAGAAAAATTAGAAGTAAATAAAGAAATACAAAATCCGATTACTAATTCTCCGCTGCAAGCAGTAATTAAACCTGATAAATCTTACAGGGTCGTTAATAACTTCAAATCTTTGAATAAAGTATCAGAACCGGATACGAGGTACTTGATTAATGCGAAAGATGTAACCAATGGTTTACCTAAGGGTAGAATATTGACTAAAATTGACTTGGCAAACGGGTTCTGGACAGTCCCGTTAACTGAAAATAGTATGGCTAAAACTGCGTTTACCTGCCGATTAAAATCATATTGTTACACAAGGCTCCCCCAGGGCTATAAAAATTACCGGTGACAGTTTATATTGATGACCTTTTGATCATAAATGACGATCCGGATGAACACCTGAGAATCGTAGATGAAGTGTTTACTAGACTGATAAATGCAGGTTTTAAGCCAAGTTACAAGAAAATCGAAATAGGTAAAGAAGAAGTTGATTTTTTAGGCTTTGCAATGACAGGGATGGATCGTGGATTATCAAAAACCACCAAAGAAAAATTGGAAGATTTGAGAAAAAACAGCCCAAAAAGCCTAAAAGATTTACAAAGCTTCATGGGACACATGAATTTTATCAGGGATCTGATACCAGGATACGCAAAATTGGCTAAACTGCTTTATGGGGCCACAAAAGGAAATGAATTTAATTGGAGCGATGAATTAGAAAACATCAGGCTACAATTAATTGACCTAGCATTAGCCTCAGGTAAAATAGCGAGAAGAGAATCGGATCAAAGGTTGGTAGTAAGTGTTGAAAATACTGCGGATGAAATAGAACTAGTATTGTATAATGAAAAAGATAAGAAGAATCCGATACAGTTCATGTCATACCCAAAACCTGCTAATCAGCTGAAACAGGAACCCAAAACAGCAACTGACATCTTAGCTAGTATTGCTAAATGTTTGATACCAATAAAAACCTTAGCCCTAGAACAACAGATAATTGTAGAATCTAAAGGTGAAGGCATCGCACAGCTAGTGAGAGAATCCAAAAACCTAGTCAGTGAAGCTCCTAAGATTCATCAGTTTACTTGGGCTAAATGGAGCAAATTGCTACAAGATACTCAGATAATTTTTGGACAAAGTAAACTAAACAAAAAAGATAAAATAACAGAAATCCCTAAAGGGGCTAATATTTGTTATTTTACAGATGGTTCAAAGGAAAATGAGCAAGTTTGGTGGGGCTTCATTCGTAAAGAAAACGGAAAAATAACTTGTAAACGGAAAGGTCAATTGTCTAGTGAAGACTCGGCACAACTGGCAGAAGTGAGAGCAGTCTTAGAAGCCCTAAGGCATATGAAAGCCACATCCACGAATAGAGGAATCATTGTCTCGGATAGTGATTATGTTTACAAAGCACTAACTGAGCATGTTGCCACTTGGAAACTGAATGGCTTCTGCACAGCTAAGGGAAAGCCATTAAAACAGGACAGTTTGTGGAAGGAAATTGCAATATTATTGGAAGATGTTAAACCTGTAGTGTTGCACCAAAGCAGTCACACAGTGCAAACTACATCAGCTGCCAGAGGTAATGCTGAAGTAGACAAATATATTAGACATAAAACGGTACAGACAATAAAAATTGTTAAAGTTATCACTAAAGCGAGTGGAAATAATATTGTTGAAACACTGCACATGGATTTAATGCATCCAAGCTTAGCTTATATGTCAAAATATTGTAAGGCCACAGGACTTAATATACAGAATCTAAAAGCTACCTACCTTAGAATAAGGAAAAAATGTCCTGAATGCAGAAAAGTCATGACCAGCAGGTTCAATGAATATGGAAAAATTAAAACGGATAAAGAGAATGAGGCATTATCTCTGGATTTTGCAGGCCCGATTAGGCCAGCCACGAAGTTAAAAAAACTGTTACTTTTTAGTGATTGTAGATAATTGTTCTAATTTTCTACAGATATATCCATGCAAACAAGCTACTAGTTCTGTAGTCGTACAAGCACTAAGAACATGGATCAGGTTTCGGGGGCCACCTAAAAGAATTAGGGGAGATGGTGCTCCGAACCTTACAGGACGAGAAGTTGAGGAATATTGTAATAAAATCGGGGTCGAATTGATAAAGAATGTGAAATATCGACCGGAAAGCAATGGGATAGCGGAAAACGCTGTTAAAAATTGTGAAATTTTTTTTATAAAGAACGAACAGGTGGGGCAGTGGGATACTTTGATTGATAAATGTACGCATTTTCTAAATTACAGAATCAAACCGAGTGAACTCAAAATTGAAGATCAGCCTGAGCAGGAAAATTTTAACGCCAATCCATTTAAGGTAGGCGATCAAGTAATTATACTGCATAAAATCAGAGGTAAAAGATTTAGGCATAAAACTGGGACCGTGGACACGGTAACAAAAGTCACTTCGAATACTACTGTACAATTAGAAAATAACGGCATTTGGTCCTTGAGAGACTTGATTAAGGCATAATCATGAGTCCATTATTGAATCAAAAACAGGATGGGTCAGGTGCCAAAACGAAGCGTATGAGCTACTAAGGGTTAAAAATGGCATGAAGACTGCCCTGATGGTACCATTAGTAAATTGATACCATTCACAAGCTGTTGTATTTGTGAAGCAACTGACTTGGCAGAATTACTTTGGGAAGGTCCGAATGAGTCTCGGCCTACCAAAACGAGCTTAAAAACACTCCCTACCATGGGAGAGCATAACCTTTTCTCCTGGTACAATCCAGAAGGTAGAATCGGCCACTGTGCCTTGGGAGAAATTTCAGTATGCGGAAATTGCAGACTAGGCAAACAAACATGGGTCATTCAAAAGATACAACGAGGAGAAACCAGTTGTGTCTGCCGAACCTGTAAAATATGTGAGGAAAAACTAATTGTGAGGAAATTCAGGACCAGCGAGCGGTCAGCTTAAGAGGACGCACGGCAAGAGCGCGCTAGTGGTTTTTCAGAATACTCAGTTCTCCTGTTATTTCAGTCAAGTCAAGTCAAGTCATCTTCATTTATATAGCGCTTTTAACAACGTAGATTGTTTCAAAGCAGCTTCACAGAGATAAGGGGATAATTTAAGGTAGCAGATATTGTTTTGGCTTTATAGCAGAGTTAAGTTATTTTCCATCTAAAGTTAGTTTTGATTGATTTGCTTCCGTCGCAACGATAATTTGTTATTAAATTAGGGGCCGCTAAGACGACACCATTCTCTCTACACAGACTTTAAACGCGAACCTGTGAGAAACGCTGATGGCGTTCACATGCGCATTTAGAATGGGTTCTATAGTTATGTGCGTTTGAAAATACGCAGGTTTGAAATTCCTACAAGCCAAGCCTAAACAAAGTACTTGTCTTTCCTTATAAATTTTGATAAAGAATTTTATTTTATTTTGTTGCTTTGGGGTAGGAACACGAAACTAATTTTCCCGACAACGCCTTATCTGTAGAGTGGTAGAGGGATCCTCCATAGGGAGAGACTAGTTGGCACTTCAGCACTGCGTTGTCATCGGTCCAGGCGAAGGTCCTTCGTCAGATCTGGATACGGCCTGGATCCGGCAGGCTGCAGGAAAACCTCGGGATAAACACACACTAAAATTAGCGTAGATGCCATTCTTCTTATGATGTAACGAGTACATCAGGATTTATGGGAAGTGATCCCGGTTCCGGCTGACCTAATCTATGCAGCCTAACATTAAATTATAGAAGTCTATAATGTATTATGTAAATGCTAGGTCAAAGAGATGTGTCTTTAATCTGGCTTTGAACTGACAGAGTGTGTCTGCTTCCCGGACAATGGTAGGAAGACTGTTCCAGAGTTTTGGTGCTAAATAGGAAAAGGATCTACCGCCAGCAGTCGATTTTGATATTCTAGGTATTATCAAGTGGCCGGAATTTTGAGATCGCAATAGACGTGACGGACTATAATGCGTTAAGAGCTCGCTCAAGTACTGCGGAGCTAAACCATTTAGTGCTTTGTAAGTAATCAGCAATATTTTAAAATTTATGCGATGTTTAATAGGGAGCCAATGCAGTTTTGACAGAACTGGGCTAATATGGTCATACTTCCTGGTTCTGGTAAGAACTCGAGCTGCTGCGTTTTGAACCAGCTGTAGTTTGTTTATTAAGCGTGCAGGGCAACCACCCAGTAGAGCATTACAATAATCTAGCCTTGAGGTCATGAACGCATGAACTAATTGTTCCGCATTTGTCAATGAGAGCATATGACGTAATTTAGATATATTTTTAAGATGGAAAAATGCGGTTTTACAGATACTAGACACGTGACTTTCAAATGAAAGATTGGTATCAAAGAGCACACCCAGGTTCCTAACCGACGACGAAGACTTAACAGAGCAGCCATCGAGTGTTAGACAGTATTCTAGGTTATTACATGAGGAAGTTTTTTGTCCAATAATTAGAAACTCTGTTTTTTCAGAATTTAGAAGTAGGAAATTACGAGTCATCCAATTTTTTATATCAGCTATGCATTCCGTTAATTTTGTGAATTGATAAGTTTCGTTAGGTTTTGAAGAAATATAGAGCTGAGTATCGTCAGCATAACAGTGAAAGCTAATTCCATGTTTCCTAATGATATCTCCTAATGGTAGCATGTACAGAGTGAATAGCAGCGGTCCTAGTACTGAGCCTTGTGGTACGCCATACTGAACTTGTGATCGATGAGACATCTCATCATTTACTGCTACAAACTGATAACGGTCAGATAAGTATGATTTAAACCATGCTAGTGCATTTCCCGTAATGCCAACATAATGTTCGAGTTTATTTAAAAGAATGTTGTGGTCAATGGTGTCAAATGCAGCACTAAGATCGAGTAACACTAATAGAGAGATACAACCACGATCGGATGATAAGAGCAAATCATTTGTGACTCTAACGAGAGCTGTCTCGGTACTATGGTACGGTCTAAATCCGGACTGGAAATCCTCGCAGATATCATTTCTCTCAAGAAAGGAACATAGTTGTGAGGATACCGCCTTTTCTAGTATCTTTGACAGAAAAGGTAGATTCGAGATCGGCCTGTAATTGACTAATTCTGTAGGATCAAGTTGCGTTTTTTTAACAAGCGGTTTAATCATAGCCAGCTTAAAGTTTTTTGGTACGTATCCTAGAGACAAAGATGAATTAATGATATTAAGTAGAGGATCTATGACCTCTGGAAGCATCTCTTTCAGTAGCTTAGTTGGTATAGGGTCTAACATACATGTTGTCGATTTAGATGATTTAATGAGTTTAGTAAATTCTTCCTCTCCTATAGCAACGAATGAATCAAATTTTTCCTCCGGGAGACTACAATGCACTGCCTGATGCGATACTGTAGTAGACGGTTGCATAGTTATAATTTTGTCCCTGATATTATCAATCTTGTAAGTGAAGAAGTTCATAAAGTCATTACTGCTGTGTTGCTTGGAAACTTCTGGGCTTGAAGCTTTCTTTTTCGTTAGTTTAGCCACTGTTTCAAATAAATACCTAGGATTATGTTTATTTTCTTCTAATAGGTTTGAAAAATAAGCAGATCTAGCAGCTTTTAACCCTCTAGGCGCCACAGTCGAGTTTACTCGACAAGATGCGGCACTGAATAAAACGGCCGATTTTGTCTAATAGGGTGTCAAATTTCGTTCGACCTCCCCTGCACTAGATGGCAGACATGTCATACTTCATCCCCGACTCAAAAAAACGTCATGCTTCTATACAAAATCTTCGAGCTAGAGCGCATTGAATCAGTGCGAACAAAAGCGGAGCTAGTGTGAGAGTGAGCCATTTTATCAGAGCAATATTGTCAACGTTAGCGAGTATTTGCATTAGATTATTATTATTATCATTATTATTATTAATATTATTATTATTATTATTATTATCTAATGGCATCAAAGCTTACCCGAAATGAAGTTTTGGGTCTTCTATTCGCGGACCCTGATTCTGAAGGGGAATATCTGCCTTCAGAAGATGACGGTGATTCTGAAAGTGAAAGTGTCCTACACCAAGCACAAACGGTGAATCCTTTGCCCAATACAGATAATCCTTTGCCCAATGTCAGTGGTGGGAACAATGTTTCCCGGGGTCGGAGTGTTCATATCGAAGCTAGCAGGCGTGTTAGTGTTGTGGGGAACGAGGCGGGAGATTTTTACCGCGCTGACCGCGTGCCTCTCCGCAATCGCGGCGACAGTATTGTGGTCGAGACTTCGTCTAATCCCACTGGTTATGTTAGACGAGGTCGAAGTATTCGTAGGACAGTTAGGGGGCAACGTGGAGGCAGGGTGGGGAGTCAAAATGACAATGACAGTAGTCCGAGCTGTGCACACTCGGCGCGCGCGCGAGGCAGATCTGGCCGCGCCCGCGCTGCTCGTAGCAGGAGCAGAGGCGGTGTGACACGCGGCAGAGGGGCTATTATGCATAGTCTATCGCAAGCTGATGGGAATGCCGGCTTTGAGTATTTTGCCAATGAGGATGAGTACCAAAGTTGGATAACTCCCTTTGATCAGCCAATTGGATATCTGGGGGAAAGAGAACTCTCCAATGCCAATTCGCCCCTAGATTTTCTATCACTCTTTCTCTCTGATGATTTCTGGAATTTACTTGTAAATGAGACAAATCGCTATGCCCATCAGTTTTTAGCCTCCCATCAGCTCCAGCCACACTCCAGATTTCATCAATGGTCTGATGTAACTCTCAGTGAAATGAAAGCTTTCTTTTCTCTGCATTTGAGTATGGGTCTGGTAGAGAAGTCAGAGTTGGAGGATTATTGGGCCGCATATTGGCCAACAGCAACACCTGGATTTGGCAAGGTGATGTGCAGGAATAGATTTGAGATGATTTTGTCTTTCCTTCACTTCACCAATAATGAAGAGTCTGTTGACAGGGGTCAGCCAGGGTATGACAGGCTATTCAAAATCCGTCCAATCATCAATTTGGTCATCCCCCGGTTTTCAGCAGTGTATGGTCCATCTAAGCAGCTGTCATTGGATGAAATGACCATTGCATTCAAAGGGAAATCAACCCTAAAAATGTACAACCCAAACAAACCAGACAAATATGGCTACAAAGTATTTGTTCTTAGTGAAGCCAAGTCAGGCTATGTGCTACAGTGGTCCATGTACACTGGACAAAGTAGGCCTAATGCAAGCGATTTAGGTGCTACACACCTTATTGTCCGTGAGCTGATGGCCCCGTACACAGGGAAAGGGCATGAGGTGTACATGGACAGCTATTACACCTCGCCAGCCATAGCAGATGAGCTGGCAAGCAATGATTCGGGTTTGTGTGGGACTGTCAGCAGTAAGAGGAAGGGGATGCCAAAGGGCCTCACCCGTGAACAGTTACCATTGAGCAAGGGAGATGACCCAGTCTTCATGAGGAAGGGGAAAATGCTAGCTTGTGCGTGGCATGATACAAAGCGCCTCACAATGCTCTCTACACTGCATTCCAACGCATGTGTCAGAAAGCGCATCAGGACCAAACACACTGAAAGTGGCTATAGGGAGATAAATAGGCCTGTTTGTGTTGATGACTACAATTCGTTCATGGGGGGTGTCGACACAGCAGACCAGAGAATGAAGACCTACCTCTTTCCCCATAGGTCAAGGAAATGGTACAACAGGATTTTCAATGCCATTCTCAGTGTAAGCATAGTGAATGCCCACATCATTTACTGCCGCTGCACTGCTGCTCCTCACAAGCCCCTGAAAGTCTTCGTGCAGGATGTCATCACTGCTTTACTGGAAGGCTTCTCCAGGAAAGAGAGCAACAAAGGCCGAAAGTCGTCCTCACTGGGAGACTTGCCACAGAGACTCACTGAGCGCCACTTTATCTGCCAGGCTGATGGTTACCCAGATTGTGTAGTTTGTTCTGATCGGACCCGCCCTAAAGGCCGCCGTCAGACAAAATACATGTGCAGGCAGTGTGGGGTGGGCCTTTGTGTTGTGCCTTGCAATGAGAGGTACCACACCATGAAACACTACAAGAAATGTCACCTGGATGGATAGGGAGTCATTATCTATACAGCAAAAGGCCTGCTACATAAAGTTTTTTTTTTTTTTTGTCTGCCTTTTTTATTTTATTTTTTTTACACTGTTGATTTACTATCTATTTCCCTGACCATTTAGTAGTGTACAATATGTGTTCTTTTTTGTGTTCATGTCCTTGTGATGTGTGCATCTTTTTGGTCAGCTTAAAAAAAACAAACAAAAAAAAACATAAAAACCACAAAAAGAAAAAAAAAAATACTAACATTGTCTCTCGTCTGTCTCTCGTCTTGTCTCGTCATCTCACTCATGATCTGTGCCTTGCCGTGGCGAGTGAGCTTTTGAACTAAACAGGTCTTGTCAACTTGTGTTTGTGTGTCATATGAATAATATATATGTGCCCCATACATGGAATCAGAGTGCCTACTGTATGTAGTAAATGGAAAAATCTCTACAGCAAAAGGCCAGCCGTTACATGCATTCGGTTTGTTTCTACCATTTATTAGTAATGATTTACACAGTTTGTTTTCTACTTACTATTTACCTGAGCATTCAGTATTGTGCAATATAGCATACAGAAGGTGAGGAACATTTTGGGGGGAAAGAAGTGCTGCATTTTATCATTTAAACATGTGACTTTTCATGAAAATTCTATAATCCAAGATGGCCGCCACCATATGACGTCATAATATGCAAATTAGATGGGAAAATGTAATCTCTACATAAACTTTGGGTCATCCTTAATAATTCTCTAATTTACAGAAAGTCTCTATCTTTTATCACTTTTAAGATATAGCCTTTTGAAATTAAGATGTCAAAATCGAACGTTTTAGGAAAAAACCTCTGGCGCCTAAAGGGTTAAAGCCTCACTGTAAGCAATTGAGCTCTCCTTCCATGAAATGCGAAATACCTCTAGCTTTGTTTTCTTCCAGTTGCGCTCCATTTTTCTGGCTGCTCTCTTAAGGGCCTGAGTGTGCTCGTTGTACCACGGCGTTGGATTATTTTCTTTAATCTTCTTTAAGCGCAACGGAGCAACTGTGTCTAAAGTGCTGGAAAAGAGAGAGTTAAACGTTTCTGTTGTAATATCTAGTTCTTCTAAGCTATCTGGGATGCTGAGATGATGAAACTGATCAGGAAGATTATTAATAAAGCAATCTTTAGTGGCAGAAGTGATAGGTCTCACATATTTGAAACACGGAGTTGTCTTTGCAGCCTTGGCTAAATGCAAATTACACGAGACTAGATAATGATCTGAGATGTCATCGCTCTGCTGCAGAATTTCAACAGCATCAACATCTATTCCGTGGGATAATATTAGATCTAGAGTATGATTACGACGATGAGTAGGTCCTGACACGTGTTGTCTAACTCCAATTGAATTTACAATGTCTTTAAATGCCAATCCCAATGCATCTTTTTCATTATCGATGTGTATATTAAAATCACCAACAATTAGTACTTTATCTGCAGTCAATATTAATTCTGATAGAAAGTCCGCAAATTCTTTGATAAAGTATGTATGGTGCCCTGGTGGCCTGTATACAGTAGCCAGCACAAATCTCAAACGTGATTTATCGTTTACACTATATTTTACATTAAGCACCAATGCTTCAAAAGAATTATATTTAAAACTTGATTTCTTAGTGGTTTTGAAACTATTACTATAAATTACAGCAACACCACCCTCTTTGCGTTTCAAACGAGGCTCATGTTTATAACAGTAATCTTGCGGGGTTGATTCATTTAAAGTAATGTAATCGTTTGGTTTTAGCCAGGTTTCTGTCAAACACAGAACATCTAGGTTATTATCTGAAATCATATCATTAACAATGAGTGCTTTTGAAGTAAGCGATCGAATATTCAGCAACCCAAGCTTTAGCATTTGCTCATCTGTATTATAGCTGTTTTTTATTTGTTGAACATCAATTAAATTTTTAACCTTAGATGGGTTAAAACGTTTTTTGGATTTCCAAATTCGGGGAACAGACACAGTCTCTATATGATGATAGCTAGGTGAAAGAGGCTCTATGTGATGGGATTTATCTGACCTTGGTAACGCGAGGCCGCTAGCAGACGGTCGGTTTAGCCAGTCTGTCTGCTTCCTGACCTGAGCCCCAGATTGTCATGTTTGAGCTCTAAGACTATGTGCCATATTACTAGAGAGAAGAGCAGCACCATCCCAGGAGGGATGAATACCATCTCTTTTCAACAGGTCAGGTTTGCCCCAAAAACTTTTCCAATTGTCTATGAATTCTATATTATTAAGCGGACACCACTTCGACAGCCAACCGTTAAGCGAACACAATCTACTAACTATCTCATCACTCCTGCGAACAGGAAGGGGGCCAGAGCAAATTACAGTCCTTGACATCGTACTTGCAAGTTCACACACCTCTTTAATATTAATTTTGGTGATCTCCGACTGGCGGAGTCGAACATCATTAGTGCCGACATGAATAATGATCTTAGAGAATTTACGATTAGCATTAGCCAGCACTTTTAAATTTGCTTTGATGTCAGGCGCTCTGGCTCCCGGCAAACATGTGACTATGGTGGTTGGTGTCTCTATTTTCACGTTCCGTGTAATAGAATCGCCAATAACTAGGGCACAATCATTCTCAGTGGGTGTTTCACTGAGCGGGGCAAATCGATTTGTTATGGTAATCGGAACGGAAGAGTGGTTTTTTGATCCGCGACTAGAGCGATCCCTCACTGTCACCCATTTGCCCGGCTGCACAGGCTCTACTTCAGCCGGAACCGACTCATGTAAAGAGTTCACTATGCTATGCGCATCCAAAACATCTGAAGCTCTGGCACTCTTACTATCCTCAATTAAAGTTTGGATGCGTGTTTCTAATTCTGAAATCTTCTCTGTCAGCCTAACTGTCTCCTTACATTTATCACATATAAATCCTATATTGCCAACAGAGAAGTCTATGCTAAACATGTGACATGAAGTGCAGGTGACAATAACAGGACAAGACATTACTCACCGTGTTTGTTGACTGATTCTTACTCACCTGAGCTTTTATGAACTCAAAGGCGCGGACGCGCGAGAGAAAAATAAATAAATAAAAATAGCCGAGCGCACGGGTGGCGCGTTAACAGGCTAGCGAATTACTAGCGTTTTGTGCTAGTAGTACTAATAGCAGAAGCTAGCGATGTCAGTTTAATCAGAGATGTTGGGTAAAATGTAGTAGTATAAACAACTAGAAATGGTAGTAAATGATGGTTCAAAACAAAGAAATACAAGGCTAAGACGGAGCTTACAGCACCGAAGCAAACAAACACACTCACAGCAGGCAGCGAGGCAGCAGGCAGCGATTTCAGTGTTGTATTTGACTCAAGGTAAGACTATCTTCGATTCTCTGTTTACTTTCCTTTTTTAACTTCACATAATTCTGTATTTTATTTAGACGCGTTGCTACATTAATCAATGGCCGCGCGTGGAAATTATTATTATTATTGCAGTTCTAATAGCACTTAAGTATTGACTCCTAGCAGTTTCGATTTGCCCCATTCTCGCTTTATGACTTAATTGGCCGACTGAGACAGCTGTCCTCACTCAAGCAGTGATAGCATTATATCTATATCTATGTAATTTGCGCGCTGTCGCGGAAGCGTCAGCAGAAGCGTTCAGCTCTCGTGTTCAGCCTCCTCGTGTGAAGACCGACTCGGGTAAAGACCAGCGACTCTACCTGCGCGACTCCACCGAGCAAGGACACCAGAAAGGCACTTAAGTATCTCCTTCTCCCTTTCCCTTCCCACTTTTTATCGTATTCTTCACCCTCCTCAACATGTGCTTTCAATACATTCCTGTTATCTCTCGGCAACGCCCTTTCATCACACGCAAAATGCAGCGCAATACTGCTAATCTACGTCCCATTCTCTCATCCTCGCACACACCTCTCTCTCTTTCCGTGGGTCTATGGAATTGTCAGTCAGCAGTCAATAAAGCTGACTTTATTCCAGCCTTTGCATCTCATTCTACTCTTAGTATCTTGGGCTTGACTGAGACCTGGATTCGTCCAGAAGACTCAGCAACCCCCGCTGCTCTCTCTAGCAATTTCTCCTTCTCTCACTCCCCTCGCCAGTCTGGGAGGGGTGGGGGTACAGGGCTTCTCATTTCTAACAATTGGAAATACTCAGCACTCTCTTCTCTATGCAACAACAACTCATTTGAATATCATGCTATTACACTTACAACTCCCAATAAGATCCATATTGTAGTAATTTATCGCCCCCCAGGTCAGCTGGGAAACTTCGTAGAGGAGCTGGATGTGCTGCTGTCCTCTTTTCCTGAGGATGGCACCCCACTTCTAGTCTTCGGTGACTTCAACATCCATTTCGAAAAGCCGCATGCAACTGACTTCATCTCTCTCCTAGCCTCTTTCGATCTCAAACGACTTATCACCACAGGTACTCACAAATCAGGCAACCAACTGGACCTGGTTTACACACGCAACTGCATCACAGACAACATCTTGGTGAGACCTCTCCATGTTTCAGATCATTTCCTCATTACTTTCAGTCTACATCTCTCTACCCCTGCACCACCAACCCCCCCACCAGTCTCTTTCAGGCGCAACCTGCGCTCACTTTCTCCCTCTCATCTTTCCTCGGCCGTGTCATCTTCTCTTCCCTCACCCTCACAATTCTCATCTCTGGATGTGAATACCGCAACGGATACCTTATGCTCCACTCTAACCTCTTCTCTAGACATTATCTGCCCTCTCTCCTCCAGGCCAGCACGCGCTACTCCCTCCAACCCCTGGTTGTCTGAGGTTCTTCGTGAACACCGGACCGAACTCAGGGCAGCGGAGAGGAAATGGCGCAAATCAAAAGACACATCTGACCTGAGTATGTATAAATCTCTCCTCTCTTCCTTTTCTGTTGATGTTCATGCTGCAAAATCTTCCTACTTCCACAACAAGATCAACAACTCCTCCAACACACGATCACTCTTCAAGACATTCAACTCTCTCCTCTGTCCACCTCCACCACCACCCACCTCCTCTTTAACTGCTGACGACTTTGCAAACTTCTTCACCAACAAAACAACAACTATCAGCAGTCAGTTCTCAGCTCCACACACACAGGAACCCAGACTGACCCCTTCCACAGCCAATAACCCTCTGTCCTCCTTTTCCCTGCTAACCAAGGAAGAAGTATCTACACTTCTCCTCTCCAGTCATCCTACCACCTGCCCTCTAGACCCCATCCCCTCACACCTTCTACAAGCCATCTCTCCCACACTTCTACCAGCACTCACACACATCATCAACTCATCCCTCCATACTGGCACCTTCCCTACAGCATTCAAGCAGGCTCGGGTTACTCCACTGCTTAAAAAACCAACACTAAACACATCATTTGTAGACAATTACAGACCTATCTCTCTCCTACCATTCATTGCGAAAACACTTGAAAGAGCTGTGTTCAACCAAGTAACATCCTTCTTGTCTCTAAACAACCAGCTGGATGTCAACCAATCTGGCTTCAAGAAAGGGCACTCAACTGAGACTGCATTACTGTCAGTCACAGAAGCCCTACGGATCGCAAAAGCTGCTTCCAAATCTTCAGTCCTCATTCTCCTAGATCTGTCCGCTGCCTTCGAAACTGTGAATCATCAGATCCTTCTGTCCAGCCTCTCATCACTGGGCATCACAGGAACTTCCCTCCACTGGTTTGAGTCCTATCTCACAGGTAGGTCCTTCAGGGTCGCATGGAGAGGCAAGGTATCCAGATCGCATCAACTGACCACAGGTGTTCCTCAGGGTTCCGTGCTGGGACCCCTCCTCTTCTCCATCTACACCACATCACTGGGACACATCATACAAGCACACGGCTTCTCCTACCACTGCTATGCTGATGACACACAGCTCTTCCTCTCATTTCAACCAGATGATCCCACAGTAGCTGCACGGATCTCAAGCTGTCTGGCGGACATCTCAACATTGATGAAGGAACATCACCTGCAGCTCAACCTGGCAAAAACTGAGCTTCTCGTCCTCCCTGCCAATCCGTCTCTACAGCACGACTTCACTATCCAGCTAGATTCATCATCAATCACCCCATCAAGGTCGGTCAGAAATCTGGGAGTAACGTTTGATGACCAGCTGACCTTCACAGATCACATTTCAAAGACAGCTCGATCATGCAGGTTTGCACTGCACAACATCAGGAAGATCAGGCCTTTCCTAACTGAGCATGCAACACAACTTCTCGTCCAGGCCCTGGTCATTTCTAGGCTTGACTACTGCAATGCTCTTCTGGCTGGACTTCCATCATGTGCAACCAAACCTCTACTGATGATCCAGAACGCTGCAGCTTGTCTTGTCTTCAACGAGCCAAAAAGGGCCCACGTCACTCCTCTGTTCATCTCTCTGCACTGGCTACCTCTCGCTGCTCGCATCAAGTTCAAGGCATTGACGCTCGCTTACAGATCTATCACAGGCTCAGCTCCCTCCTACTTTCACTCACTACTACGAGCCTACATCCCTACCAGAAGCCTACGATCGGTCAACGAGCGACGTCTCGTGGTTCCATCACAGAGAGCCACAAAATCACTGTCCAGAACATTCTCATTCACAGTTCCATGCTGGTGGAACGCTCTCCCCTCCCTCATCCGGAATACAGAATCCCTGACAACCTTCAAAAGACAGCTGAAAACCCATCTCTTCCGTGAGCACTTAACCTCATAAAAAAAAAAAAAAAAAAAAAAAAAAAAAACCTTTCCCTCTAAAACCTCACTTATTGGGCTTATGCTACTCTGAATAATGCCTGAACTTCGTATCTTGAGCACTTCTTGCGTTGCTTTTGTTTTTTGCCTCTTCATGATGACTCGCTTAATCTAGTCCTAACTTGTAAGTCGCTTTGGATAAAAGCGTCTGCTAAATGACTAAATGTAAATGTAAATGTAAATTGTACTAGGCTCAAAATGTTCCTGTAAGTTTAGAGATTCTAAACTGGAACTGTGCAACAGATGTGAACAGCTAGAAGAGCAGCAATGGGTCCAGACTGTCAGTAAGAAAGAAGTCTGGTTAACCAGAAAATCGAAATTAGCCATGGGATGCGTTTCACAGGGTAAAATTATGACCGCATGGGTTAGTAATCCGATCCAATTAATGGAGGATGATGAACAAGCATGGCTATATCGATACTGTGAGTTGTCAGGGCTTGGTAGCCCCTCCTATACAGACCCGCTGGAGATTGGATCTGTATTAGGTCAGGTACTGGGACAAATCACTTGTTTGGATGTGTGGGAAAGAGTTGTCTCACATAATCTAAATGACCCAAAGCAAACCATCTTTGTGAAATGACAGGGACAGTATGAACGCAGCTCAGCCGAACAATTAATTATTACTGAAATTAAAAATATGAGCTTCCTAATTACAGACTATAACTACGAGTCCAGAACATGGGAACTGGGTGTAAGAGAGACAGACATCACAAGAATGTCCAGAAGTCAAATAATTATGACCGGGGAAGCCAGTTACAAAATTAAACATGAGGAAAATGATGCATCCATGATTAACCTGTTAACCGTTGCCAGAGCGCGGGCGCACTGAAGCGGTTTTAATTATATATAGTTCAAAGTTACTATCAGATTTAATGTTATACCTTGACAAACTATACATCATTAAAAAGATATAAGACTCAAGTTTCAGAATTTGACCACTATTGTATTCTGAGAAATTTATAGCGACAGTTATTTCTTAACCCTCTGGAGTCTGAGCGGTTTTCTGGGCCCTTGAGATGTTCTGACATGCCCTGACATTTGTGCTTTTTTCAGTTGCTTATAAACATATTAATGGCAAAGGTGTAAATTCACTCTATAAAGCACAAACAGGGCTACAATAATATGTGAGCCACATGTATGTACATGTTTTCATTTTTGAGAGAATAATGTTTATGCATGGATATTGAAAAAACTAAAAACTAAAATTTCTGAAATAAGGCCACAAAACACATAGTAAATATGTGTCAATAAGACTTTTGACTAATGGATGTCCTCGCCTAGAATTTTTTCTTCAAAATTATGTGAAAATAGTCTTGCTATATTATTCACATAAAGCCATACATTGATTTAAATTGATGTAAAACAGGTTTTGCTTGGAAAGCCAATATGCGAGGGGGGCGTGAACGAGGAGTGGTTTACACCTGAATTACCACCCACTCTGCATAATGATGAGCCATTCACACAGGTGTGACACTGACTGAGCCACAATGCAAGGACAAAATATATTTAGAAGAAGACTTATATTGACCATTTAAGATTTTGCTTACATCTATCTTGTACATATGTTTTGCTATTTTATTAAAAAGGTTACAATTACAACAATAATTACAATTTCAACAATATTTCAAGTGTACTCTTTCTTTGTAAAAAAAAAAAAAAAGATTATAGGTCTACATTTTATCTATGTATTCATTACTTTAAATATAGCCAACATTGGAACAGCCAACATCTTAGTTGATTACTTTATTTTTGACAAAAATAGATTGACAAAACATTTGAATTAGCTCTAATGAGGTCGACTGGACTCGCTCTCTTTTAATACAGATTTCACAAGATGAGAATATTTGTTTTTTATATAAATTACTTCATTTAAAAGAAGAGATTTCAAGCTTCATAAAGACATATATCACGTGTATGTGTGAGAAGTATTCGCTGAGTTATGATTCATTTTCGAACGCGTTTCAGAATGGACTACACGGACAGAGAGAAGGCAGAACTCGCTTCGTGTTTATTTTTCTTTATTTGTCGAAAAGCACAACACTATGTTTTTATTGTGAGTATACACAAAAATAATACACATTTAACAGAATCGATTGGTGTATGGAACTCCTATGGAAAATCAAAGTCAACAGAGTATTTATGAGTTTCTTTTACACTGATAAAAAAAAAGCGAGCTGGTATCGCCGGCGATACCGTCGACCTCTAAGGGTTAATTTGTGTCAGGAGTTATGAAATGAAAAAATGAGTCGATACCTTTGATATGAATTATGCGCGTCAGCCGCTTTCATTCATAAAAAAACTCCCGTGCCGTCGTCATGACAGCGATACACAAAACAACGTCCTTCTAGGCTTTAGCTAAAAAATGTGCAGATTTGGAGAAAAATGTATATATTCTCATAGGTTTACATCAGATTTCTATAGACAGGAAAAATATTTATTGAATTTATACCCAAATGCGTCGATGTAATCATTATGAGCGTTTGCATAACTCTGATACTGTGTTTTCAATTCATACCAATAGCCTGAGGGCGCCCTCGCCGCCCTGTGCACAGTATTAGAACATGAAGAAGTGCCATAATCATGTGACAATCCAGGAAGCCTCGAACACACACACAGCTAACAAGAGATTGCGCTAAAACTATGGCTGTAACATGCAGATACAGACGTTTTGAAGACAATAAACATGTTTGCTATGATATTTGAGTTACCTGTGTTTTTCAATCCATGCCAGGTATTTCCATAATAATAGATTATATTTATAATGTAATGTTAATCTATATAGAATCGTTGTGCAGAACACTATCCAATAGTATATTTTCTGTCTGATTTTTTATCTGAAGCCAAATTAGATCACAGAAAATTATTTAAAATACTCGATTTGCTTTATAAAGTAAGTTTATAAGCACAAACATGGTTTTAATCTCATAAATTGTCGTGTATTGATGGTGTGCTAAGCTAACATGCTAGCTAGCCCTAGGTGCACCTGCCACCTAGAAGTTATATTTTTATTATTTTTTGAATGCTTACTGAAATGTTTCTTTATTCAAGAAATGCATTTGGTACAGTTTAAAATGTGAGGTGAACTTTGAGAAAAGAAATGAGTGACTGAAACCATATGAATAGCCTGTGAATAGCCAGTCGTTAGTAACTATAATGCAGACAAAAGAAATGCATATTTACAGCCATAACCAGGCTGGAGAAGTGTGAATGTGTGCAGGGGGAGACTGAGACTGAATGGGGCTCGTTTGCACCACACAACAATAAAGACAATATACTGGATAGATGGTTAGAAGATGACAATAAACATCAGTAGTATTTTAGCGTCAAATCAAAATAAAGTCACATGACATGGTCTTGAAAAACATTTCACTAAATACAGAGTTTTGGACTTATTATCTTAAGATTTTAAACATAAAATGTTTAGACATGTGGCATTAGCTTTAGTGCATTTCTAGATTGCTCCAGTGCCAACTTCAATTTTATTTTCATGAGGATGTTTCATAAAAACTAATTTCTAATAACTTTACAAAACTTTGAAGCTATTTATAACAATTTTTGTCATTATGACAATAATTAATTCTACATTTACAATAAACTGCCAGGTGTCAGCTTTCAAATGAGATCATACTTGTGCTTTTTGTACAAAGGGTTCATGAACTGTATCTGTTTCAGTTTGGGTATGTCATTTCTTGGGATTTTTCAAAAGTGGGGTTGCAGCTTAACAGGTTAAAACACTGGTGGTGAATCTATGTTGTACCAGGGGTTACATGGGCATCGGCTTTGCCATACAGGGTTTTAATATTGGTTGGATGACAGAAGTTAAACCTTTTAAACAAAGGCTTCGAGACTGGCTGCTAAAACAACACTTCTAGGGTCAGACAGGCAATTCTTTGTTTTCTCACCCACAGCAAAAATGCCTACAGGGGGGAGTAGACAAAGACTGAAAACCATCTGCAAAAGGCTCCATCAAGAGAAGACAACATTTTCAGGAAATGATAGCATGGATAAGTATGGCTTTCATTCTTTTTATATGCATTTTGGCTGGATTCGGAACAAAGGAAACAGAGGAAATCTATACTGTCTATCCTTGTACTAAAATGGAAAAGATAGTTAAATTACACTGCTATAATCAGACAATAATGGTTAAAGGTTCATCTTTGATCTTAGCAGGAATAGTATACAATCCTGAAAATAATGCCAAGCTAATAAGAAACTGGATAGCAGACATAGATCCAGAATACTGGAATTGTACTAGTGAAGGAAGTTTCTTAGAATCAGCTGCAGATTATGGTCCAACAACTGAAAAATGATTAACTGTAATGAAATGGAATAAACTACAACTACTAAACCAAACACATGTGTTATTAACAGGCCAAGAAATAAATGGTAGTGCAGCTAGAAACATTAGTGTAAAAAACTTTGATCTAGTATGGTGGACATATTCGCATGGAAAGACAATCTCCACTTTAGAATGGGATTGTGAAACAGGCAAAGCAAACATAAAAAGATTAAAGATATTAGACGAAGAGAACCAAGGTATATTATAAGTAGCAGATGACTTAGAAGTGACAGATGACATGGAGGAGACCAAAGAAAGGGAGTCACCAGAGCTAAGTCCATTGACACCTGCAGCGCAACGCACAGGACCAAAACCAATAGATCGTTGGCTTCGTATGAGTGAATTCCAAGATAAAACTATAATTCATTCAATCCATGAAAGCAAACCTATAATTCCTGCAAAAACCACGGAGTGGATAAACTGTTATAATAGGCCCATGGCTACGCCGATGTGCAGTAAGCTGCTGGGTTGTCCATGGGTGGGGAAGATGATCTGGCCAAGTAATAAAGACAGATCAACAGTTGATCACAAAAAGCAATGTGCTCACAGATTGAACAAAAATAAAAAAGTTTGGTATTGTGTCATAAAAGCTGAAGCTCCATGGAATCAAACTCTTATGGAAAAATATGAAAAAGATACTATTACTATATGGCACAAATGGATAATAAAGAATTATAATTTCACACAAGGAACAGGCAGTGAAACAGATAGGACTACGTGGACTGTGAAAGCCACATTAGAAGGAAAGAAAAGAGCAAATGGAAATTATAAACATCCATACACTCTAGAATATTCTCCAAATGCAGGGATTCCAGAAAAACTTATAACTATCTCGGGAATAGCAAAGTATCTAACAACGAAGGTGATGGAGCAACAATACAGGAGTGCATTGTTGTTATACATGATGCAGGGAGGAGAGGCGTTAAAGCATTATACCATCACTAAAAGACCTAATGGTTACATAAGATACCACGGAAAGCATCAAGATATAAAAGATGTACATACTGGAAGAAAAGAAGGTAATCTTATATGGCCGGTGCATATGAAGTATCTAGGTTCACATAAAATTTTAAACTCCTATAAATCCCAGATGATAGGCCAGTGGGAAAGTGGTTATTATTTAAAGGTATCTGATCCAGATAATTATTCCTGGGGGACTCAGAGTAAAATATATATCAGACCCACTAAGGGAAATTTCAGCAAAAGATGGAATGTCACAGACTGGTATGGAGGGCTATGTACCCGAAGGTATGAAATAGAGATAGTAAAATCTTCAAAAGGAAAATGATTAGCATATACCATGAAGTGTGTTAAAGAATTTGATTTAGGAACAGAAGTATTGATGGTAGGTGAAAGAATGGATAATAAAAAGATCGAATTTTGGAGTGATCGCATAGAGAATAAGTACTTATGCACTGGAGAGCTATTTAATAATTGGCAGCATGCAACTTTTAGTGCCCCCATAATGCAATCTTACGCAGCTAAGAACATGAAAGGAGGCATTGATAGGAATTATATGTCATGCAATTATGAGGCCATGGAAGGCGCCTTTTGGGCAAAAGAGAATTTGAAAATTACCCCCCTGGTTTTAAAACAAATGATCGGAGAAACACAGATAAGGAAAATATGTGCTATTATGCCTTATATTAAATATATAAGTGAGTGGAAAGACTTATTACATCCGGTCGATGATATGACAGAATCGGAAAGTCTTGGCGCTCATTGGATTCACTGTTTAGATTACTGGTCAAAAACCAGAAGCCCTTCAGACGTAACTCTAATTAAATTAATTGGAAGAGTAGTGAAAACTGCATTCGAAGACATAGGCGGGAAAATTAAGGCAGTGGCTACAAAGGTATGGAGTATAATGACAGACGCATGGGAGATAATAAAAACTGTTCTTTATTGTGTGGGAATTACGATAATGATAATTGTGATAATAGGTATCCTAATTAAATTAGTGAAAATATGCTTACATTGTAGGAAGCTAAAACAGTTAGCTGCCCAAGCCAAATATAGAAAAATTCGACTGTCAGCTGATCTTTCAGAGTCCGAGAATGAGAGTGAAGGAGAAGTGCCTACGGCTAATTCAAAGATCATAAAAAGTTAGTAGCTCGTAAAACCACTTCATTCTCCTGAAAACCAGCAGACTGAACTGAGCAAACCAACTAAGAAGTTTTTGAGAAACCTGAACATGGCTTCAACCAAACCAAACTGGGGAAAAAATTACACTGCAGCTTGTCCTGAATTGCCGGTAAATAAATTTCAAATTATAATCTACAATGTAAATTTTGATCCTTTATTGGATATTGATGTTAGTGGGGTTTTCAGGGGTTATGGAAAATTCAAATTGTAATGTGTAACCTAGCCTCATTTAATTTGAAGAAAAGGCTAAGTCTGGCAAGCATGATAGTCGGACAAGTTGTAAAAAAGCCCTAAGATAAAATCCATTTTTGGACTTAGAGGCCTAATCAGATTGGCAACACTTAATATAATACTTTTTTCCATGTGATTTACTGAAGTATTATCTTGAGATCCAATCTGTAAAGTACATAGTACTCTCTTCTACACTAATTGGTGATTTGGTATACTTGCCACAAGAAGAGTAGACGTTGAAAGTACAAAAATGACTGTTTATGAAATAACTGTATTTACAACTGCATTTATGATGATGATGATGATAATTGCAGAATAGCATGATGATCATGTAATGTGTGGTATAGCAATATTGATAGTTAGTAATGATTGGTTTTATGTAACAAAACTGATAAAGAATGTTGTCTCAATATTGAGCTGACAAACCCTTTTTGTAACTTATAAATAGGAGGGAACAACTTCTGGATGGAAGAGGAAAAAATACATAGACAGCATCTCAAATGAAATTTGTGGACCAAGAAATGTGTTTAAAGGGGTGGTGAATTACTGTCTCATGAATACTGAGTTTTTTACACTGTTAAAGAGTTGGATTCCCATGCTAAACATGGACGAAGTTTAAAAAATTAAATTGTACGTTTGAAGGAGTATTTCTGTGCCAAAAATTGTCCTTCCGGTTTGTCACAAGTTTCGGAAAGTTTTTTTCGAGTATGGCTCTGTCTCACGTAAGATAGGGCGGAATTTCCTTATATGGGTCCAAAGGGCACTTCTGCGCAGGCGCGCGCACTCGTAGACCACCAGACAGACAGTGAAAGCAGTTTGCCATCAGAGCGCTCTGCTCGGCTGAGGGCGGCTTTTGGAAGTAAATGTCACCAAATAAGTGTGTTTTTGGATGCCAGGGCAAGAGAACCATGCACATATTCCCAAAGAACCCAGCGTTAACGGACCAGTGGATGGAGTTTGTTTTTTTAGAGCATCAACGGAGCTGTGTAAGACTTTCCCTGCATTTCGAGTCGAGATGATTGTTTTACAAACAAAGCCCAGATCGTCTAATGCATCTAATGGATCGAGCAGTCGCAATGATAAAGGTTTGCGGTCGTGATTGGAAGGAACCGGTGAGTAAAACTGGTATCTGCTTCAGATGTCTCTGTGTTGTTAGTGTGGCGCGTTAGCTCACAGCGTTAGCTTCGCCCACACGGCCATTAGACAGTATAGCAGCTAGCACACGGCCCGCCTCCAGCCGATCGATTTTTTCCGGAAATATTCGGTACTGCCTATCTGTCTTTTATAAATATAATCAAACTAAATACTTTTTGGAGATATTAAGGATGCAATACTACTCTATAGGTACTCAAGATTAACAGGAGATTGAGTGAAAAGGGGCTTTTCACCCCCCCTTTAAAAAACAGACAAACTGTGTTATATGTGGAATGCTTCCAGGAGGCTTAAGAATAAGATGTTTTTTGATGAATCAGTGGCAAGACCGCTGTTCAAATTGTACTCCAATACAAAATGTAAAGATGGATGAAATTGTAAAAGTGACTGTAACTCAGCGAGGAAGAAGAATGGACTGTAAAGGTCCTTGGGTGTCAAAAAGTTATATAAAATGGTGCATGGCAATGAAATTTAAATTCTGTAAGGCCAGTGAAATTCTAACCATACAGGCTGGAACTAAAAATAATTATACTGCTACCACATATCACCTAGAACCAAGGGTGTATCAAAAGAAAAAGAAAAATGGAGACTTACAAATGATAGTAGGAATAATTTACAGGCACTGGATTCTGGATAACTCAAGCCAACCCGGAAGTGCTAGAAAAAAGTTCAGTTATAGCTGTGTGTATGTTTCCGCAGAAAGTCCTCATATCAAAGGCCCACGGAGAGTGGACGATGGTATCGCTAACTCTGGAAGTGGCCGAAAGAGGACTCATCTTCGCAGTCAAACAATTGAACCTGGACCGACTGTTGAAGGTGTGGCGGAACAAACACGAGTTTCAGTGGCAGCCAGCACTCAAACCTTGGAACAGGCAGCAGGTTATCCAGAGTCTGAAAACCTGGTGTCATCAAGTTGGGATGAGCCAGGATCAAGCCAACTCATTAAAAGTGATGATATGTAAAAATAATGGAATTAGTCATAGACTGTACGAGATAGAATTTGATGGTGTTACCCCGAGTGTTTACTGTACTGATTTTGTAAGCAAAATGGATAGATTTGGTGTAAGAGATTTTGTAGATAAACTAAAACCAAAACCAAGAAAACCTAGGGTTAGATTGAACAAGTTCAGAAGAATTAAAAAAGCTCATTCAACGCCAACAGGGGGTGTGTTGAGGAGTCACGAGGCTCCATCTGAGAGTGGCATTTCATTCACTTCCCGGATGCCTCAAACTCGACGACAACGCAGAAAGGGTCACAATAAGAAGCCTGTAACCAATAATGCTGAAGACGCGCTTTCTGGTTTACTACAGCATATGAATGTCTAATGATAATTATTTTGTATGAAGAGTTTTCTGTCCATCACTGCTACTCTCAAGTCACATGAGGGAGCAGTGACAAGGGTCTTTGTCCACACATACAGAGAAGCTATTGTATCCTCTGGGGGATTTCCGTTGACTGGACAGTCACGCGGTCACTGAAAGGAGTGTCAAGACATATGCTGGGATCAGCATTCGTACATGTGATTTGCCTTACAGTAAATATGATGAAAGGTATTCGAATCTGGACTATAAAAAAAGCGACCTGGATGGGACTCAGTGCTCATCCTTGCAATCTACAGCCCAGGACGCCAGCAGTTCCTGGGTGCAAGAAGCTGTAACGCCTAGCTAATATTACTCTGTTAGTCTAAGTACTCTATTATATTCTGTAACAAGTATTCTTTTCATTTTGATTCTTTTAATAAATATTGTTAAACATTTATTCTAAATCATCTGACTGGAACTTGGAATTTTTGAGTACATTTTCACCTTCCTTTTCTGGACCAGGATGGTCCCAACCGGGGGAAAACTACAGAGGGTGAGCATGATTTTCTGATAAGTAAATCATTGTGAACTTTGATTGATTGATAAGCCTGGCTAAAGAAACAACTTATAACAGGGTTATTGTTGTATAGCAAACACGGTTGAAGAGTACCTAAAAAGGTAGATTTATACTACGACGGAGATATTTATTATATTTATAATTCTTATTATCTTTATAATAAAATACGAATTTGTAGAGACTATTCACCTAACTCTTAAAAGTATGACTAAAGGATAGGCTCTTTAGTTACCGCAGGATTATTTATATGTCCTGGTAGGATGTAAAATAATTTGGAACGGTATTAATCGTTGGATAAACTTTTACAACTTCACAATCAGAGACTTAATCCACGGCACAATTAACAGGTCCAGTCTAAGGTTCAAAAATATGAAAACAGTTTGCTGCTTGATATTTTGGAAACTATGATACATTTTTTATGTTTCTTGGATGAATACAATTTTCAAAAGAACAGCATTTATTTGAAACAGAAATCTTCTGTAACATTACACGTTTTAAGGTCATTTTTGATCACTAATGCGTCCTTACTGAAAAACAATTCTGACTAACCAACAATTTTTTGAACAGCAGTGAACATTCAGTAGGTCATTATTGCAATATAAACACTGCCAGAGTGATCAACAAGGTATCTCTTCATTAACCGGTCGAAGACGGAGCAACAGATTTGTATATGAAAGCATTTGTCACCTCTTCATATCATCCAATCATGCTTATTACTATTGTTGTGGAAAATATGCAATTGTCCTGTTACAAGTATGCCTTTTGGTAAACTAGTTAACCTGTAAATAATAAAACTATATTTAATTGAAACTAAGAAGCTCGCCTGCCAAAAGTCTTTGATTTCTAAAATACTGAACTGAACAGATCATGAAGAAGTCTTCTGACCTATAGATTGTGAGAATGAAAATTCAGATGTTTATGATTTAGGACAGATTTGACGTACTTTACCTAACCTGAGAATAATCAAAATAAGGTTAAAGGTGTCGAGAAATACACACCATAAAACACTATCAAAATCTATCAAAAGTAAAATGACCTCAGAAGCTTTGGAAATAATCTAATGAAGATTAAACACCCTTTTCAGTTACTTGATGGTAAACTTTTTTTGTATATATTATTTTTGTATATAATTCATTATTCACCACAGGAGAGAAACACAACGTTGAGAGTATTAAAGGAGACATATCATGCTAAATGCACTTTTTTACCCGTTAAATGCATTTTGTTGTATATTTGGAGTGTTTAGAAGTACAGAAAAGTTGAAATTAGTCTCTTCCGGTGCTTCGTTGATATCTTTATATTCTGTTTTGGTCATATTTTGCAACCTGTTCCGATTTTTCTATTCTCTATTACGTTTTTTTGAACAATGACGTCTCAGTATTTGCAGCAGGAACTGCCAAATAAGGACATCGACTCCTGGCCCAACACTTCGAGCAATCCGCCATTTTTATTTCGTTCATGTGATTTTGTAGTCCAAGCTCAAGGATTCAGAAGTTACGAGAGGGTAAGTCAAAATGTTCGGTTGTTGGATGTAGTAACCCACACGCTTCATTACACCGTCTGCCAGCATCAGAACCTCTTAGAAGTGCCTGGTTGAGTTTTATTTTTAACGGAAATTTACCCATAAATCATTTTTGTGTGTGCGAACGCAAAGCACTTCAAGGATAACTACTTCAGCAACAACAGGCTTTATCTAGCGGCACAGAAACTTTTGGACATCCAAGATTTGTGTCAACACAGAAAACATTTCATCATTGGATAGTATTTTCGTTTTATTAAAGTGTTGTTTTATGTCAGCTTAATGCCCGGAATGCTTTTCAGAAAAGATAAGACAACTTATTTAGCACAATTCACACGGTAATTCAGGAAAAAAATATCTCCGAAGGCTCTGCATGAAACTTTGGTCTTCCGACCTTTTACCACCGTGTCGATTTATTTTGATTAATATGTGCGAGGGAGAGAGCAAGACAGTGCTTAGTTTGGAGACGGTGAAGTCTTGTTTACACTTTCGCCTGGGCCGAAGAGGACGTGCACGACACCTCTCTTGATTCCACCGGCTCTCTCTCTCTCTGCTCGTTCTTTCAGTTAAACATGCGCCCTGTCACAAAGCGCAGCAGTTCATCTACATTACTCACCGATCAAATAAGACTTTGGCGGGACAAAAAAAAAAAAAAAAAAAAACGCTTTGGCGGGCGCTAAAACAAGTTCAATGCAGGAAAATCGTATCTCTCAAACTACAAAAATGGCCGAACGGGGTGGAGTTGAACCGAGTGTCACCTCTACCACCTGGAGAAGGGGCGGGGTATGAAGTGTCTCAATATTATTAAAAGAGACCGCACCAAAACAAGTTGCTCTCAGACGCACATCAGAAAAGGGGTAGAAAAGGGGCCTGTGGAGCTATAATTGTCATGTGGATGGAGGTTGATGAACCCAAAAGTAGACCGAATGCTCACACAAGATTTATTATAGACAAAAACAGGAAAACAAAGCCCACGAGGGGGCAAAACAAGACAAAAAGGCAAAAGCCTTGACTAAGACTAGACTAGGACTTGACGATGACTAGACAGTAACTAACAACAAAACAATTCTAATAATACATTGAACAGGACTCCAGACAAAAACTCACAGCGAGATATATCATAGATAGACAAAGCTTGACAGCATTTGACAAAGTCAGACAACATTTGACAATGAACCGACAAAGGACAGAGAAACACCAGGGGGTTATAAAGGGAGGCTAATGAGGGCAACAGGTGAAACTTATACAGTAATGATTACAAAACGAGGATAACAAGGGGGTGGGGTTACATGACGAGACAACGCAAGCACATGAAAACATGGGCCTGTCATGATTCTGCCGCAAGACAAGAGAAAATCAAGAACAATATGGCAGAATCATGACAATAATAATGAGGAATTCAGACCCAAGCATTGCAGTTCCGCTTTATATAGACCACAAATGTATTATTTATATGTAAAAAGGAACAATTTAAAAGCATGATAGGCCTATGTCTACTTTAAATCATGTTTGATTCACATTCAGAGTAGTTATTTATTCTTATGGAGCCTGGCTGATTTAGTTTAGGTCTAGTCGTAGTTAAGGATAGCTCTACATTGGTTCATGATTAGTTCATATCTTTGCTGATCATGAGTTCATGTTGAAATAACTATTAATTCAGGTATTAGGATATGATTATTCATGTGCTGTTATTGTAAAGGGTTACCTAAGATATATATGAATTTCTCCTATTACAGTATTGCTTTGGTACGCAAGCACATGCTAAACTCATAAATATGATCCTGTTTTATCAGTGTAATGATTGTTGTGAGAGTGACTTACTGAACTGATCTGGATTCTTTAACCACAGGCATCAGCTTCTGAAGAACTTCATCTGGTCTATTTTGGGCTCCAATAAACTTTCTAAGCTCAAAAACATCCATCTTCTGCTCTGATGTCAGCAACACATAAACCAGAGCTGACCACTGTGAAGAGGAGAGTTTGGTTTCTCCTATTCCTCCAGATGTCAGATAATGCTGGATCTCCTGCATCAGAGAATCATCACCCAGTTCATTCAGACAGTGGAACAGATTGATGGATCTCTCTGGAGAGCGATTCTCCCTGATCTTCTGTTTGATGTACTGAACTGCTTTCTCTTTGTTGTAGGAGCATCTTCCAGTCTGTTTCAGTAGTTCTCGTAAGAGAGTCTGATTGGACTCCAATGAGAGACCCAGAAGGAAACGCAGGAAAAGGTCCAGATGTCCATTCTTACTCTGTAAAGCCTCATCAACAGCTCTATGATGCAGCTCAAATAATGAAGGATATTTCATCTGGTTTAAGATTTTAGTAAAGAAACCTTGTTTGGTTTTATCAAACACATTTTTGTTCTTATATGTAAAGTAAATGTGTGCATATAGAGCTGCTAGATGTTCATGGATGCTCAGATGAACAAAGCAGAAGACTTTCCCCTGATACAAGCCCAACTCCTCTCTGAAGATCTGAGTGCACAATCCTGAGTACACTGATGCTTCTGTCACATCAATGCCACACTCTCTCAGGTCTTCCTCATAGAAGATCAGGTTGCCTTTCACAAGCTGCTGGAAAGCCAGTTTCCCCAGTTTGAGAATCATGTCTTCTTCATCTTTCACTCTCTTCTCATAGTCCTTCTCATGTTTGATGTTGGTCTGAATGATCAGGAAGTGTGTGTACATCTGAGTGAGAGTCTTGGGAATCTCTCCTCTCTCTGCTTCACTCAACATCTCCTCTAGAACAGTGGCTGAGATCCAGCAGAACACTGGGATGTGGCACATGATGTGGAGGCTCCTCGAGGACTTCAGATGTGTGATTATTGTATTGGCCAGACTCTGATCACTGATTCTCTTCCTGAAGTATTCCTCCTTCTGTGGCTCATTGAAGCCTCGTACCTCTGTCACTCGATGGACACACTCAGAGGGGACGAGATCCGCTGCTGCTGGTCTGGAGGTGATCCAGATGAGAGCAGAGGGAAGCAGATTCCCCTCAATGAGGTTCATCAGCAGCTCGTCCACTGAGGCTGATTCAGATATATCACACAGTTTCACTTCGCTCTTAAAGTTCAGAGACAGACGACACTCATCCAGACCATCAAAGATGAACAACACTTTATATTCATCACTGGATATTTCCATTTCTTTAGTTTCCGGGAAAAACACATGAAGAAGATCTGAAAGACTGAGTGTTTTGTCCTTCATCAAGTTGATCTCTCTGAAAGGAAGTGGAAATATGAGCTGGACGTCCTGATTCTCTTTCCCTTCAGCCCAGTCCACAATGAACTTCTGCACAGAGACTGTTTTCCCAATGCCAGCGACTCCCTTTGTCAGCACAGTTCTGATGGGTTTGTCTTGTCCAGGTAAATGTCTAAAGATGTCATTGCATTTGATCGGTGTGTCCTCTGTTGATGCTCTCCTGGATTGTGTCTCAATCTGTCTCACCTCATGCTCATTATTGATCTCTCCACTTTCACTCTCTGTGATGTAGAGCTCTGTGTAGATCTCATTCAGGAGTGTTGGGTTTCCCTGCTTTGCTGTTCCTTCATACAGACACTGAAACTTCTTCAGCAGATTTGATTTAAATCTGATTTCGACCAGGGAAAGATTGACAGATTACAACATGAAGAGATAAGTTTTAGTAAAATAACAACACTCTCTAATTAAATAATTAGACAATATCACACAAGCAACAGTGCTGTTGGTCTATATATCAGTAAAACTGTTATTTGGCCGTTTGGACAAGCCTCTGGGAATTGGATATTGATAATTTTATTATTTGATTTTTTTCTCAATTCAAATAAATCTGGAAATATTTGAGATACATGAACATTTTGTAGGGAAAAACCTCTCATCTAATGCAGTAAACTATACAGTGGATCTGCTTCACTTGGATCATTACTATAATATTAAAGGTAAGAATTAGCAACAATGTCCAAATTATTTAATTCAACTGAATTCAGACAGAATAAATCAACATTCAATTTAATCTGAAAATCTGAAGGCCGGTTTAATGAACTCAGATAACCTGCAGCTCCTGAACTTCCTGTAAGAGTTGAGAGGCTCTGATAGTCTTTGAAATAATGATGGTAACAATAATCAACTCTTTTTAATAGAAAAATAAATGACCTGATTCAATTTTCACACTTTGACGCAAACACATTTTAGTTTGAGTTTCTAATTTTTAATTATTTGCAATTATTTTATTATATTACTGTATTTTTAATTAAGAATATAACTGAAACAGATTTAAACATACATTAAATAATGAATACATCCCTAATAGTAATGTTATTTGGTTCACAAGCTGTTTTATCTCTCCATGGTTGAAACATATTTCAGTGAGTTGTACTGTATATTTCAACATATATTCTTGTGTTCATGGTTCATTCATGTTTATTTCATGCTATAACTAGCAATAAAGATATGATTGGTTCTTGCTGCCGTTTAAAGGAAGGGTTGATAAAGCGTCTGATAAAGAATCTGTCATTCCACATTAAAGAGCGGCAAAACATATTTATATTTTGTGATTAAATTAAACGAATTTGAAAGCGTACACCCTGTTTATAAAATGTAACAAAAGTAACAGTGCGATAAGTGAACTTTTAGAAAAGTTTTATTTACTAATCAACTGAAAAAAGAATAGATTAAAAGATCAATCTTGGTAAATGATCTTCAGATTGTTCAAATGAAGAATGAATCTATATTTATGACCACCGCTAAAAATCATGCTGATATTCAGACCAACAGCAAGACTGCATGAGTGTTATAGCTCTTGTAACAATACTTCAATAAACAAGAAGTTAACTTGCGTTAAAAGTGTTGCTAGTTACTATTTACTATTATTAATAATGGATAGTCTGAGTACAAAGAGTTACTATCAGGATGAGTCTGTCCAGACAGAAATGTTGTACCTCATTTGAGTTGATTTTTGTCTCCTCTTAAATGTCATGTTGTCCATAGACCGGTCACTCTTCATGGACACACAGCTGGACTCTGGAGCCTGTGATCTCTGCTGGGGGAATCCACTTCAATAGAATACAGACAAGAATATATATAGTTCATTTTACATGGATAGATTGGTCTCTATATGAGGTTTATCTACACTTATCCATCCGTCTATTCAGGTCTTGCAGTCTCTACTAATGAGCTGATGAGCTGAAACAGGTGTTTTATATGAGGGAGACATAAGAAAATGTGTAGTGGTTGTGTTAGCGGCTCCAGAGAAGATCTGGGAAGAACTGATCTAGTCTCTCTAGACAAAAATGTTGTACCTCAGATCTGTTGATGTGTGTTTTCCTTTAAATGCTATTGGATGCCCCATAGACCAGTCACTCCTCATGGACACACAGCTGGACTCCGGTGGGTTTGATTTCTGTCTGCAACTTTGGCTTCAATAGAACAGACGATTTAAAAATAACAGATATGACATAATAGACAAGAATTCATATTTCTGCACTGTAAAAAATGATCGTGATTTTAACTGTAAAAAGGCCATAAAAATGCTTCTGTAACGATTTAAGTCCACTGGAGGGAAGTAGTAGTGAGAACCCAAATGCAGTTTATTCCAAAACGTGATCAAACATATGACGACGCATGGAACTCAAAACAAGAACATAGATAGTGATGGCAATTTCAAAACACTGCTTCATGAAGCTTCGAAACCTTTACAAATCTTTTGTCCCGAATCAATGGTTCGGAGCGTGTATCAAACTGCCAGAGTCGCGTGATTTCAGTAAACGAGGCTTCATTACATCATAACTGTTTCGCAAAATTTCAATGGTTCACCGCTGGGGGCGATGATCTCTGTCAACCCATGAATCAATGAACAAGTGTCTGTGGGTTTTACCTGATCTCTGATCAGTTTATACATTTGTAGACGTATTAATTAGACATTAGTATAATTAAAATGAATAATGGTCGTTAATAGTCTCTAATTGACTAATTGACCTGTTAGCTGAGCCATTCATAACAAACCCTGACATTTGATAAACAGAACATATAGACACTTGATAATCTTATTAGATAATTGCATTTGAAAGATTTTACTTTTTTTTTTAAAAATCCAATAGATTTGTAAAAGGTGTTTTCATACATATTTGGCCTAGGTTTTTTGTTGCATTTACACTGTTCTGGCCACTAGGAGTCACCGTGGAGACGGGTGTCAGATTGTTTCGAAGCCTCAACACAATACGGCACATTTGCTTAAACTGTTTCAGTGTTACACGAAGCTTCGATCTGCCTTTCGATCTTCGATCTGCCTTTTTGCCGAAGCTTTTTTTTTTTTGCCCGTTTTTTGTTGATATCTTTCAAAATCCATTGCATTTAAAGGGATAAACTATTTATTGTACAGCTTAATTTGACCAAAGACATTAATATATGCTATTAAACCAGGCTGAAGCTCAAATTATTTTAAAGTTTTTATTTGAATAAATAATTTAAAAGGCACTTTTACAAATATTTACCAAAATCAGAAAGATTGAACATAGGTGCTACAGTTTTTCTTGAGAGAGGGTGTGTGTCTTTGTCTGTGTGTGTGTGTGTGTGTGTGTGTGTGTGTGTGTGTGTGTGTGTGTGTGTGTGTGTGTGTGTGTGTGTGTGTGAGAGAGAGAGAGAATGTGAGAGAGGCAGAGAGACAAGGAAACAGAGAACAAATAATGTTAGCCTATGCAATCATATCTTTGTGTAGGCTAGTTGACAATAACAGTGTAACAAATTCATAACGGTGATTCCAACACTTAAATATTGGGTTAAAATAAATCAAACACGTAATGGATTCTCCTTGCAGATAAATACACTCACAGAATAATTGCACTCACTCACATCCATACACGATAAATACCACAGGGCTGTCACTGCTGTCGCTGTCATCAGAGGATGACACGTCTCCAGATCCAAAAAAATCACTGACTAGCCTGAGCCACTCTTGATGACCAGCAGCAAAGCTTAGGTTAGAAGCCTCCAGTGAGTTCAACGCTTTTGGCGACTTTTTGGCGACTTTGCTCTCTTTTGACAGCGACATTTCTCAAATTAATAATATTTAATCTTTCTGAGGAGATCTGCTAGCTTATTTACACTGAGCGCTACGAGTCTGACAGGAGGATGGCTGGACCAATCGCGTGCCGGTCAGTCGAAACGGGCTTCCCATTGACAAATGGGAAAAGCAATATTCATTTCCAGCGAATTTAGTAAAACTTTGTAAACTTTAATAGTCATTTAAATACCTTTACTCAATTATCTGGACTACGAAACTTTAGGGGATTATTTTTGAATGTCTGTTCTTTGAAATTTAGCACAAAAAAAATTATTAAAAAAATCTATTATTTCATTTTTTTTCCACATAATCGGCCCATATCTTAAAATGGAACGTTGCGACTTCCGACTCATTTTGCCAGATCGGGTCACATTTGATGACCAGCTGACCTTCACAGATCACATTTCAAAGACAGCTCGATCATGCAGGTTTGCACTGCACAACATCAGGAAGATCAGGCCTTTCCTAACTGCGCATGCAACACAACTTCTCGTCCAGGCCCTGGTCATCTCTAGGCTTGACTATTGCAATGCTCTTCTGGCTGGACTTCCATCATGTGCAACTAAACCTCTACAGATGATCCAGAACGCTGCAGCTCATCTAGTCTTCAACGAGCCCAAGAGGGCCCACGTCACTCCTCTGTTCATCTCTCTGCACTGGCTACCTCTCGCTGCTCGCATCAAGTTCAAGGCATTGACGCTTGATTACAGATCTATCACAGGCTCAGCTCCCTCCTACTTTCACTCACTCCTACGAGTCTACATCACTACCAGAAGCCTATGATCGGTCAAAGAGCGACGTCTCGTGGTTCCATCACAGAGAGCCACAAAATCACTTTCCAGAACTTTCTCATTCACAGTTCCCTGCTGGTGGAACGCTCTCCCCACCCTCATCCGGAACGCAGAATCCCTGACAACATTCAGAAGACAGCTGAAAACTCATCTCTTCCGTGAGCACTTAACCGCATAAAAAATAAAATAATCCTTTCTCCTTTAAAACCTCGGTTATCAGGCTTATGCTACTCTGAACAATGCCTGAACTTCGGATTTTGAGCACTTCTTGCGTTGTTTCTCGCCTCTCCACGATGACTTGCTAATAATTTAGTCCTAATTTGTAATTCGCTTTGGACAAAAGCATCTGCTAAATGACTAAATGTAAATGTATCTGTCTATCAAATGTTGTACCTCAGATCTGTTGGTGTGTGTTTTCCTTTAAATGTTAATGGATTCCCCATAGACCGGTCACTCTTCATGGACACACAGCTGGACTCCGGTGGGTTTGATTTCTGTCTGCAACTTTGGCTTCAATAGAACAGACAATTTAAAAATAACAGATATGACATAATAGACAAGAATTCATATAGCTAATTTTACATGTAGATAAACTTTATATAGACTATCTATCTATCTATCTATCTATCTATCCATCTATCAAATGTTGTACCTCAGACCAGTTGATGTGTGTTTTCCTTTAAAGGTTATTGGCTGCCCCATAGACCGGTCACTCTTCATGGACACACAGCTGGACTCCGGTGAGATTGATCTTTCAGCCTTAAACTGACTTTAATAGAACAGAGATAACAGAATAGAGACAAGAATCAACTTGGCTGATTTAACATGAAAATAAATCCCACATGAGAAGATTGTCTAAGATCGTATACCATACCATACCAACTTTATTTGTTAAGCACTTTACAACAACCAAAGTTGACCAAAGTGCTGTACAGGAAAATTATGCAAAGTTACATAAAACGACATAAACAGGCATACAAATAAATGTATGTTGAAGAGTGATGAGACTGTCCAAGGATAATGTCATATATCATCTAGCTGTCTACTGTATCTGTGTGTCTTTGGACAGTGTTTAAAGACCCTGAGTGTCTCCAACTACTGTATATCCAGCACCAGAATATGATAGAGACAACAGATCACGGTAATACTTTAGAATTCTGATCCGTCATTAATGAATAATTACACAGGAACAAATGAGTAATGCACTATTAATATTCTAGTAACTATTAACTAGCAAGAAACTCTGATTAACAAATTAGTAAGTAATAGCGCTTAGTCGAGTGTGGTAGTTCACTATTAGCTAATCAGTAACTACTATTTTTTTCATACCACACTGAAGACTACTAAGAACTACTATATACAGGTTCATAATTAATGTGAATAATGCATAATATATAATTAATTCTAAAGTGAATGTCATGATAACCCACTAGTAATGAATCAAGTGTTACTACATAGTTAAAAAGGAACTACTATTTATTTGGATCAGTATTCTAAAGTGAAAAACATGATAACTATCTAGTAATAACTGAAGTCACTTGTACGCTTTTGAGTTTTTTGTACGGTTTTGGATAGTAATAACTCAAGTGTTACTACATCCTTCTAAAGGAACAACTAATTATTATCCAATAGTAGTTCCTTCTTAAGGATGTTTCTTGCTAGTTAATAATAATGTTAATAGTACATTACGCATTTGTTCCTGTGTAATTATTCAATAATAATGGATCAGTATTCAACAATGTTACCAAGATCACTATACCAACCCTGGCAAACACACACAACACCCTGTTATGTGCAGAAAATGAGTCTTCTATAACATTAAGATCATATGAAGACTAAAGTACCTGAATCCTGGAGAAGAATCTCCATGTCTGAATGTGTGTGTGTCGTCCATCATTCAGTCTTCATGGAGCTGCTCGGGTAAGAGATCAGAAACACTCATTCACACACACTCAAATACAATACATTACAAAATTATTACAAAATACAATACATTACAAAAAGTTTTTTTTTTTCAACAATCTTGATTATATATGTATTGAAGAAAAAATAAGTCTCATATTTCTATTCTCTTTCCATCATGACATTTCCCCCATTATGTTATTGGTTGAAAAAAACTGTGATAATGATGAATTGCAAGAATATGATAAATACTTTTTTTTTTTTAAATAAAATATTACATCTGGTGTGTTAGTATAAAACTCACAACCTGGAAAAATTATGAAGAATTTACAGGACAGTAAAATAATTTAAGAAAAAAAAAGAAGATCATTATACTTCTGGTGTATAAGTTGATTTGGGATCATGTAAATTAATTTGCAAAACTTGCAAAACTTGCAGGGCTGGGTTTCCCGAAACCTTCTTAACGCTACGTCGTTCTTAAGTTACACCTTAAGCTGTACCTTATCGTTAATACGTGTTTCCCGAAATGTTCTTAGTTAAGTATAGGCTACCTTCTGTAAGTCATACGTTCGGAAGGTTGGTCTGGACCACTATTGGCTTTACCTTATCACTGTTGCAGGTCTATACGAATATAATTCTAAAGTTTTAATACACCCAGACAGTGTTCAATTAGGCTAATTCAAGTGTTTTCATGCAAAGAATAAAATTGTCAATCACACTGATTGTTGTTAGAATTTTAATTATATTATTATTATATTATTAATTTAATAAAAGAGCGCTTTTAAAGGCCAGTGAAAGCATAGGCTACTGTCAGTTAAGTCCTATTCGGACGCTAATATTGTTTCTGATGGGCTCGTCCGGTATTGTAAACATTTACAGGGGTAAATCGGTGATTTTAGTGCCGTCCGAATCCATAATATCAGTGTTTTTTCTCACCCAACCCGCGTAAAAATCCCTGTCCAAATTAGTACCTACTGTTTTTTGACAAACAGGTCGTGTGGTAATTTAATTGCCGTCTGAATCCACATCTCTGAGTTTACAAGAAGAGATTCAAAATTCACTGTTTAAATCCTTTTTGATCACTGCCGAGCACCGTACGTAAGATGTAAACTTTTATTACTGAAATGTATGATGATGTATCACAAAAAAAAAAAATTTATTCAGGACTTTTTTTCTGATTATTGAGGCCCAAAATGACTGAATTTCCTGCTGCTTTTCCAAAACATTGTTTGCGCTGAATTTTGATAAGCTAATGTCACTTTACCCGCTCATGTTAACATTTTAGCATCATTTTATGTCTATGAGCAATAGAAATATCATGTCTGAGCAGACGGAGAGGGTTGAAACACGACTGGACAATGCTCTTCTACTGGACCCACATATACTGAAATAAATGCACTTATAAACTATAAACTGTTAACGTGGCTATAGCATGCAATATTTGTTTATTTCCCTAATAAAATGTTTACATTTTCTTGAAATGTTTAATTAAACAGTTTAAAATCATTAACAGAAAAAATTCAAACAATGTAAACTGATTTCCATGTTTGCTATTTCTAGAAATCCTCCTCATCTGATGTTATTCTGGTATTGAGGTATTCAGGTTGTTACAGAACTCTTTATACTGGACATTGATTTACACAGACAATTATAATCAAACTATATGTCCAACAAAGACAGTAAGGATTTGAATAATAAGATCAAGAACTTCATATTACATTAAGAACTTTAACTATGATACTTTAAGTATTTCATGGCTGCTTAAGGTAATGAAAGGCTTTATGCGTCTCACCTGAAGACTCTCCTTGATCAGAATCAAAGGTTATAGACACAGATTCTCAAATCCCTGCATAAGCAGCTTTAAACATCACGAGTTGATAAAAATATGGAAGTTGGGAAATCTAGTATCACTTTCATTCTGGTAGTAAATCATGGTTGCCAGATCTGCTCTAGCTCATATCATCCGTTTCATACACAGTTCAGTTGAGAAAAGCTAGTAGTGCACCAGTTCTGACAATGTAAAAATGTAAAAACTTGCTAATATTATTATTTTCATACACAGTTACATGAAATTGTGGCTGTTTGAATCGAAAAACATAAGCTCTGCAATATATCTTAAAATCAGCTCTTGCATCTCCTATGATTCACAGACATGACTCTAGTTTTCATTCCAAAGTGCAAGAGAAATATTATTTATATTTGGCCCAAGAAAACTTGTAAAATCAACATTTACATATAAACTTGTGCATTTTTAAGCGCAAAATGTCAAACAAAAACTAGGAAAGCAATTTTTATTTTTATTTTGTGAGCTTGACTTCTTCTTATTCTTATGCAACATGATATTTAAAATACAATCATTCTTTTTTTTCCCCATTATGGTTTAAAAAAATGAGAAAGGAATGGATGAAAAACTACATGGACCAAATGGAGATTGATGAATATTGGAGTGATGAAGGCATTATAAGTTTAAGTATTTTAATTAAAGAATGAATAAAATCTGCTCATACCAAGTCAAAACTTAAAGGTTATTAATAATAACATTAAAATTACAAAATACCAAGACATTGTTAAATCTCAGTAGCAAATTGAGTTTGACATTGAAGGGTTACAAATTTAAGAATCTATTTCAGATATGCTTCCTTACATAACATCACGGTGAAGAATACTGATTTTAGCATTTGAGGTTTTAATTTAGATTATAAATTATAACTTACTTTTCCTTTGTAAGTTAAATGAGTCAGATCACGGAGACGCTAACCTATTGTCTTTAATGGTTCTTGGAGCAAGAGCCACAGTCCAGACGTTGAATCGTTTGGCTGATTGGATTAGCACATATGCATTTGAGTGGTTATGCTGATTAAATTGAGACTGCCGGTCTGGGGCGGGTTCCTTAACCTGTATACTCATTTACATGCTTTGTTTGAATTTGTCTCCACCTTCAAAAGTCCCTCCTCCTAAAATGCCTATAAGACACAATGTAAATTTATGTACGTCAGATCATGTTGGAAGTACTACAGCAACGTACAGCGGAGTTCTCAATAAAGAATAACTTCCGTTGAACGCGATCCCAACTGTCTCCTGGTCTCTGCTTCGATGAAAGAAAACTTTACAACAACATGAATCTAGTTCTTACTGTGGTGATCTGATGGCAGATAAAGATGGTGATTGAGGGATCAGTCGTTCTTATACAGTATATGAACTTGCGACACTTGCCACAATGCATATTTTCTACGACTTTTCACAATTATTTTTTTAAACCAAAATAGGTGCTGCATGTTAGATGTACTTCAAGAGTATAAAGTATAATGTATAAATAAATGTAAATGTTTTCCATCTTGTGGTTATGATATGTGATGATCATATCGGTCTCAGATGGGGATGGATTCATCATCTAGTGCAGACGTCAGCAACCTAAGGCACGCGTGCCAACACTGGCACGCGGAGGCAGTGCGAGAAGTGTATTTCATTCAGATAAAGTAGTCTACCTGCATACAGATCTACATTTTGATGTAATAATTCCTCGTAGTAAAAAAAGCTTATTTTATTAAGTTAGAGATGCACCGATTGATCCGCTGGTGGCCGAAATCAGCCGATTTTCATGTGATCAGCCATAACCGGCGACCGGCCGGTCAGTCTGACATATGCCGATTTTATGCCGGTCAAATGCACTCGGTCTCGGGCTCAGCATGATTACCATCGCGCAACACCAGCATCACATGTGCACACGGAACGCACATGTTGAAAAATTACGGCCGTTTCACGCATATTTTTTTCGGCGTGCATGTTAATCAATGAGTGCATTCACACCGGGAGCAGCGCGTGAGCGCCCAACAGGAGCGTCGCGTGAGCAGCAGTGAAGCGAGGGTTTCGCCGCCTAGTCTATTTTGTCTGCGCTGCTCACGGTCAATTAAAGTGAAAGCACACATTTGATTGACAAAATAAATATGATTTCAAACAAAAGTGCCTAAAATGCACAGAATGTGCATGTCTAGTGTGTTTTAACAAGAACTGGATTAGGTTATGTCAGAAAAGAAAATGAAGACTCAAAAATATGTAGGGTGAATTCAGGTAGAGTGGGACATCAGGTTGAGTGGGACACTTAAGCTTTTGGGTACTGTAAAGGGTTAATTTTGTAAGCCAATCACAACAATTGTTACTGTGTTGTAGCTGAATGTCTATTGGATATGAAATAAAGGTTGTGATTGGTGTGACATCAAAGATGTGGTCCAGTTGTTATTTTTCAAATTGCTTGACTCCTGAGAACTCACGTTAAGCCACCCGGCAAGTGTAAATCTATTTAGAATAATAAGGTTGATAATTCTGCCACTTATGATGTAACAATAAAACTTTTGCTTTTACATACATTTATACTGTATGTGTATTAGATATTAATAACAATGAACATCTAACTGTTTAAAATATTTGTGAAAATTAGATTCACAGCACTGTCCCACTCAACCTGACAGTGTAAGGTTGAGTGGGACAGTGCATTTCAGGTTGAGTGGGACAGTGCTGTGAATCTAATTTTCACAAATATTTTAAACAGTTAGATGCACATTGTTATTAATCTCTAATACACAGACAGTATAAATGTATGTAAAAGTAAAAGTTTTATTGTTACATCATAAGTGACAGAATTATCAACCTTATTATCCTGAATTACCCTGAATTCAGCCCCCCATGCCTCCACACTCACACTGCGCCACCCTCACCTCCAGATGACTTCATCTTTCTCGGATGTGTTCACTGAAGTTGTTAAAAGGTGGTAAAAAGATGTAGGCTTAATGACAGTTCCATTCACTGAATGTAGAGTGAAGTTTACAATGTTGCAATTTTTGCATTAGTTCAAGAAATGCATTTTTAAAAAATCCTTCCAAGTATTAATTCGTTTGAAGCTCTCCGTTGTTGTATTTTGCGCTTCATAATGCGCCAGACATTTATGTATTCTGGTTTTATTTACGTTTTACACAACATCCCAACTTCATTGGAATTGGGGTTGTATTTCTCATGTTAATTTTAACCATAAAATAGTGTCCCACTTTCCCTAACAAAGTGTCCCACTCAACCTGATTGCTTCCAGTTTGCTGAAGAGGGTGTCAGATGGTGTTTAAAGATGAACAGTTTGTTAATAAATACATAAATTGGGAAAATTTCACCATAGTGGCCTTCATTACAATCTATTTAAACAAAACACATACAATTTTAATACATTCTAACTGATTTAGGTTGTTTAAAATGCAATTAACCAAAAAGTGTCCCACTTTACCTGACTTCACCCTATATAAAATCTGTTTAAACTTGTTTTTATTATTCAGTTTGGGTAAAAGGATATGATATTTTATAATATATATATATATATATATATATATATATATATATATATAATATATATATATATATATATATATATATATATATATATATTTCTGTGTGTTGTAAAGTGGTTAGAAAAAAATAAATCGGTATCGGCGCCAGGTCAAACTGAATGAAAAATCGGAATCGGCCTAGAAAATTGTAATCGGTGCATCTAGGAGTTATAAATACTATCTAAATCTAAAACAAATTTCAAGAGAAATATTTAAATTTCTGTACTATTTCTGTGTAAGCCATTATGAAAATGTAAAATGTTTGTGTATTTATATGAGTGTGTGTGTGTATATGTATAGGCCTATGTATGTATGTATGTATATATATATATATATATATATATATATATATATATATATATAGGCTATGTGTGTGTTGTGGCACAGTGATGAACTCGGAAACTTAAAAATGGCACTTTATGACAAAAAGGTTGCCGACCCCTGATCTAGTGTCAAAGCTGCTCAGATCCTGGAGAACATATTAGCGGAGCCCTTTTCTGCTCTTCTTTACTGGAAAGATCTGCAGATGAAAAATACACACATTTGTGAATAAGTCTTTTTTTAATCACTGGATATAGTTTTCATGCTAGCTCAAGAAAATAGTTTAAAATATCTAATATTTATCACATGGGATTGTAAGTCATTTGAGAATATTTGTGTAAAGTGTGTAATATCTGCTCTTTTCTCATGTGAAACTGTGAGGTGTTCTGAACACGACATAGAGACAGTGCAGTCGAGCGATAGTGTCCCCCTGAACCATGTCATCCAGGCATATCGAGCCCCGGGACAAAACATCATCTACAGAAAGAGAAAACATCCCAACATCACTATCAGCATCAGAGAAGCTCAGAGCCGCAGTAGTCAGCTGATGACACATGGTGGCGCTGTTCTACAACAAAACACATCAGCATTAAAATACACAGTGGAGGACAGAAACACTGGAGCTGACAGCCAGTCCAGCATTAAAGAAATATTATGTTTCACTCAGATATTTTTCAGCAGCTTCAACTCTGTTTGAGAGCTCAAGATTGCAGGAACAGGCCAATGATGAACTGGGGTGTGTTTCCCGTACAACGACGTAACTCGCTGGTTCACTACCATAGTATGATGCATCGTTGAAGAAATCAACTAGCTAGTCACGACTGTTTCCCGAAACCGTATTGTCGCAAATTGGTCGTTCAACCCATAGAGGTGCCATGCCTGATAATGCAGCCGTGAATGACAAACTCTTCCTGCTTTACTTCTTCTTATATCATTTGTGGTTGTCAACAACCTTTGTTGCATTATCGCCATCGTCTCAACTGTAGTGTGAAGCACTGAAAGGATCAGGAAATGGATAAAAACAGCCCATAATATTACTTATAATGTCCCCATGCATGCATAAAGCACTTCAACTTGTCTATCTAAACCTTTTTCTTTGAAATGTTTTAATACTAATCTATAATTTTGCCTGTCCAGATTCTCCAGAATCAGTTTTTAGCAAACTAAAGGTAGGCTATAGTTACACAGCTCTTCAGTTTTGTTCTAATTCATTTTTATATTATGTTTTATAGTGTAAAAGACCTTCTCAGCGCAATCAAAATATATACATCTTCCTGTTGCAGAGTTTCCTATTGTCAGTAAAGTATAATTTAAGCCACAAAGTCTTACATGATGACAAGTAATAAAAGTATTTTCATTTGTATTTTTTAATAGCTTTCAATACTGTTTTTGCATCAAGCAAATGTAATTCGTCTAATTTCATGTCATGACCTCTTTAACCCTTTCATGCACAGAGGTCACTACAGTGGACAGCTATTAAAAAAGCATTTTCTTGAATTTGCACGGGTTTTGTTTGCATAGTTGCACATCAGCCTCTTCAGTGGACCCTGGTGCAACATCCTATACACTGCAACCAAGCAAGCCGTTGTGTGTCGATTTTCTCCCCCTCCAAACCAAGATGGCCAATGGTCAGTCAGAAATGCCAAGTTGCTCCGGAATATCCACCCATTCCTTCTATCCTAGGAGACTCTTGTAGGTAAAAAAAAATATTGCAGCATCAAGCAAGTCCTAACACAGTTAAACTTTGCTTGTTAGATCAAAAAGTAATCTGATTATGTAATGCACATTACTTGTAATTAATTACTTTACTTGTAACATCAAAAAAGTAATCTGATTACGTAATGCATGTTACTTGTAATGCGGTTGTAGAAATTTCTGATGGAATCGCGTCCTCATGTTCTGATATCAAAGATACACGAAGTTCAACCTGTATGAAGTTCAATTGCCTTTGCACTATTTCACATTTATATTATTTGTATATATTTTATAGTTTTCACATTATTTGATATAATTTTTATAAACTGATGATTGATATAAACAATTTCACAAGAAGTTATCGAGAAGTTAATTTGCTCGCATGTTATCGTCTTTGTTTCCATAGCGACGGAGTCTTGAGGACGTGTGTCGTAAACGCAAGTTTTAAAAAAATAATCACGTCGAGCTCACGTCCGTCCTTTGAATGCAAGAGGCTCTCCAAATATAGATATGAATGGAAAAAAAGTTAACAATTGGTCTATCTTTTTAATAATGTATTTTGAAATGGAATTTGGTAATATTGTAGTTTTGTTACTTTTTGTGCTATTTATCTTAAAAATTTAGAGCAGCACAATGTCTGATGGACTTTACAGTCGTATTGTTATGTATTACGTGTTTAGGATAAGTCTTTTTCATTACCTCACTGTGACTGAAGTTGCTGATTATCAGATATGTGTGAATGTGAGCAGTTATGTCTTATGAGGGCAGATATTGTCATTTTTGCACTGTTTGTGAATTGAAGGAATATGCAATTAAGCAGTAAGCAAAATTTATTTAATATTTACTATAAAGTATGCAGTTGATCCATTCTATTGTCTGTATATTTAAATGTGTAACTTAATAAATAACCTTTCCTGCTTTAAAAGTTTTGAGAATCTTCCCTTTCATCACAGATGTTGTTAAAAGCCAAAAAGGTGCCCTGTAAAACCTGATAAGTTACGGTAACTCAAACCATTTGAGGAAACTGATTGCCTTAAACAGTTTTTTTATTTTAAACCATTTAAGAGTACTGTAAATTCATATACATTGAGTTAAATTCACTTATATTTTAGTGTTGATGTTACGTCCAATGTTATCATATGTCTGGGGTTGTTGTTTCTCAATTTTTTTTCCCTTCATTCTTTGAGAACTTAGTAAATAGAGTATGATAATGCAATAATGTCGCACACATTTGACTGTCTGTGTTTTAGTTACAGGTTTAGATGTTAGTCTGACCTTCTCTGGATCAGCTGATGGAGAATAAAGAGCCTCTACAGACACAATCACATTCAACAGAATCAACAGACACAAACCCACAGTGATCATCACACACACATGTGTGTGTAACTTACAGAATGATAAGAATGCCATTTTTCTGTTCTGGTTGATAGACCTGTTATTAAACGGGGAAGAGAAAAGAACAGGTGAGACTTGTAACGGTCAGCAGCTGGAGTGCCCTTGAGGGCCACCAGAGGGCACTCCACAACAGACTATTGTCATTCCCTCACAAACTACATTTCCCATAACTCTCTGCCTGGACTCATCATCCCTGATTGCATCCACCTGTGTCCCATTACCTTGTTTAACTCACCCTATTATATAGCCTGGTTTTCACATTAATTCCCTGCAAAGTCTTGTACGTGTAACACTGCATTCCTGAGCATTTCCACTGTTTTCTATGTTTCTGGTTTTCCCGTTCCTGTCTCACCCTCTGGTAGTGATGGTGAAATGAAGCTTTGTGAAGCACTGGGGCTTTCCCCCTCGACTGTATCTCAAAATGGTTCATTACTCGAAGTTTTTCAACACGTTGCACACTAACGACATCTTGTGGTCAAAAGGTGGAAAAGCTGCCTTTCTGTCCCAGAAGACCATTTTTTTCCCATTTTTTTTCTTTTCCCATTTAATAAATCACTTTGTGCTTTGTAAACCACAAAGCAATACAATTAATTCTCATAATTCATGTGTTAGTGTTGATGTAGTTCTTATACAATGTATGAACAAACAATTGTATGAATTCATTTATGAATCTGCTTTGATCTACAAATGCAGCCTTATTCACATAAACTTTAGCCTCAGTCCTGATCCTACGAGTTCATAGGCAAGGCTCATGTAGGCATATATAATCAAAATAAAAGAAAATTGGGTACTATACGGTTATCCGGACCACACGATGGCCTACCCCTAACCCCGCCCCTAAACCTACCCGTCACTGGGGTTAAGACCAATCAGGGATGACTATACAGACACGGGACTAAAAGACACACGTGTGGTCCGGATAACCGTATAGAACCGAAAATTGTGTGGAATGGTGAAGTGCTTGTGAACTGGGGAGCTAACATCTTATTTTGTGGGTAAATTAATAAATTAAAGGTTTTTTTTATTAAGGATCAGGACTTGTTCAACAGTGTGAGGGCTAAGTCTATTTCTTTTTATATTTACTACTACCGAAGGGCACGACGCTTTTCATTTGACACTTAAAAGTGGCGATGCATCATTGCTTTTAAATAAAAAAGAATTTAATTGTAAATGTTACTACAATCAAAGGCATTTGAATATGTTTGGTGGGCTGAATTACTCAAATTAAGTCATTAAATAAATATTATATATGGAGATGTCTGTAGTACAGCGTTTGCAGTATAAATGTCACTTCTGTAGAAACAAAAGTCAAGTAACCTTTATTTATACAGCGCTTTTTACAATACAGATGTTTTCAAAGCAGCTTTACAGAGATAACAGGAAAATAATGCAACAAAGTTTGTTCCTGCTGTACAACAGATCTAGAAGAAAATAATACCATAGTCCATCTTAAGTAAGTTCAGTGTTGATTCATTTCTGTTGTAAAAAAGTTATTACTTTAGTTCATTTATCTATACAGCCGCTCTGGAGAAAACCGTGATGTCATCGTCCAGCTCAGTTCAGTTCTCATATAATGGTGTCAGATCAGATCAATAATATTGTTGAATATTAAAGGGTTAGTTCACCCAAAAATGAAAATTCTGTCAGTAATTACTCACCCTCATGTTGTTCCAACCGCGTAAGACCTTCGTTCATCTTCGGAACACAAATTAAGATATTTTTGATGAAATCTGAGCCATGTCTCACTCCTCCATAGGCTTTCAGAGGGACCGAAACTTGCTGGCCTCGTAGTGTTTTTGCGCTGCGCGTCTGTGTTGCACGTCATCACGCATCACACACATGACCGGCGTCGGCCAATAGTGAGCCTACGTGGTGACGTGTAACACAGACGCGCTGCGCAAAAACACTACGCGAACCAACTAGAGGTCCAGAGAGAAGGAAATGAATAGTGGAATAAAGTCGTTATTTTTGTTTGTTTTTGCGCACAAAAAGTATTCTCGTCGCTTGATATACTTAAGATTGAGCCACTGGAGTTACTTGGACTATATTAAAGATTTCTTTAATAACTTTTCTGGGCCAGCAAGTTGGCTCAGATTTCATCAAAAATATCTTAATTTGTGTTCCGAAGATGAACGAAGGTCTTACGCGGTTGGAACAACATGAGGGTGAGTAATTACTGACAGAATTTTCATTTTTGGGTGAACTAACCCTTTAAGTGTCCTCAACTAAGCAAGCCAGAGGCGACAGTGCAGGAACTCAAACTCCATCAGTGACAGAATGGAGAAGAAAACCTTGGCAGAAACCAGACTCAGTCGCTCAGTTCTCCTCTGACCAACGAACAAACAGTGTATGATTATGATTCAGGCATTACAGGTCAGAGGTCAGATTGGATCTGAACATTCAGAATATGTATCCAGTTCATCTGGTTGAAGATTTCCTGGTTTGACTTTGGATGAAGGATTGGATCATTCTGTAAAGTTACACACACGTGTGTGTGATGATCACTGTGGGTTTGTGTGTGTTGATTCTGATGAATGTGATTGTGTCTGTAGAGGCTCTTTATTCTCCATCAGCTGATCCAGAGAAGGTCAGACTAACATCTAAACCCTGTAAGTAAAACACAGACAGTCATATGTGTGCGACATTATTGCATTATCAACTTTAGAACAACTAAAAGAAACTACTTAGATGATTAAGTGAGACATTATAATATAATACTGAGATACACGATTGTTAAAGCTTATCTATAATCCTGTATGACTGTCCTCTTTCTGTGTCACTGGGTCAGTTTTATTTATGATAAAGAATCTAGTGATAAATATTTACCATTATATATTTTATTGCAATTGACATTGACAATGATAAAAGCAAAATATTGAATTGTTTGAAATAAAAAGAAACTTGAAGATATTTGATTGTTGCTATATAAACTCTAATGAAAAAAATAAATAAAATTAAACTCTTATTAAACATGTTTTTAGTGAGTAATTCACCATCACAATGAAAGTAAACTAATAAACTAAATTAACTTTCAATTAAAATATGAACAGTTTTATTCATCACTACTCACAGAAGTGTCTGCAGTTTATAATGTGGATCTTTCCTCAGATCAGAAAGCAGCTTGACTCCAGAATCTCCTACTTTATTCCCTGACAGATCCAGGTCTCTCAGGTGTGAGGGGTTTGATTTCAGAGCTGAAGTCAGAGCAGCACAACCTTCATCTGTAACACCACAATCCCTCAACCTGTAGAGAACAATGACACTCTTCAGTCTCTCAGTTCAGGATCTACAGCTCAGATCAGCAGAACTTCACAATCAGAGACTTAATCCACGGCACCATTAACAGGTCCAGTCTAAGGTTCAGACCCGCTTCTACAAACTGCTTGAGTAGTTAGTTTCCATATCATAAAAATTGCAAGAATATTCAATAACACTTTATTTAACAGTGTCCTTGTTACATATGTTACATGAACTAATAACAGTAAATTATGCATAATTGCATGCAACTAAGCCTCAACCAAATCCTAATCCTACCCTAACCCTATAGTGAGTACATGCAGTTGCTTAATATTATTCAGTACTTAAATATATTGTATAATTACATTGTAACAATGACACCTTAAAATAAAGTGTAACCGAATATTATTTTTTTATGCAAATGTAGCGGGTCCCGGCTAGGTCTCCGCTGGCAGATATATATATAATCCTCTCCTAGGAGTGCTCTGGAAATATATTAAATATTACAGAGAAATCAGTGACGCAGGAACACAGTTGCTCATTCTCCAATGACTCGGATTATATTTATTTTCAACTTCAATTTAACTTTGTATCTGCAATCATGAGTTGTTTTCTGTTATTTTTGTCTGCTTTGCATTTAAGCACAGGTTATATCCATATTTGGATAACATGAAGCAATATATTCTTGAAAGGTCTGTTTTCACATAAATGTATACTCACATATTTTACAAACATTAGCTTATCAAAATTTGTATGAAACCAAAAACAAACATTTTCCATTTAAATCACTTTGGTCTATCATCAATCATTATCTGCACTTTTCTCTTTAACATCAGTCATCTTTGTTCTCTTATCAAAAGAGTATTTTTGTAATAAATGGACATTTTATAAGTGTTCACTTTATACAACAGGATAATTCTCATGTGCAGTTAAGTTTTGTCACATTTACACTATAAGAACTCACACTTCAAAAGTAACATCTCTGCCTCATAACTTTGGCACTCAGTTCTATGAACTCTGTATTATTGTAATATTAACACACGTGCGCCCTTAAACATGGTCGCAGCCGTAACTGGTCTTATGCTGTACATTCACATTAACTTTTTACCCTTTAAACACATATAGCTGTTTTCCACACACGCTGAAATAACCCACAAATGCCCCGAAGCCATAAGAAATAAATAAAAAACAATCTGCGGGCATCTGCCGCCATTTTCTCAACTGCGTACTGTCAATTTGAACTGTTTACACACTTGACATGTTTTTAGCTTATGGAGCACACTTCACTGGGGATTCATATAAGCTTATAAACATCTGGAGTCACATAAAAGGTGTGTAACTGACCTGGAAATATATTAAATATTACAGAGAAATCAGTGACGAAGGAACACAGTTGCTCATTTTCCATTGACTCGGATTATGAGCTCATCTTGCCCTGCGCATCGCTAAATGTCCCCGTGTGACGCTACTCGCGATTACTGCCATGTGTCCATTTTAGGAAACACATGTCATTGTGTGCTTTTTCCGTACCCTCTCATTAATATTCAATTATATAAATCAGAATAAAATAAAATACTATTGCAATAGAAGGAAAGGAAACAAAAAGTAATAATCTCAACAAAACTTATTATGTGAGTGTCACACAAATACCCCAAAATCATCAACATATCTGTATATGAACACGGCTGTCACATCTTTACATCATCCAGTCATGTTTAATCTATCATTAATATTGTAAAATGATGTCAGACACATTGGAAAAAATCTAATGAAAATAAAATCAACATGTACATTAGTAAATTTTTTTTGTATGGCAGTCATTATTTACCATTTAAATAGAGGACTATGTTGGGACATTTTATAAAATCTTACCACAGTTTCTCCAGTTTACAGTGAGGATCCTGCAGTAGATCAGAAAGCTGCTTGACTCCTGAATCTCCTACTTTATTCCCCACAGAATCATTCTTAAATGACAGATCCAGTTCTCTCAGGTGTGAGGGGTTTGATCTCAGAGCTGAAGTCAGAGCAGCACAGCCTTCATCTGTAACACCACAATCCCTCAACCTGTAGAGAACAATGACACTCTTCAGTCTCTCAGTTCAGGAAACACTGATATAAATGATAAAATATATATGAATTTCTCCTTTCTCCTCAACAGATTTGTATATGAAAGCAGTTGTCACCTCTTCACATCATCCAATCATGCTTATAACTATTGTTGTGGAAAATATGCAATTGTCCTGTTACATGTATGCCTTTTTGTAATCTAGTTAACCTGTAAATAATAAACCTATATTTAATTGAAACTAAGAAGCTCGTCTACCAAAAGTTTTTGATTTCTAAAATACTGAACTGAACAGATCATGAAGAAGTCTTCTGACCTATAGATTGTGAGAATGAAAATTCAGATGCTTATGATTTAGGACAGATTTGATGTACTTTCCCTAACCTGAGAATAATCAAAATAAGGTTAAAGGTGTCTAGAAATACGCACCATAAAACACTATCAAAATCTATTAAAGATAAAATGACCTCAGAAGCTTTGGAAAGAATCTACTGAAGATTAAACATCCTTTTCAGTTACTTGATGGTAAACTTTTTTGGTATATTTCTTTTTTGTATATCATTCATTATTCACCACAGAAGAGAAACACACAACATTGAGAGTATTAAATCATGTTTGATTCAAATTCAGAGTAGTTATTTATTCTTATGGCGCCTGGTTGATTTAGTTTAGGTCTAGTCGTAGTTAAAGGTGCCTTATGCAACTTGGAGCCACCTATAGGCAATTAGTTGAATCACACTGGTAACGGTTACTAACAGAGTTTGATTGACAGCTTTGCTTCCCATTTGGCGGAGACACTTTTTGCTTGCAGGCTGCAGTCAGACAGACCATCTGAGAGAGTGTGTGTGATAATTTGTGCATACATGTCAGCGCGGCATCACTCGTCAAGTTCGTAGCTTATTCAGTCCATTTTAAATTCTGATTTTGGCCGCCTCTCAAATGGGTTAAACCATATTGCCTATGAAGTTCAAGTAAATGCGCTAGAAAATCCGCGCTCATTCAAGGATGTGCATTTATAGCATGGACGGAGAAAGCGCCGACACCTGCAGGATTTCATTTGACGGTATAAACATATTATAATCGATTTGTTCCGTGTGAGAGCAGAACGAACGAGAATTTATTGACGTTTTTAAATCTGAAAACTCCAAAAAGCAACGAAATTGTCTCTTTTGCAGAGATCACAATGAATGTTTGCGAACTAACTAGCTAACCTGATAAATGAGGTATTTACATTACTGTACCTGTCCAATAGAAACGTGGCCAACTCTGCATCGCTCTTCAATCCAAATGCAAACCTCATCTGCCGCCATCTGACAAACGCCAAACCCAGATTTACTGTGGTTTTACTCCGGGCTTTATCCGATGCTCTCTTTGCATTGCTATATTTTCTTTTCTTATTTTTTTGGCAAGCTCCGTCGCTAGTAGGGCTTGCGTCCGCCATTACTTTAACAAAATATTGGGCGTGTTTGTAACTCTCAGTGTATCTGCCCTCAAAGCCTGTCATTGGCTATCACCTCACACACACCCTTACAAATGTACACGCCCCAAAACGTCCCGACTCCAATATATGCTGGCTACCAAGGCAGTGGGGGGAATGTCAGTTCTGACACTCTGCCAGATACTATGTTTTAACGTTAGCTGATGACATATAAGGGTTATTATTGGATATTTTATGATGGAACAAGTTGCATAAGGCACCTTTAAGGATAGCTCTACATTGGTTACTTAAGATATATATGTATTTCTCCTATTACAGTATTGCTTTGGTTAGAAAACACATGCTAAACTCATAAATGTGATCAAGTTTTATCAGTGTAATGATTGTTGTCAGAGTGACTTACTGAACTGATCTGGACTCTTTAACCACAGGCATCAGCTTCTGAAGAACTTCATCTGCTGTAGTATTGGCTCCAATAAACTTTCTTAGCTCAAAAACCTCCATCTTCTGCTCTGATGTCAGCAACACATAAACCAGAGCTGACCACTGTGAAGAGGAGAGTTTGGTTCTTCTTATTTCTCCAGATTTCAGATAATGTTGGATCTCCTGCATTAGAGAATCATCACCCAGTTCATTCAGACAGTGGAACAGATTGATGGATCTCTCTGGAGAGCGATTCTCCTCGATCTTCTGTTTGATGTACTGAACTGTTTCCTCTTTGTTGTAGGAGCAGCTTCCAGTCTGTGTCAGTAGTTCTCGTAAGAGAGTCCGATTGGACTCCAATGAGAGACCCAGAAGGAAACGCAGGAAAAGGTCCAGATGTCCATTCTTACTCTGTAAAGCCTCATCCACAGCTCTCTGATGCAGCTCAGATAATGAAGGATATTTCATTTGTTTTACGATTTTAGTAAAGAAACGTTGTATGGTTTTGTCAAACACATTTATGTTTTCATATGTAAAGTGAATGTGTGCATATAGAGCTGCTAGATGTTCCTGGATGCTCAGATGAACAAAGCAGAAGACTTTCCCCTGATACAAGCCCAACTCCTCTCTGAAGATCTGAGTGCACAATCCTGAGTACACTGATGCTTCTGTCACATCAATGCCACACTCTCTCAGGTCTTCCTCATAGAAGATCAGGTTGCCTTTCACAAGCTGCTGGAAAGCCAGTTCCCCCAGTTTGAGAATCATGTCTTCATCTTTCACTCTCTTCTCATAGTCCTTATCATGTTTGATGTTGGTCTGAATGATCAGGAAGTGTGTGTACATCTGAGTGAGAGTCTTGGGAATCTCTCCTCTCTCTGCTTCTCTCAACATCTCCTCTAGAACAGTGGCTGAGATCCAGCAGAACACTGGGATGTGGCACATGATGTGGAGGCTCCTCGAGGACTTCAGGTGTGAGATGATTGTATTGGCCAGACTCTGATCACTGATTCTCTTCCTGAAGTATTCCTCCTTCTGTGGCTCATTGAAGCCTCGTACCTCTGTCACTCGATGGACACACTCAGAGGGGACGAGATCCGCTGCTGCTGGTCTGGAGGTGATCCAGATGAGAGCAGAGGGAAGCAGATTCCCCTCAATGAGGTTCATCAGCAGCTCGTCCACTGAGGCTGATTCAGATATATCACACAGTTTCACTTCGCTCTTAAAGTTCAGAGACATACGACACTCATCCAGACCATCAAAGATGAACAACACTTTATATTCATCACTGGATATTTCCATTTCTTTAGTTTCAGGTAAAAAGACATGAAGAAGATCTGAAAGACTGAGTGTTTTGTCCTTCATCAAGTTGATCTCTCTGAAAGGAAGTGGAAATATGAGCTGGACGTCCTGATTCTCTTTCCCTTCAGCCCAGTCCACAATGAACTTCTGCACAGAGACTGTTTTCCCAATGCCAGCGACTCCCTTTGTCAGCACAGTTCTGATGGGTTTGTCTTGTCCAGGTAAAGGTCTAAAGATGTCATTGCATTTGATCGGTGTGTCCTCTGTTGCTGCTCTCCTGGATTGTGTCTCAATCTGTCTCACCTCATGCTCATTATTGATCTGTCCACTTTCACTCTCTGTGATGTAGAGCTCTGTGTAGATCTCATTCAGGAGTGTTGGGTTTCCCTGCTTTGCTGTTCCTTCATACAGACACTGAAACTTCTTCAGCAGATTTGATTTAAATGTGCTTTGGGCCAGTTGAGAATCACGACTAAAATAATAAATCATTAGATTAAAACTTAATTGAAGAAGTAAAAGTGATAGCAAAATATCTTTATGTCTAGACAGAAATCTGTACCTCAGAATAGATGACATGCGTCTTCCCGTAAATGTTCCTCGAGTGTCCATAGACTGTTCACTAATTATGGACAAAGACAGACAGAACAGAGACAATATAACAGAGATGAGAAAACAGAGACAAGAATTCATATAGTGTTCATATAGAGCCAGATAGAGGGTGCCACTGAGCGCCTCAACGCTTCTGTTAACACTTTAACATAACTGTATTTTAGCATAAGTATATTTTGCAGCTGAATATTAAAACACTATCAAAAACTATCAAAAGTAAAATGAACTCAGAAGCTTTGGAAAGAATCTAATGAAGATTGAACATCCTTTTCAGTTACTTGATGATAAACTTTTTTTATATATATTATTTTTGTATAGCATTCATTATTCGCCACAGGAGAGAAACACACAACGTTGAGAGTATTAAATCATGTTTGATTCAAATTCAGAGTACTTATTTATTCTTACGGAGCCTGGTTGATTTAGTTTACCCCTATATGTTAATTAATGCATTAATTATCAAACATGTACTAACATGTAGTTAAGGCTGCTGTTATTCATGTATGAATCCTTATGACTGCTGTTGTAGTTAAGGATAGCTCTTCATTGGTTCATGATTAGTTCATATCTTCGGTAATCATCAGTTCATGTTGAAATAACTATTAATTCAGTTACTAGGATATGATTATTCATGTACTGTTATTGTAAAGGGTTACCTACGATATATATGAATTTCTCCTATTACAGAATTGCTTTGGTTAGAAAACACATGCTAAAATAATAAATATGATCATGTTTTATCAGTGTAATGATTGTTATCAGAGTGACTTACTGAACTGATCTGGATTCTTTAACCACAGGCATCAGCTTCTGAAGAACTTCACCTGTTGTATTTTGTGCTCCAATAAACTGTTTTAGATTAAAATCATCCATCTTCTGCGCGGATGTCAGCAACACATAAACCAGAGCTGACCACTGTGAAGAGGAGAGTTTGGTTCCTCTTATTTTTCCAGATTTCAGATAATCTTGGATCTCCTGCATCAGAGAATCATCACCCAGTTCATTCAGACAGTGGAACAGATTGATGGATCTCTCTGGAGAGCGATTCTCCCTGATCTTCTGTTTGATGTACTGAACTGTTTCCTCTTTGTTGTAGGAGCAGCTTCCAGTCTGTGTCAGTAGTTCTCGTAAGAGAGTCTGATTGGACTCCAATGAGAGACCCAGAAGGAAACGCAGGAAAAGGTCCAGCTGTCCATTCTTACTCTGTAAAGCCTCATCCACAGCTCTCTGATGCAGCTCAGATAATGAAGGATATTTCTTCTGGTTAAAGATTTCAGTAAAGAAACGTTGTATGGGTGTGTCAAACACATTTCTGGTCTCGTTTGTAAAGTGAATGTGTGCATATAGAGCTGCTAGATGTTCCTGGATGCTCAGATGAACAAAGCAGAAGACTTTCCCCTGATACAAGCCCAACTCCTCTCTGAAGATCTGAGTGCACAATCCTGAGTACACTGATGCTTCTGTCACATCAATGCCACACTCTCTCAGGTCTTCCTCATAGAAGATCAGGTTGCCTTTCACAAGCTGCTGGAAAGCCAGTTTCCCCAGTTTGAGAATCATGTCTTCATCTTTCACTCTCTTCTCATAGTCCTTATCATGTTTGATGTTGGTCTGAATGATCAGGAAGTGTGTGTACATCTGAGTGAGAGTCTTGGGAATCTCTCCTCTCTCTGCTTCACTCAACATCTTCTCAAGAACAGTGGCTGAGATCCAGCAGAACACTGGGATGTGGCACATGATGTGGAGGCTCCTCGAGGACTTCAGGTGTGTGATGATTGTATTGGCCAGACTCTGATCACTGATTCTCTTCCTGAAGTATTCCTCCTTCTGTGGCTCATTGAAGACTCGTACCTCTGTCACTCGATGGACACACTCAGAGGGGACGAGATCCGCTGCTGCTGGTCTGGAGGTGATCCAGATGAGAGCAGAGGGAAGCAGATTCCCCTCAATGAGGTTCATCAGCAGCTCGTCCACTGAGGCTGATTCAGATATATCACACAGTTTCACTTCGCTCTTAAAGTTCAGAGACAGACGACACTCATCCAGACCATCAAAGATGAACAACACTTTATATTCACCACTGGATATTTCCATTTCTTTAGTTTCAGGGAAAAAGACATGAAGAAGATCTGAAAGACTGAGTGTTTTGTCCTTCATCAAGTTGATCTCTCTGAAAGGAAGTGGAAATATGAGCTGGACGTCCTGATTCTCTTTCCCTTCAGCCCAGTCCACAATGAACTTCTGCACAGAGACTGTTTTCCCAATGCCAGCGACTCCCTTTGTCAGCACAGTTCTGATGGGTTTGTCTTGTCCAGGTAAAGGTCTAAAGATGTCAGTGCATTTGATCGGTGTGTCCTCTGTTGCTGCTCTCCTGGATTGTGTCTCAATCTGTCTCACCTCATGCTCATTATTGATCTCTCCACTTTCACTCTCTGTGATGTAGAGCTCTGTGTAGATCTCATTCAGGAGTGTTGGGTTTCCCTGCTTTGCTGTTCCTTCACACACACACTGAAACTTCTTCAGCAGTTTTGATTTACATGTGCTTTGGACCAGTTGAGTATTACAACTAAAATAATAAATCATTAGATTAAAACGTAAATTGAAGAAGTAAAAGTGATAGTAAAATATCTTTATGTCTAGACAGAAATGTTGTACCTCAGATTAGATGACATGTGTCTTCCCCTAAATGTTCCTCGAGTGTCCATAGACTGTTCACTAATTGTGGACAAACACGGACAGAACAGAGACAATACAACAGAGTCGAGAAAACAGAGACAAGAATTCATATAATGTTCATATAGAGCCAGATAGAGCGGTGCCAATAAGCGCCTCAACGCTCCTGTTAACACTTTAACATAACACTGTATTTTAGCACAAGTATATTTTGTAGCTGAATATTAGTATAAAAACTAAATTTTTAATAATATGGACAATGATCAGAAACATTTAAGTTGAGTGTTTAAGTTGTAAGGGAAAATTAATAAAATGGTCAGAAATGGCCCTGTCAGTATTTAATGTTTTAATCATTTAATTGAAGTGTTCGTCTGTTGTCTGTGTGAAGTAGGGGTTGCACGACTCCTGATTTCTGCTAGTCGATTTCTTATCAAAACAATACTCGAGTTAATCGACTACTCGTGGTTCATGCTACTGTAAATGAAAAGACTAGCTAGATCTCATCAATAAACATTTATTAATTCATAGATTACATAAGTAAACTTTTAAAACATTATAATTATGACATTTCATTTTTAAATTTTCATGTAACAGTCTAAAGCCAAATAAATAGCCGTTCTTGCCTTTCATTTCAGATGTCTGCTTCAAGGGCCCTTCACATATCGCGTCTTTTTTGCGCTCAAGTTCGTTATTTCAAATGTAGGCGCGCGGTGAGCGCGCTCATAATGGAAGCAACGTGGTGCGCTAGTTTTTCCAGGCGCGCCGATGCCATGGCGAGATGAAAACATCTCAAATTTTTAGGGCTGGACCCGAATATTCGAAATATTCGTTCGGTGGGTTGGTATTCGATTTGAAAATTTGACATTCGAATATTCGTTTTTTTTTTTTTTTTTTTCACACCTGGGATCCCCCACGAAACGGTTCTCATTAGCACTTCAATAAGCCCAGCGACACACTGACTGCGTGGTGTGTCCGTTATTTCGGCTCCCATGTTAACAGTTTGGAGTTTGCACACTGCCTGCGTGAGACACGCGTCTCAGCTCGAGCCATGCGGAAAACGCGTGCATGCTAGCAATAGAACCGACGCCTGTGTTCCAGCAACGGGAGTGTTCTCTGGCTAGAACGCAGTTTGTATGGACCGAAGTGTCTGAGCTTGTGTTTTGGGTTAAGCTATGTTGCTTTGACATTGTGGAAAATAGAATAATAGAAACAAAATGTATTACCCTTTTTACCCGTTATTATCAATCTAAATTAATCTCGTTTTTAATTTAACTTAATTTCGTTTTTCTTTATTTAAATTTCGTCTTTTCTTTATTTAAATTTCGTTTTTTCTTTATCTAAATTTCATTTTTCTTTATTTAAATTTCGTTTTTCTTTACTTAAATTTCGTTTTTTTATTTATTTAAATTTCGTTTTTATTTAAATTTCATTTTTATTTAAATTTCATTTTTATTTATTTAAATTTCATTTTTTTCTTTATTTAAATTTCATTTTTATTTATTTAAATTTCATTTTTCTTTATTTATTTTATTTGTTTTCGTTACAGTATGTTTAAGCTCTACATCATCATACATGTATTGTCTATTTGTTATTTGTAATGTATGATGATGTAGAGCAGGGGTCGGCAATTAACTTTGGCCGCGGGCCAATTTTTCTTTTAGCCAGTAGATGGCGGGCCAGCTACACGGAGTAGCCCTATGGGTACAAATTAAATACTCTTAACTATTAATTATTAATTATTATACTCTTAACGTCTACATTGCATATCAATGAAATCATTTTAAACAGATCAAGTACTATTGTGTTAACATATTACAGCTATTTTAATAAAGGTGTGAATAGCAATGCCTAATTTGCTTACAGTCCGACTTTTGAACTTTATTCCTTTTTTATTATTATTATTTATTCGGGACACACACACACACACACCTATGGTTTAAGGAGGTCTGCGCGGGACTGTTTTTTTTTCTTTTCGTCCCGCTCCCACAAGGTTCAATTCAGCAATTAAAATACACTCTGTGTTCACCCGCATTATTTCCCGACCTGACGAGTCCGCAAAATTTAGATCTAGTTTCCAGAATCTCACATTCAAATGTCTCTAACGGAAAGAGAGAGATTAAGTAGCAGCCTATAACAATTATAAATGCTTTGTGTTCGTGTCAACATAAAATATTATTTTAACATTGTAGGCTACTGTCAGCAGAGAAAAAAAATGTCATAAATAACATAAATTAAATAGGACAAAGCCTATCACTCAAATTGTTAAGCAACATAAACAAAAACCATATTGCCCTACTGACAAATGAAGCATGCTATTTTCTGCCAACTATTTCAAACATCCTTGCAAAAAAATAATGTTGTTTATTATTTATTAACAATGGTTTCAGTACCAAACAGCCTGGTGGTCAGAATGAAGTGCGGATACGCTGTCAAAAGATGTCGGGAGTGGGCTATTGTCAGTCAGACCGCCCGCTCCGTCCAAAGCTATAGGTAGGCTACAGAGTTCCGACCGCTACCGTCTTTATATTTTAAAATTGAATCCCGCGCCGCATGATTCATGCGCGTTTTACACAGTATGCGGCGGTGAAATCACCGCGCGGCTATGGCTTTTCTCAAGTAGCCTAGTGGAAGAGTTTTGTGCAGCATTTAGTGCAAATATTTTTTATCAGGTAGGCTAATACATATTATTTATCAGTGTGTTATAGGCTACCCGAGTAAATAATAAGTAACGAATGATACACGGGGCGGGGCCTATTTGTAAACCGTTATTGTAAAATAAAAATAAGCTGAAAAAAAAAAAAAAAACGGACTTCCAAAATAATCCGGCGGGCCAGGAAATATTGCTGGCGGGCCAGTTTTGGCCCGCGGGCCGCCTATTGCCGACCCCTGATGTAGAGCTTAAACATACTGTACCGAAAACAAATTCCACCGGCATTGTCATGTGGCTAAATAAACCATCTTTAAATTTAGTTTTTCTTTATTTAAATCTCCCCTTTACTGTGTCAATTTGTTAGACAGAAAAATATTAGACTACCTTAAAAGTATTGCTAAATTTAACAAACCTGTGTGTGTGCATTTTATATCACTTGTGCAGTGGGTTCTCGGAGAATATAAGCCCTGCCCGCGTGAGGCGCGCCGCTTCCCGCTCGCGCTGTTCTGTAGTTTACTAAAAGTTTATTAATTCTGAATGTGTCGCGTCTCGTGTGTCCATCAATATTGCACCAAATGCGACACTGCACTCCTTTGTGAAGTCGACTGGATGAACGGTTCTTGAAATAATCAAAATGCAAACGGACAAACAGACACATAGAGATTCCTGCCTTTATTAGAGAGAAGAATATTTTCAGCCCCCTCTCTCCGAAGCTTCGAATATTCGATGTTCATTACTACCGAAGCTTCGAAGCTCAAAAAATGGTATTCGGACCAGCCCTACAAATTTTCAGAATGCCTCAAGCGCACCGCAGGTCATGTGACAAAAACCAATCAGCTTCGGCCTTTCGATAACATCATCGAAAGCTCGGCCGAACAGCTGATAGTAGCTATACAGGGCAGGTTTTTCCTTCTCATCTCCAGAAATATATCTAGTAGTAAAGCTAATGCAAATACTTCTTCGTCGTCATCATGGAGAGCGCAGTTCATGGTTGCATAGCAACAACAGACGCCATGGGAGCGCAAGCGCTTGTAGGAGACAGCGGCACAGCCACGCTTTTCACGCGTTTTTAGGCACAATATGTGAACGGCCTCTTGCAGAGTTGGCCAATTACAATATTTTTGTCAATATTTTTGATGAAATACTTCCACACATCTGTCTGTTGGTGACGTTCGTCATTTTTTATTAATTTATGGTTAATGGACGCTCGAGTAGTCGATTGTTTCCGACAGCGTCGACCAGTGGTTGAAGTAGATGATCTATCGACTACCCGGCTAGTCTATGCAAGCCTAGACACAAGAGATCGTTCTGACACTGATAACAGTGGCAACACACACTCAGCATGAGTTCAAAAACACCACATTCCAGCACCAGAATGAAATTAACACAAACTAATGAAATTAATACTCTTGCTAGTCAACTGGAGATGTTTCGTGTGTATTAGGTACATCTGTGCTGCGAGATGTTTCAAAAAGTGGTGTGGACAATATCGACCCGGGAAAAGAGTGGTGGGCACATGTCCCATAACTCGCAAATTATGCTTATCTTTGTTGCATCATATGCCAAACGGTGACAGTTTAAAATTGGGACTCTGAAGCAGAAACCGTCATGTGTATTTTTCCAAAGTTTGCATGTCTGTAACTCAAGAAGTTCTAAAGATATCCTTTTAGATTTCAGTTCTTAGCAAAACTGTCTTTTGATATCTTTTTTGATATTTTTCAGGGCCTATGTGGTTCAGTTCAATAAATGTATTTTGTTTTCCTCTATTAAAATAAATGGATAGAACAAACCTGTCTGAGAGCCAAAAAATAGTCTTTTTCCAGAGTGTGCATGCATGTAACTCGAGAAGATCTATCTATCAATGAAATGTTGTACATCAGATCAGTCGATGTGCGTTTTCCCTCAAATCTCATTGGCTCTCCCATAGACTGGTCACTCTTCATGGACACACAGCTGGACTCCGGTGAGATTGATTTCTCCCTGTGGTTTTGACTTCAATAGAATAGAAACAAGAGAACAGAGACAAGAATTCTTAATTATATTACAGAACATGTAGAGAAACCTCACATAGAGAATCAATCCATCCATCGTTTACAATTGCTTTTTAATCTGTTGTTGTGTTTGTGTTTCCCAGTAAGTGACAGTGTTTTCCCTTGAAATTTTTCCAGCAGCGGTGCTGTTACGTTTTGTTACGAGGGCAAAACGCCCTGTTTTTTTTTTTAAATAACCCCTTAAACCATGAGTTCTGGCAAGTTTTGTGGATAGAAATGAACATTTTGAGACATACAAATATACCATCAGCAGATTCAAGGCATGATTATTGCAGCACACCTTGAACTGGTCACAAACAGAAACCTTCATTTTATAATTTTAGACCGGATTATTCATGTTTTTCTTTTGTGTTAATTTTCAGCTATAAGGTAGAAATTGATAAGGAAAAATGAAACGGCACAACCCAGAAAAAGATTATTTACAATTTATTGAAAATTTTATCTTAATGGCAAAGGCCACACCCAATCTGTGAGCACAATTTTTCTGGGCTTTTCATAGAAGATCTCTAAGGCTCTTTGGTAACTTAATGCTATTTAAGGGGGCATTAATGCTGACACGCATACACGTGGCCAGATGCTGTCCTTGTAGCCTATTCCTCAGGTCTGTTTTTAATATTTTTAAAATTTTTAATATTCTGTAAAAATCCATGGTTCTCGGTACCAATTTTGCAGTTCGTACCGCTTTCTCCTTTCCACAAGCGCTTGCTCTCCCGTGGCGTCTGTCGTTGCTATGCAACCATGAACAGAGGCGCGCCTGGAAAAACGAGCGAGCGCTTCTGTTATGAGCGCGCTTGCCGCATCTACATTTTAAATTACGAATTTGCACGCGCAAAAAACGCGCTATATGAACGGCCTCTTATGGCAATGTGACATTAGCCTAATCGAAATATTTCCATATGTGGATGTGGCTCTTTCCTCCTTTCTTGTCAACAAGTGGATTCAGAGCCACCACATTAGCAGCGCCGCCGGTTGTCATATCTCAGTGTTTTTAGGTGTGTAAGTGAATGAAGTTAATGTCGTGATATTACTGATCATGTGAAGATTTTGCAGCGCCGCTGCTGAATACATTGTAGGGGAAACACTGAGTGATGTAGTTGTGTTTAGTTTGGTTGAGTTTGTCAGTATTGTTCTGGTCCAGATTATCAGTGTTTTGTGTGTCAGTAGATGTTAGTGAAACATCAGGACTGAAGCTCTGGATCAGCTGTGAGAGGAGACCTGATCCTGTGCTCGACTCCTGCTATTGCAGCGCTTTATAATAGTGTGAGTCTCTGAGTTATACATGCTTACACAATATCATCACCTATTTCTGTATTTTGATAATAAGTGGATATTTGCCTAATTATGCCATACATGCATTATTTGTGTGTGTCTGTGGTCTCTCTGTCTGTCTAAACAAAAATGTTGTACCTCAGATCAGTTGATGTGTGTTTTCCCTCAAATCTCATTGGCTCTCCCATAGACTGGTCACTCTTCATGGACACACAGCTGGGCTCCGGAGAGATTGATCTGTCACCCTCACATTGACTTTAATACAACAACAGAATAGAAATAATAGAGTTATTCTCTACCAGAACCAATATGGTTGATTTTACATGAAAATAAATTCTACATGAGAACGTTGTCTTTTAACTCTTTCTCTGCCAGCTTTTTCTGTTTAAAGTTACCAGCCACCGCCAGCGTTTTTGACCATTTTCACAACATTTTCATGGTCCCCAGAATATTTTTTTGAATGAATATCTGAACATTCAATATATCAAAAGAAAGAACAGACCCTCTCCCTTAAAAAAAAAAAAAGTTTTATTTGCATACTAGTTTTGATTTATATGCTGTTTAATGTTGATGATCGTGTTATTTTACATAAGCATATGATTACATATGAGATCGCTTGTTTTTTCACCTTCGTCGTCTGTGCTTTGATCAGGAGATAATACTCTTTCAGGAGATGTGTAATAGCGCCCCCTACCGGATAACAGTGAAAACTTGGAAAGCCGGAACATTCCCTCAGTGACGGGTAAAGAGTTAAAGATACAATATAATAATGCTATAATGCAAAATTCTCCTTTACGTGGTGTTTGAACATAAATGTGTGTGTACACACAGAGGAGTCATAATAACGTACATGAAAATGTAGAAAGATTGGACACCGCTGTGCATCAGCAAGCATCATAACAGAGAGAGGAACCTCAAGGATTATCCAGGTAAATGTGTGCAATTGCTGGGTTTCAGTCACAGCGACTCTAGACGGAGGAAGTAAACATGGAGAATACGTCTATGGAGGAAACCGTTGCGGAGAGTCTGTATTGTACGGATTTAGATCCAGTTCAAGACATATATACAAGGAGTTAATTAACAGATATGTTGGACGTGACCCGTTCCTCATGAAGATGAGTGAGTTTTCAGTAGAACTTCAGGATTAGCCGACAGTGGAGGCTGTTGACATCAACAACTATCTAGTCCTGCAATGTAGCCTCTGCACGTTCAGACCGTCGTTGTTGGTCTTCCTCGAGCTTCATCAGGGTTTTTCCAGGCTCAAAATGAGGCGGAGGTGGTAAAATCCTAATAATGCATTTTAATAATAAGGTAATTAAATTAGTTTTTTCGTTGATCATCATATAGCCTAATGTGTTTCCCACATTATTTTTGTGGGTGGAGCCTGGTACCCCTGTGTACACAACCACCCTATAATGGTAAAAATCCATCCACTCCTCGTTTTTGAATCTCCATAAATCATAATCTGTGTCTCAGAAAAGGCCATTTGCAGATGCTACTTTTTGTGACGTTACAAAATGCATAGGCCCCGCCCACTAATGCTGATAGACCCCGCCCTCAGTGACCTGAACACAGTCCGCCATTTTCCACGTGCTGGAGCAGCTGTAGTGATGAGAGAAATGCCCCAGTTCCCTACTAAGAAAGCCAGTTGTGTTGTTGTTGGATGTAAGAGTGAGCATCAGACTCTTCATTTACTCCCGGCCACTGAAGACACAGTGGATTCATTTTGATTATGATGGGAAAGTGCCGCTCAAGTTACCTAAAATCATTAATGTCTGCGCTAATCATATTACACCAGACTGCTTTGTGAACAAGGGTTAATACAAAGCATTTTTTTTTTTTAATTTTTGAGGGCCTATGTGATTCAGTTCAATAAATATATCTTGTTTTCTTCTATTAAAATAAATGGATAGAACAAACCTGTCTGAGAGACAAACAATAGCCTTTTTCCAAAGTCTGCATGCATGTAAGATCTATCTATCTATGAAATGTTGTACCTCAGATCTGTTGATGTGTGTTTTCCCTTAAAGTTTGCTGGCTCCATCATAGATGCATCACTCTTCATGGACACACAGCTGGACTCCGGTGAGATTGATCTGTCACCCTTAAACTGACTTTAATAGAACAGAGATAACAGAATAGAGACAAGAATCAACTTGGCTGATTTAACATGAAAATAAATCCCACATGAGAAGGTTGTCTATTAAGACAGTGTGTTGAAGAGTGATGAGACTGTCCAAGGATAATGTCATATATCATCTAGCTGTCTACTGTATCTGTGTGTCTTTGGACAGTGTTTAAAGACCCTGAGTGTCTCCAACTACTGTATATCCGGCACCAGAATATGATAGAGACAACAGATCACTATACCAACCCTGGCAAACACACACAACACCCTGTTATGTGCAGAAAATGAGTCTTCTATAACATTAAGATCATATGAAGATTGAAGTACCTGAATCCTGGAGAAGAATCTCCATGTCTGAATGTGTGTGTGTCGTCCATGATTCATTCAGTCTTTGTGGATCTGCTCGAGTAAGAGATCAGAAACACTCATTCACACACACACTCAAATACAATACATTTCATTTGACATTTTCTTCAGTGTGTTTATGAAGACTGTAAGACTGAAAATACTGGTTGGGGCCTGGTCTATGAGACAAAAGGGCCTTGCTGGCTAATTAGCATTCGACCTCCCCCATACAGCCTGACTTCCTCTCAGAAACCACAAAGAACTCACACAAGAACATGGTTGAATGTGAATGTTTATCAATGACTTATGTTTTTGGTGTCATTTGAAATGTCTCAAAGTGAGTGGTACAGATATCTCATATCCAGATAGATCAAATAAAAGGTAATAAGGTTTATAGAAGTTTAAAGAAAACTGGTAAAGCCATTTGAGGGTGGTTTTCCCCATCCCCCATATCACCTGGGCAAACAGTATAAAGGAAGGTGTGCTTGCTCTATCGGGTCTCTTCTTCTTGGCTGGACAGAAATGGGATAGGTGGTCTCTCTCTCTCTCTCTCTCTCTCTCTCTCTCTCTCTCTCTTTCCCTTTTTCTCTCTCTATCTCAGGTGCAAACTGGGTAAGATTATTTGGTGTAACCAATGTATAACCATGTACTAGATATTTGAATTGATTGTGGAATTGATCTCTGATATCTGAAATATTAAATTGTTACATGAGATTATTCTAACTGATCTTGACATTGTTCCTTCAATGGTTAAAAGGAATAGTCAAACATTCACTCATGATTAATGATCCACAGATATCATTAAAACCTTTTCATTTATGGAGTCAGATGAAATAAACGAGAGAATACATAACTAAATGTATTGTAAATTTAACCAACCAATACTTCGCATGAGGAAAGGACAGTAACACGTGATACCTTCCCCGTGTATTGGCAAACCGGCAATTGGACCAATATAACGGGCCTTACAAAGTGGTGACCTCGACGTGATCTCTAAACAGATAAAAACAGTTTCACGAGAAAACGTCCTTTCCAGCAAGTATTTGGGATTCTAAAATCAGCATGAGGTTTTGAAACATCTTCTCTTTCTTCCGCCGGTATGGTAAGTAAACCTTTTCTGCCCTTTATAGAAGTTTTGAAGAAATGTTTGCATTGTTTACTGGTCGGAATTAAAGCCCTGCTTTGTTTAGAAATGTGATGCGGCAGCCAGATGAAGACTGAAAAACCTTGTGTATTAGATTTTAAAGATCGCCTTGTTTTGCCTAAGCAACAAGAAACGAAACCTAAAGTGAGAATAACATCTCCCAAATAATTAATAACTCGATGAAGAGCTGAAAAAGTAAAGCCTAAAAAGTTTTAAAATCAGAAGCATGTTTTCTGGCCATTGTTGTGTTGGCTTTGTTTAAACACTAGCAACACTTGATGACAATGAGCAAACAACAGAAAGACAAATCTAAGTTTGTAAACGATCGGAAAACACGTGATTTTATAAATAAAAAGGCAGATCAATGCATTGTTTATGAAGGGAAAATTTTGGGAAAACAGGATGATATGATTTACAGGCTAAAAAAACTCAAATATCAAGGCTAATGCTAAATGCTATTGTCCATGTTGCTTTCAAAACGCTCAAGGCTATGCTAAATGCTAAAGCCATGCTGCGTCAAAGGCTAATGCTAAATGCTAAAGCCATGCTAACCCTTGTTTTGTCTCACTGGCTGACTGGTAGGCCCAAAAGCCACATTGAAAACATTAGTATCCTATACTAAACCTAAACTAATCTTGACAAACTCTATATTGCATTTAAAAGCTTAAACTTTAACACCGATGGAATTAAATTAAGTAATTCAATTTAATTTGCTGTGAAATCATGTGTACTGATCATGTCCTGTTTACATTATGGGCTGAAAAGGTTGAGCCTACACTGTACAAACTCAGTAGAAAAGGTCTTAACATGGATGCTATTGAGAATGAAATTTTCACTTGGTGGAGAACAGTGGGCAGTAAACAGAAGAAATCAAAACATGGTGAAATAATTGAGGCTTTAAACTTCATAAGTTATAAACGGCTAAATGAGTCAACAAAATTTCTATCTTCGCTTATGGATTCTAAATGTGAAGAAGTGCATTCTAAAAATGCAGAGGCACAAAAGTCTGAGGAAAAGATTCAAGATCTTCAAACACAGCTAGAGAAATTACTAGCTGAGCTGTTAGCCCTGACTAAAAAGTGTAAAAATCACAAAGACACCATTGCAGATCTTAAGGATAAGCTAAATGCTAAAAGCAAGTCTCCCAACAAGCTTAACAGCGATTGGGCTAAAAATGCACACTTCTTAGATGAGGCAGCCTGCTCTAATAATCTTGTATCTTTTCAGACAGATGAAGCACGTGACAAAGTTATGAAAAGAGTGCCTGTTTCAGCCATTAAGGTGATACAGCACCCAAACGGCACAGAGTCAACCATTCGGCGTCCTTTAACAGTAACTGAATGTAGCTTGTTTAAAGCAGAGATCGGACCATTCCCTTTGAAAGGGCCATTCGAACCATGGTGGAGACGCATTGTTAGTCTAAAACATGCATTTCAACTCGAACCAAAAGATATTTGGCAAATTGTTATCAGCTCAATTCCAGATGTTCTGATCTATAAGATACCACAGGTTTTGATGACAGGCACCATTGTGCAGTCAATGCATCAAAATGAGCCTGAGAGCGAAATCTTGAATAGACTAAAACAATGCCTTCGCGAGCTGCGTGGTTGTAGTGCTGTTGGATGGGAATTGATTCTCAATCGGAAACAGAGTACTGAAGAATCGTTTGAGACATATGCAGAAAATATGTTTGAACTTTTTGAGGAGTATTCTGGAATTGAAGGTGTTAACCACAACAATGTAATTCTCCTTGAATTCCTACTTACAAATGCAGGGCCGCGTGTACAGCAATCACTCATGTGTGGTGCTTCTCCAGCACAAAATACATTCGAAGGTATTGTTAACTGGGCAACAAGAATTGAGTCACGGAAGCAAATGCATGGTGAGGTAGCTGTGTTAGAATGTCATGAAGATCCTCCATCTGCAGGAGAATTCAGAAAGCCACACTGTGGCAAACTGAACAGATTCTGTAATTCCTGTCACAAAAAAGGCCATACAGAGGAAAAGTGTTGGTCACTGGGCAGAGGCAGACCTCCACCCTATTTCATAAAACGCAGACAATCACAATCTAATGACACAAACCAGCACTCTGCAAGTAAGCAAAGCTCAAATGCTTCTAAAACTCTTACTGACCTAACAACTTTGGACGCTCAAGGCCTTCAGCTATTAGTGTCATTTGCTAGTCGGGTAGCAGCCCAATAGCAAATGGCTTAATAGTTTAACATCTAAATTCATTGAACCTGTCTGCATTTTCAAAATTCAAATTGTGCTTAACACATTGTGCACATAGAACACAATTTGGTTGTTTGTGCTACAACATGCACATAGGCTAATTTAAAGTTTATTCGTTAAACACAGGATTGCTTTACTGTAAGTGTAGTTGGAACACTTAGGCAAAGGTGATATAGATGTTGTATTCTATTGCTTTGCTGTGGGTGTATTTGGAACACTTAGGTAAAAGGTTGTAGATGTTGTATTCTAGGCCATGTGTCCTGTGTATTTAACTGAATTAAACACGTGTGTCTATGCTAAATTTGGTGGCTATAATGTGATTCACAATGAATTTGAAAATCAGAAACAGCGAACGCATCTCATTAATCCTGAAACAAAAAACCTTTTCATATTTAAGGCTTCAGAGAACTAAATATTGTCACGTTTGAACTCATTCTGGATTGCTCTGCAATTATTTTTCCCAAATAGATTACCGGATTCGTATATTTCCACAATTTTGCGCCAGACATTAGTGATGACTAATACTGGATATCAGATTCAAGTGTACTTGAATGAGGGGGACGAGTTAATTTCCGTCCAGAATCAGCTAATGCTGTTTGATCAACCTGGATTCGGGTGCGTTCCATAACCTCTGTTCTAATTTGATGTTCTTTTAGATAAGTGTACGTGGATATCCCACGGGCTTGACTAAACCAAAGCCATTTTAAGAAAAGTAAGTTGATCGGCTAACGTCTTTTAATGGTGGTCTTGACCTCTACTAATTGAAACGATTGAATTAAGTTCCTGAGGTGGCATTCAAGGGGGCTATTTAAGTGTCTGTTACTTTGTACGTGTGAATACGGCAGATTCCAGATATTTAGCCAATTACCTCTGTTTTGGTAAGTCAGACTGGCGAGATTGTGTCGTGCATCCTTAGGAGAAGGACTGCAAAGCGATATAGTTTCCTGCATCTATAAAAAGAAAATATAAAGTAAGAGCAAATAGAATAATCAAACATTAAAATGGCCATTTAAAAAGACTAAATGAGAAGAAAAGGTATTTGAAACCTAGCAAAGAAAAAAGAGCAATAGCGAATGTACATCTTATCAGTCCAGAGCCAAAAAAGCCTTTTCATATTCAAATGTATTGACATGAGAACAAGCTGAGATTTGACCATGCGTTGTTGTTCCAGAGACTCTTCAGAGACCGAAAACAATATAATTTGACTTGTATTGTTAAAGAATATAATTATATTATAACTTGAATTATAATAAACATTATATTACACTCGCAGAGCATAATAATAATTGGAGAAGTGTGACTTTCGTCATTAAAATTGAATTTCTGAAACAGAATTTTATTTGTGTGCTACCCAGTGCCAAAAAAGCGGAGGGGTATGCCTTTATTTTTCACCGTTAGAAAACACGGCTAGAATTGTGGCACAGGTAATAGCAAACCAAATTGTGCAACAACTAAAATGTAATCTAATCAGAGAAGTAAATTTACAAGGAGGGTGTGAAATGCTAAACAGCAGACAGAAGTACCACAGTTTTTTGCAGGTCAAAAAATATCTGCACTAACTAAAATGTGTGAACGACACCATAAACAGCAAATGCTAACCAGACAACCCAGAGATCTGGCTGTAATGAGAGAAAGCAATGAGCATTGCACATGCAGCAGACTGAAGGCTGAACTGAAAAAGTAGCTTCAGGTGTCACAACACACTGAAATAACAGCAACAATTCAGACGTGGTCAATGAAACTCGGTTTCATGTGACATCTGGAATTAAAATTGCAACTGACATGATAATGGAACAAGTAAAAGAATTCCACACGTCTGAATTTAATGCTTTTGAAATATTGGAATTATCTGTCTGTGGTTCGCTCTCCTCTGTTTTATGTCTCAGGTTTACTTCTGCAAATTCCTCGAAGGACGGACGCCAGGATGGGCCGGACCCCACCTGGATCAAGGCCAGGACAGCGGAATTGTTAGAACATAACCTCGGGAGATGGGTGAAAAGACACTTCAAGAGGCCATTCACACTCACAATAGTACATCACTGAATAAATATGGCCTCCCAGTTTAGAACTGGAACTAAATTTGCAACACAATTGTTATAGATTATATTCCACCCATCTCCTAGAAGTGAACACTGAACACACACCTCCATCACTATACCCTCACAAATGAACACTACACATAATACGAAGATGTGTCATCTTCACACAAACAGATCCAGATAGCTTCACACACATAGGTTGGTCATGACAGTCTAAAAGAGACAAACATAGCATACGCTATTCACAACACACTGCCAACTAATGCAACACACATGGACAACTGAATGGCTACAGTCACAAATCAAGACAAATTATAAGGCAGACCTGCCATTAAAATTTCAAACTCCATGATTGTTGGTGGGAGTTGAAAAATCAGAGGGCCCCTGATTTCTCAACATACCTACTAATAACAGAAACATAATTAAAAAGGATAAATCTGAAGTGTGACCGCTTCAATCAATTACAAAATTTACAATTCAACTCTGTCATCGACTGTGACTTAGCCAGATCAATACACACACACACTCTCTGTCACACACACACACACACACACACACTCTCTCACAGACAAAAACACACACAAAACCATTGATCCTATACCATTTCTTTGATTATTTGGTTTACACCGACCTCTTGCTGAATTTTTTTAACTTATTTTGATTTCTGCATTTAAACTTATTTTGATTTTAATCCCTGAAACTTATTTTGATTTTCTTTGCGTAATTCAGAAAAACAGTTCTGAAACTTATTTTGATCCACGAAACTTATTTTGATTTTTGCATTTAAACTTATTTTGATTTCAATACCTTATTTTGATTTCAATACCTTATTTTGATTTTCTTTGCGTAATTCAGAAAAACATTTCTGAAACTTATTTTGATTTAATTTCTGAAACTTATTTTGTTTTCTGCATATTTGTATATTGTCCAATTTACTTGCAACAATGTTTTTGGACATCAATTCAATTGAATCTCTATGTTTGGTTACACCAAAATTTAGCTGACACTCTTTATGAAATGTTGTTTTAACCCAGCACTGGTTGTTTTGTTAGAATGTCATTTATTTAAATGTTTCTAGAAACAGGGTAAGAGCTTGTAGGATCTTCCTTTGCCCTTCCTTGACCCTCTATAGAAGTACTATTGGTGTGGTAATTAAAATCAGGTAATTAATGAGACCAAATGTACCACTCACATTTGCTGACATGAACATGGTATTTTACATTGAACATGACATGATTTTGCTTTATTGCACTATGCGTTCCTATGCATTTCCTTACGACTGTAAGTTCATATGTGCTCAATCGTGAAGCGGACATTTAAGATGCTTTTCAGGTGTCTCACACAAAGCAGTGTGGATCGAAGGAGAACCCCTTCATCCACTGAGATCTGCCCAGACCACCGTACTGCTGGAGGTGACAGGATTGGTCAAGAAGGGTCAGATCATCATCGTGGAGAAGGTGCCAGGGAAGCGGAAGTTTCTCCATGAAGGAATGACACGTTAACTGAACAAGTCACAAAAGGTCCAGATTGACTCTATGAACTTTGCTCACGTCACAGGATTACAGGAAGAGAACCTGAACGCATCCATCCCCCTGCTGGACTCAAGCTATACACCTGATGAGAACAGGTGTTCTGCAGGTGAACATAGCCCACTGAACTTCTACAGATGCCAACATTGCAAAGACAATTTTTGTGCTACATCTTCAAGGATTATAACAAACGTCTTACTGTGACCCCGTAAGTGTTCATCAGAATGTGACCCACGGGATCAAGGAGGGAACTGTAAGACTGAAAATACTGGTTGGGGCCTGGTCTATGAGACAAAAGGGCCTTGCTGGCTAATTAGCATTCGACCTCCCCCATACAGCCTGACTTCCTCTCAGAAACCACAAAGAACTCACACAAGAACATGGTTGAATGTGAATGTTTATCAATGACTTATGTTTTTGGTGTCATTTGAAATGTCTCAAAGTGAGTGGTACAGATATCTCATATCCAGATAGATCAAATAAAAGGTAATAAGGTTTATAGAAGTTTAAAGAAAACTGGTAAAGCCATTTGAGGGTGGTTTTCCCCATCCCCCATATCACCTGGGCAAACAGTATAAAGGAAGGTGTGCTTGCTCTATCGGGTCTCTTCTTCTTGGCTGGACAGAAATGGGATAGGTGGTCTCTCTCTCTCTCTCTCTCTCTCTCTCTCTCTCTCTCTCTCTCTCTCTCTCTCTCTCTCTCTTTCCCTTTTTCTCTCTCTATCTCAGGTGCAAACTGGGTAAGATTATTTGGTGTAACCAATGTATAACCATGTACTAGATATTTGAATTGATTGTGGAATTGATCTCTGATATCTGAAATATTAAATTGTTACATGAGATTATTCTAACTGATCTTGACATTGTTCCTTCAATGGTTAAAAGGAATAGTCAAACATTCACTCATGATTAATGATCCACAGATATCATTAAAACCTTTTCATTTATGGAGTCAGATGAAATAAACGAGAGAATACATAACTAAATGTATTGTAAATTTAACCAACCAATACTTCGCATGAGGAAAGGACAGTAACACGTGATACCTTCCCCGTGTATTGGCAAACCGGCAATTGGACCAATATAACAAGACCAAACAAATCAGATTTATGATTTCTTATCATTAATTATTAGACATTATCAACATTTCATTACTGGTTTAATGTGATATTCAATCATGTAAATGAATGTTCAGAACTGGTATCATCTGAATCAGCAGATTCTCTTCTTCAGTCAGATCTGTAGCGTTTGCTCCAGTATTTCATCTGTGTGTGTTTAATACAGAAATATCTCGGCTGAACGGACTGGGAAGTTTGTAACACTAGAGTTTAATGTTCTTCCACTGAAGCCTCAAATATTGTACAAATGGGACAGTTTACTGTAAACCCACATTTATTACATCTGTGAAACTGACTAACATACACAGATATTTGTTCAAGATCTTTTCCAACTATTTTAAAATAAAATGTTTCCTATTGGTTTTTATGTATACCAATAAATGTATTTATTGGTATTAAATGTTCAATAAAAATGACATTACATTAAGGGAGATTTTAACAACAGCACTCTTTGTAATTGACATTCATTTACACAGACAATTATATCAAAGTTTAAGAAACACAGCACAAAAAAAAGTTAAAACAAACACTACAGATGTTAAAGAGAAAAGTGTTACAACACTGCAGTTTCTAGAAACTTTGTTTTTTAGTAATGAAAACGAAAATTAGACCTACATAAAAAGTGTAAAAGTGTATTCTAACATATAGGGTGTAGGCTATATGTCTATGTCCAATAATTGATAAGTAAAAAAAATGCATTAAAAATTTCGTGTGTAATATAACGTTACTTTAATATTTCATGGTTAGTGAGGAAGTTAAGTTAATTTTCATGCGCCACAACGAACTTGCTCTGAATAAAGTTATTAAACACCTTGAGGCTCGAGTTTTCCATCAACAGCACGTTAAATCAAACTTACATTATACAAACATCACTTTATACTTGGATGATCCGTTGTTCTTATTTAAAGATTCTTAAACCCGGGTGTAAAATGGCGCTTGTAAACAACTAACTCACCTCAGTAAAGTTGCCAATAAATTCACAGATCCGAACTTTCTGGGTCAATAACTCGTGAGCTAAACGTCGTTAATACACAAATAACATATGTTTTAATCGTAGTAACGTAGACAAGCAGCTACAACATAATTTTCCTCGAAAAGAGCTTTTATTCGCAGTAGACAAAATATTGGCCTCTATGCGCAGGCTGAGAGACAGAGCTGAAGGGAGCGTCTGCAAAGTGCAAAACCCGAAAAGCGTTAAAGAGTCAATAACTTCAATGTCACTCACTATAGTGTCACCAAATTCAGTTTACACACCACTGCTGTCCTGTTGGCTATACTACAACACTTTTTTTGGAAAAAAATAAAATTTATGAAATATTGAAATATATTGAAATATTGAAATATATTGAAATATTGAAATATAAATATTATGAAAAATATTCAATAACTTCACTGTAATTCACTGTATTGTTGCCAAATTCAGTTCACACATCACTGCTGGGGCTCGTTCTTCGTATTGCTTATTACATCCGAGATCAAATGACACATCCAAGATGATATCATCGTGCGAATCATGATCCGGCTAATTGGGTTCTTCGAACTCACCTGTTGTTTATGATTAGTATAGCTGGATTGAGTTATCTGAGATAATTTCCGTTCATGCGCTGGTTAAAAGGGGATATGTATCGATAGTAGAAACATTGATCAGCAACGCTGCTATACATAGTTCCCACAGGCCAATTAATGTCACGTGACCTCCCCGGAGACGCCATCTTTGAGGGCAAAAGCTGCTGTGTTTACAATGTTTTACCATACTGTCTATGAGTTTTACAAGCAAATTTCGAATATTTCTTTCCATTTATAATGTTACAAAAATCATGAAGAGACAAAGTGACAGAGATTATAAAGAGACTCTATTAACACAAGACAGAGAGAGGTACAATGCGAAAATTTCAGTCATAAATGGTGTGGATCCGTATGCGCTAACAAAGGAAGCACTGAGCACTGATTATGCAGCTTTGCCTCAGATACAGTATTATCATGTGTGCCATTATCTGGTATTGGCAAGGAGTTTTAATACATGTGAGCAATTCCGAGCCTGGAAATATGTGCATGAATATGAATATACACGGTAATATACACGGTATGAAAATAAATAAAACTCGCGTGCAAATTAATTAATGTAATGCGGAACTACTTTATACGCGGGTTCTTTAGGGACATAATCTGAGATTGCCGTGCTGGAATGTGTGTGTGTGAGTGTGTGTGTGTGTGTGAGAGAGTCGCGGGCGCAATCGAACAGTGGAAACAATGTTGTTTTTGTATGTTTTTAATATCTCGTCATTTTGTTCATACAGGACATAATTCAAACTGCAAAGTGTTAACTTATATTTGTGTACACTCGCAATTAAAAACAACAAATTCTTGCGTGTTTTGAGGGAGTTTCTTTCCTGTTTATCCTCGCCAGCCATAACCTCCGTCGTTGTTCTGACAAAAGCTTAGTCTTCTCACATTCATGAAGTCTAATGACGGGTATACTGTAAAATCCAAATTTAACTGAACCTCCGACACGATTTAAACATCCATTGACCCAGCAGGAGATCACCATTTTCACTTTTTATCACGAAATTAACTCGCTTCAGCTTCTTCCACTATTGTTCTGCCCACAGAAATGGCGCCGGGTCGGCAAATGCTAAAAAACTAAATTTAACTGAACCTCCGGCACGATTGGAACATCCATTGACCCAGCAGGAGATGACTATTTTCACTTTTTAATCACAAAATTTCCGTTTCAGCTTCTTCTTCTCATGTTCTGCATTGTAAGAATGTTGTGTTCTGCCCTCAGAAATGGCGCCTGGTCGGCAAATGCCCGTATGTTGTGACGTCATGTGGGAACTATGTATTGGCTGCTCAGCGTGGCCAAAGAGCGCGCAAAGTTTTTCTCCTCAGCAGACAGAGCAAGAACCAGTGGCGCAAAAAGTGGGTATGCGCAGAGAATGTCTAATATGGCGAGAAGTTTCACTCTCAGTACACTTCCGGCTTTTGAACTGGTTGCAGTTCCTCTCTGATTCCATATGAGGGCGCTCACAGGACGAGTGCAGAATGAATGGAGGTCTATGGCGCTATACCAATAAAAATCCACTTTTCTCAGGATATAATTTTTTTTCTAGTAATTTTAATGTTGTATTCGAAAGGAGATGCAAGTAAATTACACATTGCTGGGTGTTAGATTTTTTTGAGTCACTTATTTGCTTTAAAAAGTCTTTTAAAGTGTCAATGACGTCATACACATGTACGACCAGAGATACTGCTTCACGGCAATCCTTCAGTCACTCTGGTGCGTTCGTGCTCTGCACTTTCTTTTCACTCGAGGCATCGACAACACAGCTGACACAGGTAAACACACGTGCTAGAAGAGTTTTTGTTTTGTTTGTTTCTGGTCCCGCTGCGGATGACACTAAGCCATCAAGCGGTATCTCTGGTAGTAATCAGTCCTTCACTGACCAATCAGCGTTCATTAGCAGAATGCTAGCGTGTTATGGGCAACAACAACTCAACCTGTAAGAAATCAAAAGGACATAAGTACTCGTTTATTCAACTTTCGACCTAAAACCCATGTTGAACTTGCAAAATCTACAATCAGATCTGAGATTTCTCAACGGCAATCGGGTGAAAGAGACAAATTTAGCCGTCTAGCCCCATTGACTCCCATTCATTCTGCACTCATGGGCGATCACCCCCAGTGGAACTCTGGTGGAACTACAACCAACATTCGGTACAATAGGACTTAATAGGGAGTGGGCAGGCTCTCCATAGACGGGCTCTGGTATGCGCTTTATGCGGCCCATAGGGGCGCGCAGCACCACCAGGGGGCGCCAAAGCGATGGTAATTATTTTTTTATTATTTTTTTTTTATACGTAGCTGCTGTTGTGCGTTTCTAAATAATTTCTGCATTTCCTCAATGTTATATAACTTTTTAGAGGACTAACATGCTAGAGTAGGATAGATTCCATCATAGAATTTTGACATGGGGGTAGGGGGGATAATATCGCGAGCAGGCGGGGGCGCCGTGAGCGCTAAGCGAGCAGGTACGAGTCGAAAAAGATAAAGCAAAAAAGCTGTCGAGACTAAAAATAGAAAAAGAAAGAGGGAAAAGGAGATGGCATGTCAATTGATGCGCCAGCAGCTAAATAAGTGGATGGTCAAAGGCAACAGGTAGGATTTAAAGTGTGACGTCCACGCATGTAGGCTATAGGAGATTCCCTGTGGGCCGACGTGCTTTTTGGGCCGATACATCTAATAGGCTATTTTTTTTTTTTTTGTCTTTGTCTTAACGGCCCATAAAACTTGTACATCGGTGGCCCATTCGTTTTGTTTTGTTTTGTTTTGTTTTGCTTTTGCTTAATTGGCGGTGCTGGGTTAGTGCCGTTGTAATCAGTGATGTAGTGCTGCCTGGAGAAGTGGGTATACTCTTAATTTATGCCTCATATTTTTTTAAGCGCCCCAGCAAAGGATGAACGCTCTGTGTTATAAACAGTGATGTAAGATAGTCTTGCATATAAGTTCACCCCAAAATGGGCCAGTATAGTATTTACACATTATCACTTAACTTTTGCTGCTTGACTTCACAGAAAAAGGATCATTATAAAATTAATATTAGCCACAGTAGAGGTGCAGTTTTTGTAATTAATACTGGCTTTATTTATTAAAACTAAATAATTATGAAATTTGAGTGACTATTCCTTAGTCCATCCACATATGAAAATTGGACGACTATTCAAGGGATCACTGCAACAATGTCCTTACTGGGTGCAGGGACATATGCAGGGTTTTATAAAAACCGAGGTCCCAAAAATAATTTTGCTAGGGGGGTTCGGGGGCATGCCCCCTTGAGAAAATATAGATTTTCCTGATATCGACATGTGCATTTTAAGGTGTTTTGAAGGCCAAAATAAATGGACAACAGTATTAAAGGAACACTCCGACTTTTTGGGACTTTAGCTTATTCACAGTATCCCCCAGAGTTAGATAAGTCCATACATACCCTTTTCATTTCTGTGCGTTCTGTAAGTGTTATTTGACGTACCCACCGCTAGCCTAGCTTAGCACAAAGACTGGATGTAAATGGATAATGGTAGCATACTAATCCCAATAAGTGACAAAATAATGCAAACATTTTCCTATTTACATGTTGTTATCTGTATAGTCACAGCGTGTACAAATAACAAGACTATATGAGACAGAGACCATTTTTAATCGTATAAATACTGGGAACTATATTCTCACTAGGCGTAGGAGCACAGCTAAATCAACAACAGGGCGTCTCGTGTGCTGCGCTAATCACTCCGCCCAAGTAGCCACTCCGCCCAAGTAGCTGTGCTCCTACGCCTAGTGAGAATATAGTTCCCAGTATTTATACGATTAAAAATGGTCTCTGTCTCATATAGCCTTGTTATTTGTACACGCTGTGACTATACAGATCACAACATGTAAATAGGAAAATGTTTGCATTATTTTGTCACTTATTGGGATTAGTATGCTACCATTATCCATTTACATCCAGTCTTTGTGCTAAGCTAGGCTAGCGGTGGGTGCGTCAAATAACACTTACAGAACGCACAGAAATGAAAAGGGTATGTATGGACTTATCTAACTCTGGGGGATACTGTGAATAAGCTAAAGTTCCAAAAAGTCGGAGTGTTCCTTTAAAAGCATGTGGGCAGTAGCATGAAGTATTTTATCAGATATTTTTAAATATGAGAATCAGTTTAAATGTCGCAATGAACGATCCACACTACAAAATGGAAATGCAGAATGTTTATGCTTATTGTTGACAATACACAATCACATATTTGAATGGCCTTAAATAAGAAATGGTTCAAGGATTATTTTGCATAGATGTTACATTTCAAACAAACGCCAATGCAATGAGCAATTTATATGAGTATCAAAGATCAGTTTCAGCTACTTTTTCTTTCCTAAATTAATCAATGTTTTTGGACTAATATGTTCATTTAATCAATGGTTCAATTGCTCATTCATAAAGACAGTCACTTGTCGCCACCTTCTGGCTTAATGATGCAAGTTGCGCAAACACAGACAAGCGGAGTGATACAAACAGTGAAAAGTCTAAGTGCTGATACTGGGGAAATATTCAAATACATTCGAGGTAACGTTATACAAATAGTACATTTATACATTGTATTTAATAATAATGGCAATATATTTAATATGGTGCTTGTGTTGTTAAATTGAGCTTATAGTTTCCACTGTCTTTGATCAAACTGTTTATTTCTGTCGGTCATTTAAAACTTCGATCGAAAAACAGCTGTTCAGTTTAGCTACAATTATCGTTAACTCAAGCGTGAAGCGTCGCGTTGGGATTCGCGCTTCTGTGAGTGAACAAATCCCGCTTGCTTTGATTGGTCTCAAACATTTTGACATTGACGAGCGGGTGTTTGAGTGCTGAAGCAGCTCAGATGAGAAGGTCGGTTATCGCCGCGATGGGCAAATCATTGCAGCACCAAATTAGAGTTAATATTAGGCAATTATTTCACAACTTTCATTATATAGGCTAAACTAAAAACAATTACTGAGGTCCGGACCTCGGGGACCTCAATGGTGGGTACGACCCTGACTGGGTGTTTTCACACACACATCAGAGGGGATTTAGAAGTGGGTATACGCAATGCCGACTGAACAAGAAGTGGGTATACGCCGTATACCTGCGTACCTGCACTACACCACTGTTTGTAATGCATTGGTCAAAAAAAAAAGAGAAAAAAAGTCAGCGTCAGTTTTTTTTTTTTTGTTGACATTTTTCATTAAACACGTAGATCAGCGGCCCATTGGTTCTTTTCTTGATTGACATTGTCTAGTGTATATATCTATACCTGCCCGCGCCCTCAGATCATTTGGACGCGGCTGTGTTCAAGAGGTAACAACGATACTGTTCGTTTTCTCACACAAACCGCTCGTTTCGTGTCTTAGGCCATCAATGTGTACTTACGATGGGGAATTGTTTAATTTGGACAATGGGGAATTGTTTTAATTTGGACTGTGCTTGCTCTTTGAGGTGGTGACCTTATACCTGCATTATATGACTGACAGACAAGAACGGTTTGGCCTAAAAATATCAAAATTGAAACTACTGTGGAAAAAAAGACACCTACATCTTGGATGCCTTTGAGGTAAGCTAAAACATACCAAAATTTTATTTCAAAGTGAACTATCCCTTTAAATGTTTAATAAAAGACAAATATGCTTAGTTCCTTGAGTTTTATTTCAATTGTTCTTTGTAAAGAAAAGCCAGTGGTCAAGTGCCTGCAACAAGAGATATTAGACACATGCCTCATGCAACAAATAAAAAGGAAAAGTTGTCTATCCACTGCCCACCTGTAGGCCTTTGTGTCCTCTGTGTGTGCAGACTCTTCTGTAGGCCTTTCTGTAGATGTGGAATCCTGCAACTTATATTGCAGCCATAAAGCATACAAGTGTAAATGAAGTAAAGTTATTTATGCACTTGCAGGTAGGCTAGTTCCTCCATATGACAGTTATCTGAGAGGGTTTATTCACTGTCCAGTGCAATGGAAACAAATGGACATTACAAAGTCTTATACTTTCTTTCCTTTGGAAAGTTAGAAAATGTCCACTTACTGCACATATTTCAGCCACCACTTTCTTGGGAAGTGTTGGTGTATTGTGTAAAAGTGCACAAAAGAGGGAAGCACAATGTCATTACAATGAACTACACTCGGGAAAAATGTGGTCAATAACTCATGGCAAAATATTTTTACATTAACATAAGTCTATCAGTTTTCACTTTCACAAGTCAAAGCAATTCATCATTACTCAAGATTTAACAGTTGAAATGACTATACGGCCTTAATTTAATGCAGCAAAAAAATATTTTTTTTAACTTCGACTATTAACTTCGACTAAAATATAACTTCGACTATTAGTATATATTATATATTATATTAGTTCTTGCTCTGCTGAGGAGAAAAACTGTTTTTCTCCTCAGCAGAGCAAGAACTAATAGTCGAAGTTTATTCGGAATTTTAATGTTTAATCAAAACGCCAGGGAACACCTCAAAGTCTGCAAAAGCCAGGAGAGAGGGCTGGCAAAAAGTAGCAGACAATTTAAATCCGTTAGAAGTGGCCATAGATGTTTTTATTACTTAATATCACCTATATTTTTGTATTTTAATAATTGCATAATTACTTTGTTCATTGTAATGTCAGTCACCACACTAGAACATGTGAACTAATAAAAGTGAAGTACAAAAATATTCTACATAATGGTAATTTTTAGTTATATTATAGTCTCTTTTATAAAAGACACTGTTAAATAAATGGTTGTCTGTTTATAAAAGCAACCAAGAAAAAGGCTGAGAAACAAATAGAAAAGATCTTAGTAGTACACTGTAAAATAATTTTTGCTGCGTTAAATTAAGGCCGTATAGTCATTTCAACTGTTAAATCTTGAGTAATGATGAATTGCTTTGACTTGTGAAAGTGAAAACTGATAAACTTATGTTAATGTAGAAATATTTTGCCATGAGTTATTGATCACATTTTTCCCGAGTGTAGTTCATTGTAATGACATTGTGTTTTCCTCTTTTGTGCACTTTTACATAATACACCAACACTTGTATCTGTTCCCAAGAAAGTGGTGGCTGAAATATGTGCTGTAAGTGGACATTTTCTAACTTTCCAAAGGAAAGAAAGTATAAGCCTTTGTAATGTCCATTTGTTTCCATTGCACTGAATAACCCCTCTCAGATAACTGTCATATGGAGGAACTAGCCTACCTGCAAGTGCATAAATAACTTTTCTTAATTTATACTTGTGTGCTTTATGGCTGCAATATAAGTTGCAGGATTCCACATCTACAGAAAGGCCTACAGAAGAGTCTGCACACACAGAGGAGACATAGGCCTACAGGTGGGCAGTGTATAGCCAACTTTTCCTTTTTATTTGTTGCATGAGGCATGTGTCTAATATCTCTTGTTGCAGGCACTTGACCAGTGGCTTTTCTTTACAAAGAACAATTGAAATAAAACTCAAGGAACTAAGCATATTTGTCTTTTATTAAACATTTAATGAAAAGTGTTTTTTTTTGTGGCAATGTTGTGTAATATGGCACGTGCAACAATGTCACAGGCCCTGTCAGGTGTGCAACCCTCAGACTTTTCAGACACTGAACTCTTCCCTTTAGTTAGCCAAAGTTCATTTCATTGTGTGCCCTTGCCCTGGCTAGAGCTGCATTGTAACTGGTTTGGGCCAGGGAATGGGGTCATAAAACACCTGTCTGCAGGAACATGTCATAATCACCTATGAAAAATGCAGTTCTGTTAGGATCAGCATAAGTGTATGTAATACAGTGAGCTTGATATTTAATTGTGGAACTTTTCTTACCACTTTCAAATAATGTGCAGGAATGTGAATCTCTGAAAATTCTTAAGTCATGCACAGATCCTGGCCATTTTGCTTTCACATTTGTGATATGGAAGATTTTAGTCAACTGCCTTTTTTTTATTTGATATAATATTACTAATCTGGAATATTAAGAATCACAATAGTAACTGGGCTGCACATTTACATTGTGAATCCCCTTTCTGTTCACATAATCCCCTTCACTGAGGCCTTGATGGCAGACTATGGTAGCCTATAGTCTATATGGTACCAATCACGTTAGTGAAGCCTGAGTGACATATCTGTAATCGGCATGGTCATGATTGTATGATCTTCATAAAAAATTATGATAGCCTAAAAAAAAAAAAAAAAAAAAAAACACTGCTTTACAACATTGGGTCTTAAGTGGCTTGGAAATGCCAAAAAAAAAAAAAAAAAAAAAACTAAAACTGTCTTTTAAACATAAAAGCGACAAAAAAACGACAAAAAACGACAATCTCACGAATCACGAGAAAAAATATATATCTCAGAAAGTGCTCTATCGCGCTGCGCTGGACTTCCCGTATCAGCTCCGCTTATGAAGCCGCGATCTAATCCTGTTAACATGAAATAAGCTGCTCCCGAGCAGGTTTAAGTTTGCGCACATGTTGCTATGACAGCAAGTCCAGGAAGAGCGTTGAAGAACCAAACAATCCAAGATCATGCCAAATCGCCAACAATCAAATCCAGCTAAGTGAGTTAGCGACGTACGAAGAACGGACCCCTGTTCTGTTCTGTGACTTCAGTAACCAAAACATAAACACGTGACTCTGGATGTCATTATATCAGATGACCACTAGATGTCCTCATAACCTCATATATGTATATCATATATAATATGTTACATCCCCCTTCTTAAGTATATTCCTTTATACTGATGCATAGAACTTCTGCACAAACTTTTAAACACAACATTTGAGTTTCATTTACCAAACTTTCAGCATAACTACAAAATTATTCAACACATTTTCACAGATGCATTTATACTCATGAACTATTGCATTTCAACTTATTGCACATACAACAATCGACATACATTGAATTAACTCTCAGTCTTTGTATTTTTCAGGTAATTTTACAACTCTTCCAGACCTTGTACGGTAAGCTTGCTCTTTCTCTACGCTTTCATTACCATTTCTTTCATTTGAAATGTCCTTACTGTCAAGTGCATTGCTCTGTGATGCATCAACCGACTGCTGATATCAGTATCCATGTCAACGCTTTTCTCAAATGTTGAAGAGTCTGTTTCTCTTGTTTTTCTTAAATGTCTGCGATTTCGTCTGAACAGCTTTCCATCAGGAGTCTTTACTATAAAAGAACGTGGCTGTTCATGCTTTTCCAGAACAACAGCTGGCCTCCATGAATCTCCCTTTTGCATCCTTATTCCTTCTCCAGGTTGCAGATCAGGTAAGTGTTTAGCCATCCTGTCGTAGTACTGCTTCTGTTTCTCCTGTCTCTGCTTAAGTTGCTCATGCACTTGCGACATTGTCTCCGTGGTAAGCAATGCAGATGATGTTGGTAGCTTCGTCCTGAGACGTCTCCCCATCAGTAATTGTGCAGATGATAATCCTATCCCTTCCATTGGCGTGTTGCGGTACTCCAGTAGTGCTATGTACGGATCACATTGACTACTCTGCGCTTTCTTTAGGAGATTTTTCACTGTTTGCACTGCTCTCTCGGCTTGTCCATTAGACTGTGCATAACCAGGACTTGAAGTCACATGCTTGAATCCCCATTCCTCTGCAAAACTTGAAAATTCAGCACTTGCATACTGAGGTCCATTGTCAGATTCTCTTGCATGTCAGATGTCTTGCAAAGATGGACTTCATTTCCCTGATGACTCCACAGCTTGTCTTGTCCCTGAGTAGTTTTACCTCATTGTACTTTGAAAAGTAGTCCACACATAACAGAAATGCTGAACCACTATGGTAAAAAATGTCTGTACCTATTTTTTCCCAAGGTCGCCCTGGCACTTAATGTTGGAGCAATGGCTCTTTTTGATTGTTGTTCCTGTTTTCATTGCAGGAGCACATCTGGATACTGCATCCTCAATTTGTGTCGACATACCTGGCCAGTACCAAATCTCTGCCTCTTGCCTTACATTTGACAATTCCCAGGTGTGACTCATGTATTTTGTTGATCATTTCCTGTCTTAGCTGATTTGGAACAATGAGCTTATTTGCTTTAAATAACAGACCATCTTCATGACTGATTTCCTCTCGAAATGTCCAGTATTGCTGTCTTGATCTTGGCATCATAGATCGTTCTTTCGCCCATCCATTCAGCACTGCCTTTTTTAACATTTGCATCTCTGCATCCTCTGCTGTTGCTTTTTTGAAAGCATCCAGTTTCTGTTCCGAAATAGGAAGTTGTGACGTAATCCAGTTCACTGCTAGATCCTCTTCCAGCAGATTTTCCTTCTGTTCATGTAGATAAGCACGACTTAGAGCATCTGCTATGTATAGTTCCTTATCAGGGGCCGTATTCACAAAGCATTTTATCTTAGCACTTGGAGTACTCCTAAATCGCACTAAAAGATTTTAGCTAGGAGTTTTCTCTTAAAAGTTATTCACAACGCCTTTCAGACCTACTCTTAGTAAAGAAAAATGACAACTCCTAAACTAAGAGTGAGTCTTCGTTGCTATGGATGACGTCATTACTCATGCACGAGCTTGACTGAAGTGACCACCTTGATTGGCTGATGATTGTAATGCGGGAATGATTCCCAACACCTCCCCTACGATGATGAGTGACAGGTGACAGGTCTGGGAATGCGTGCGCTACACAAGTAGTGCGAAGGACGGAAGATGATGAATAACTGAATAAATAGCCTAAATGAATAAAGAGTAAGGCAAAACAAATAGCCTAGTAGCCTAATGAAACATATGGATTGATGCAATATCTTTACAACATTATTGAATTAATCTGTCACTATATGCCTCTGCTATACGTTTGCAAAGAGAAGAACATTTTAATTTGATTCACAATGAAACGTTACTGTTCTAAATTCCCTACATGAGAGTATAGGAGAAGGACTTTTATTATGAAACATTTCACTGTGTATGCTGCTGGGTAGCGTTAGTTTCCGCTATTCCGCTATTGTGTTTCCTTTCACTTTCACTGGCCGTTTGCTCCGCCATTACCTCAGGTGTTAATGTGCGTGATTGAATGTGAGTTTATTTATTTATACACAGTTAAAAGTGATTTATGTTTGTTACATTGTTGTATTCAAATATTCAGCTAGTGCAATCGAACTTTACATTGTGGGAAACATCATAATATGAGAGTTATATACAGTGAATCACGTGTAGATGATCGCAGCTGTTAATCCTATGTGACGTTGGTTTACATATAAATAACGTGTCAGTAGTGAGTTGCTGTTTATGTTTGTATAGGCAAACTTAAAGTCATTAGACATACACTGATGTATCTTTTTATTCTGTTTATTCTAGAAAAACCACATTCAATACCTTGTACAGTTAAAGGAAAACCCAGTACAGCTGGATGATGTCAATGTGTGTGAACATTCCAAGATATAAAGAGTTTAACAGTTCCCAGTCTCCTGTCACGCTTCTTACTGGAGCCCCGTAGTGGATGAGCATTCACCTACCTAGATTCAAACCCTACAGTTCGCAATATTTGGTCCTTCGAGCCGGAGAGCTACACCCATTACGGTGATATGGAGCAACAGAGTCAACATTACTCTCCTGATACCACACATCCTGTTCGACCACAGGCCAGAGCACGTCAGCTCTCAACACGTCTGCAAGCTTATGACATTACATTACCTAAATCTCTCATACCAGACCATGTGCTGTACGACAGTTCATACCACCAGCCAAGGATGTATCACCCAACAGCACAGCTAAACCTCAGTGGACAGGCCGAGCCAGTCTCGACTGTGGATCAGCTTCCCATGGGTGAGTTATCTCTGATGCAGTATGGAGCAGGTCCAGCTACATGTCATATGGGCAGCATTGACGATGGATCTGGTGTTTTTGCTAGACAGTTAGATGCTGAGAGAGCCTATAGACATTCTAGTTCACCGGTACCAAGAGAATACCACAGTCAATCTGCATGTGAGTCACTCAGCAGTGGTTCTGTTTCACCTTCACTTCAAGAGGAAGAACATGCTAGAGCTATGTCACCGCCTGTGGTCAGACTGAAAGCTACTGCAGCGCCATCTATCCCAATCCTGTATGCAAGCCAGTCGTTCCCAGCTGCTGAGGTCACTAGAGACATTTCTCAACGGTCAGCCACATGGCACATGACACAAATTACGACTAATGCCACATATGGTGCGACTCCATCATACTTTGGTGCCTCACATTTATCTGCACCACATGTAACTCTGCATCAGCAGACGTTATCTAGCACCCCAGATTTTCGTCCTTCATATCAGCTTACATCATCATTGCCACGGACTGTTACATCGGTGAAGCTGCCTCTGGTTACAACAGCCCACGCAACATGTGTGCCACCTGTCTATCAGTTACAGACTGATGTGTCAAGTCAACCACAACGGCAGTCATTCACCATGCCAGACCCTAATTGACCTCCATCATCGTTTCCAGGGTATTATGTCACTCAGCCTCCTACACACATTCCAGGACAGACCTGGTATGACTCTCCAGCAAGGTATCAGCCACCACCTCCAACTCCTGTTTATCAGCCAATACCTACAGCACTTCCACTCCAGCCAGTACCAGTCCCAAAATTACCGAAGCTTGTGAATGATAGTGAGAGAGAGTTTACTGATCTGAAGATGGCTTTGGACAATCTCCTCAATCCTCACACTGAGCTTACTGAGCATTACAAATACAGGGTGCTGATGGAGCAGTTAGTTCTGGAGGAAGCAAGGTTAATAGCCCAAGCATGCCGACATCATCCTGCGCCCTATGCAGCAGCTATGACAGCATTGCAACGACAGTATGGCCAACCTCATCAGCTGGCCCAAAGTGAAATTGCATCCTTGTTGAATTCGCCTGATATTAGAGCAGGGGATGCAAAGGCTTTCCAGAGTTTTGCACTCAATGTTGACTTGTTGGTAGGCATGTTGATGTCACTTGAGGGGCCACAAGGACGAGAACTCACGTGCACAGGGCATGTTGACAGACTTCTCAGTAAGCTACCCAAGCACTACAGAGATAGTTTCATTGAGCACCTCCAGCTACGAGGCCGATTGAGCACTGACAGCCTCAACCCGTATAACCTCCATGACTTCGCTGACTGGTTAAAAGTGAAGGCAGAGGCTCAGCGTCTGTCATCTAAAATGGTACAGCGCTACCAGACGGAGAGAGTTCAAGCCCATAGAGAACGTCAACCCATTCCGAAGGCCCAAACTCGACTAACTGCAGTTTATCATGGCAGCGACCAACCCAAAGAGGTCAGTACAGTACATTATGTCCATCCAGAGGCCGCTCATGGTCAGCAATTAGTCAAGAAACTGAAACGTCTGTGTCTGTTCTGTAAAAGTCAAGAGCACTACTTGTCACAGTGCAGTCAAATCACTGAGCGCTCACCTGAACAGATTCTCAAGTGGATAAAGGACGGCAAGAGATGTTGGAAATGTGGTCGTACAAGTCATAAATGTGAGGAATGCACGCTAAAGAAACCTTGTAGAGAATGTGGCAATATACACCTCAGTGTCCTGCATTCCATCGCCAAGGAGGGTCCCAACCTTGTGTTACTTACGATGTCTGCCGATCGAGCATATCTGACTTCCCCCAGCTCCACAGGACGTGTTTACCTAAAAGTCGTCCCAGTACTGCTGTGGAAAGGCAAGAGGTCTGTACCAACATATGCTATCTTGGATGATGGGGCCCAACGGAGTATTGTTCTTCCAGCAGCAGTTCAACAGTTAGGACTTGTGGGTAGGGAAGAGATCATGGCCCTTCGCACCATCCGACATGATGTCACAGATTTGAAGGGACAGTCAGTTGATCTGCTGCTTTCCACACAGTCAAGTCCAAACGAAAAGTACAGCCTCACAAATGTGTTTACTGCTCCTCCCCTCACATTAACTGAGCAAAGTTATCCCATTAAGAGGCTTCAGCGATGCTATTACCATCTCAGAGGAATTCATCTTCCATCCTTTGATAAGGTGCAGCCCCTTCTCCTAATTGGGTCTGACTACCCAAACCTGATCACAGCTAAGGAGCCCATCAGACTAGGACCAGCTGGTGGACCGGCAGCTGTACGTACACAGCTTGGTTGGGTTCTCCAGGGACCAGATGGACTTCTCCCACATCAGGTACCGTCATCACAATGCTTATTCACTTCTCTTACTCCAATTCGAGATCCTGTTTACCAACATGTTGAACGACTGTGGCAACTGGACGTTCTCCCATACCGCAATGAAAAGCTGGTAACAAGATCAAAACAGGATCAAGCGGCAGTGAATATGCTGGAGACCAGAACACAACGTGTAGAAGTTAATGGCATCTGCCGATACGCTACTCCACTCCTTCGTGCACGTGATGGCCCGCCTTTGAGAGGAACCAAGGAGTCAGTCTTGTCCCGCCTCAGGAATACTGAGAGGCATCTCAGCAAAGACCCCAAGAAAGCTCCGGTGTATGAAACTGAAATACAGAAACTCCTTGATTCAGGGTATGTTGTTAAGGTACCACCAGAGAATCTGCAGCCCAATGAGGAGTCATGGTTCATACCACACCACCTTGTACACCATAATGGCAAAGACCGGATGGTTTTTAACTGCTCCTTTGTGCATCTTGGTATCTCCCTTAATCAGCAGCTGCTTCCTGGTCCCAGCCTTGGTGCCTCGCTGATGGGAGTTCTCCTTCGGTTTCGGCAGTATCCGGTTGCCATTAGTGGTGATATACGCGGCATGTTCCACCAGGTGAGACTCCTACCTGAAGACAAACCTTTGTTGAGGTTTATTTGGAGGAACATGCGTAAGGAGGATCCGCCCGACGTCTATGAGTGGCAAGTCTTGCCTTTTGGGACGACCTGCAGTCCCTGCTGCGCTACCTTTGCTCTACAGACACATGTTCGCAGCCAGCAACCTGGAAATGAAGAAGTGCAGCAGTCTGTAGAGCGAAGCTTTTACGTAGACAATTGTCTACAAAGTCTTCCCACTGCTACGGAAGCTAAGCAACTGATCGACAAGATGAGACCTCTTTTAGCCTCAGGGGGCTTTGAAATAAGACAGTGGGCTTCTAATGTACCTTCAGTCGTTCAGCATTTACCATCAACGGCTCGATCAGAGAGCATTGAACTGTGGTTGCAACAGTATAATTTGGATCCTTTGGAACCAGCTCTGGGTTTGATGTGGCGCTGTCTAGAGGATCAACTGGGTTACCGTCATCGTGCCATGGTAGAGCATCCTCCAACGATGAGACACATTTACAAGGTCTTGGCGTCACAATATGACCCCCTAGGGTTTATCATTCCCTTTACCACACGGGCCAAGATTCTTGTCCAAAAGCTTTGGGCCAAACCAAGGAATTGGGATGATCCGAACCTTCCCACAGACTTACTAGAGAAGTGGAAAATATGGGAGGAGGAGCTGCCTGACCTCGGCAAGATCAGGCTTGACAGATGCTACATCCCTTCCAACTTTGATGTGGAGACATCAAAATTTAACTTGCATGTGTTTGGTGATGCATCATAGGTGGTTTATGGATCAGTTGCTTACCTCCTTGTTGAGCAGCATGGAGAGATCCATACCTCCTTTGTCATGGCCCGTTCTAGGGTAGCCCCCAAACGACAGCTGTCGATCCCACGTCTTGAACTCTGCGCAGCTCTGACCAGTGCCCAGCTCGCCAATTTCCTCAGCCAGGAACTGACTATTCCCATAGAGGAGGTGACATTATGGACTGACTCTACGACTGTCCTGACTTGGATACAGTCCGAGTCTTGTAGATATAAAGTCTTCGTTGGGACAAGAGTGGCAGAAATCCAAGAGTTGACAGAGCTTCATTCATGGAGGTATGTGGATTCCCCTAATAACCCGGCGGACGATATTACTAGAGGGAAGACACTTACAGAGCTGGCGAACCCAAGCAGGTGGAGTCAGGGTCCAAAATTCCTTCGTGAACCACCAGATCACTGGCCAGTCACACCCCTGATAGAGGCCCAAGATGACATATCAGAGACGAAGAAAGTTGTCTTTTGTGGTCTAGTAGTTAATGATCAAGGTTCTGACATTCCTGATGCATCCCTGTACACTTCCTGGAAGGACTTGATTGATGCTGCTTATCAGTTTCTTCACGGGGCGGCCACCCAAGACATGAGCATGCAACACCCTGATTACCGAAGTGCGGAAACACTCATATTGAGTCAATGTCAGGAGGAGACCTTCTCAGAGGAACTTAAGGCCTTGAAGGCAGCGAAACCTGTGCCTACATCCAGCCGTCTGAACACACTTGCACCAGAGTTGGATTGCACACTAGGACTGATCCGTGTGGGAGGAAGACTGAGAAAACTAGATGGCTTAAGTCAAATGGAGATTCACCCAGTGGTTTTACACCCACACCATAAGGTGACTAAACTTCTCATAAAGCACTTTGATGAACGCCTTCTCCACCCAGGACCTGACAGGGTTTTCGCTGAACTCCGTCGCCACTACTGGATCCTGAGAGGCAGACAAGCAGTACGGCAACATCAGAGAGAGTGTGTGGAGTGCCAGAAGTGGAGAGCCAAACCGATTGTGCCAATCATGGCTGACTTACCTTTAGCTCGCCTGCGACTGTACCAACCGCCTTTTTTCTCAACTGGAGTTGACTGCTTTGGGCCCTTCATTGTGAAGATTGGCCGTCGCACTGAAAAGAGATGGGGAGTCATCTTCAAGTGCTTGACGACCAGATGCATTCATCTCGACCTCCTCAACAGCATTGATGCGGATGCATTTTTGTTGGCACTTAGACGCTTTATAGCCCGCAGAGGCACCCCATCCGAAATCCTCTCGGATCAGGGGACCAATTTCCGAGGAGCTGAGACCGAGCTAAGGGAAGCTTTTAAAGTAATGGAACCTAAACTGCAAGAGTTGTTGGCTAGTCATCAGATCAGCTTTAAAATGAATCCTCCTGCCGCACCACACTTCGGAGGCGTATGGGAAAGGGAGATTAGATCGGTAAAGTCTGCCCTGCGTGTAGTTATCGGGAGCCAATCAGTTCCAGAGGAAGTACTACGTACAGTACTGATTGAAGTAGAGGGCATCCTCAACAGCAAGCCACTGGGATACGTCTCATCCGATGTTGCAGACATAGACCCGGTTACCCCTAACATGCTGCTTATGGGGCGGCGAGATGCCTCACTTCCCCAGGTGATCTACACTCCCGAACCGCTATCCAAGCGCCGTTGGCGACATTCTCAGACCATTGTGGATCATTTCTGGTCATACTACATCCGACATTACCTTCCAAGCCTCCAGACTCGCCAGAAGTGGCAGCGAGAAACCCAGGATTTAACTGAGGACACGGTGGTAATGATTATGGATCCGCAGCTTCCTAGAGCTCAATGGCCAACTGGTAGGGTTGTCAAGTTAATTACCAGTGATGATGGACACATACGGTCAGCTCAAATCAAGGTTAATGACCGCTTATACCTACGACCTGTGGCCAAACTTGTCAGACTTCCAGTACTTCCGGGTGGAAATGACATCGACTCAAAGGACTAGGGAATTTATTTTTACACACATTAGCTATGCTAATCTGGGGGCGGCTGTTCTAAATTCCCTACATGAGAGTATAGGAGAAGGACTTTTATTATGAAACATTTCACTGTGTATGCTGCTGGGTAGCGTTAGTTTCCGCTATTCCGCTATTGTGTTTCCTTTCACTTTCACTGGCCGTTTGCTCCGCCATTACCTCAGGTGTTAATGTGCGTGATTGAATGTGAGTTTATTTATTTATACACAGTTAAAAGTGATTTATGTTTGTTACATTGTTGTATTCAAATATTCAGCTAGTGCAATCGAACTTTACATTGTGGAAAACATCATAATATGAGAGTTATATACAGTGAATCACGTGTAGATGATCGCAGCTGTTAATCCTATGTGACGTTGGTTTACATATAAATAACGTGTCAGTAGTGAGTTGCTGTTTATGTTTGTATAGGCAAACTTAAAGTCATTAGACATACACTGATGTATCTTTTTATTCTGTTTATTCTAGAAAAACCACATTCTGCACTGAAAGCTACTGCAGCGCCATCTATCCCAATCCTGTATGCAAGCCAGTCGTTCCCAGCTGCTGAGGTCACTAGAGACATTTCTCAACGGTCAGCCACATGGCACATGACACAAATTACGACTAATGCCACATATGGTGCGACTCCATCATACTTTGGTGCCTCACATTTATCTGCACCACATGTAACTCTGCATCAGCAGACGTTATCTAGCACCCCAGATTTTCGTCCTTCATATCAGCTTACATCATCATTGCCACGGACTGTTACATCGGTGAAGCTGCCTCTGGTTACAACAGCCCACGCAACATGTGTGCCACCTGTCTATCAGTTACAGACTGATGTGTCAAGTCAACCACAACGGCAGTCATTCACCATGCCAGACCCTAATTGACCTCCATCATCGTTTCCAGGGTATTATGTCACTCAGCCTCCTACACACATTCCAGGACAGACCTGGTATGACTCTCCAGCAAGGTATCAGCCACCACCTCCAACTCCTGTTTATCAGCCAATACCTACAGCACTTCCACTCCAGCCAGTACCAGTCCCAAAATTACCGAAGCTTGTGAATGATAGTGAGAGAGAGTTTACTGATCTGAAGATGGCTTTGGACAATCTCCTCAATCCTCACACTGAGCTTACTGAGCATTACAAATACAGGGTGCTGATGGAGCAGTTAGTTCTGGAGGAAGCAAGGTTAATAGCCCAAGCATGCCGACATCATCCTGCGCCCTATGCAGCAGCTATGACAGCATTGCAACGACAGTATGGCCAACCTCATCAGCTGGCCCAAAGTGAAATTGCATCCTTGTTGAATTCGCCTGATATTAGAGCAGGGGATGCAAAGGCTTTCCAGAGTTTTGCACTCAATGTTGACTTGTTGGTAGGCATGTTGATGTCACTTGAGGGGCCACAAGGACGAGAACTCACGTGCACAGGGCATGTTGACAGACTTCTCAGTAAGCTACCCAAGCACTACAGAGATAGTTTCATTGAGCACCTCCAGCTACGAGGCCGATTGAGCACTGACAGCCTCAACCCGTATAACCTCCATGACTTCGCTGACTGGTTAAAAGTGAAGGCAGAGGCTCAGCGTCTGTCATCTAAAATGGTACAGCGCTACCAGACGGAGAGAGTTCAAGCCCATAGAGAACGTCAACCCATTCCGAAGGCCCAAACTCGACTAACTGCAGTTTATCATGGCAGCGACCAACCCAAAGAGGTCAGTACAGTACATTATGTCCATCCAGAGGCCGCTCATGGTCAGCAATTAGTCAAGAAACTGAAACGTCTGTGTCTGTTCTGTAAAAGTCAAGAGCACTACTTGTCACAGTGCAGTCAAATCACTGAGCGCTCACCTGAACAGATTCTCAAGTGGATAAAGGACGGCAAGAGATGTTGGAAATGTGGTCGTACAAGTCATAAATGTGAGGAATGCACGCTAAAGAAACCTTGTAGAGAATGTGGCAATATACACCTCAGTGTCCTGCATTCCATCGCCAAGGAGGGTCCCAACCTTGTGTTACTTACGATGTCTGCCGATCGAGCATATCTGACTTCCCCCAGCTCCACAGGACGTGTTTACCTAAAAGTCGTCCCAGTACTGCTGTGGAAAGGCAAGAGGTCTGTACCAACATATGCTATCTTGGATGATGGGGCCCAACGGAGTATTGTTCTTCCAGCAGCAGTTCAACAGTTAGGACTTGTGGGTAGGGAAGAGATCATGGCCCTTCGCACCATCCGACATGATGTCACAGATTTGAAGGGACAGTCAGTTGATCTGCTGCTTTCCACACAGTCAAGTCCAAACGAAAAGTACAGCCTCACAAATGTGTTTACTGCTCCTCCCCTCACATTAACTGAGCAAAGTTATCCCATTAAGAGGCTTCAGCGATGCTATTACCATCTCAGAGGAATTCATCTTCCATCCTTTGATAAGGTGCAGCCCCTTCTCCTAATTGGGTCTGACTACCCAAACCTGATCACAGCTAAGGAGCCCATCAGACTAGGACCAGCTGGTGGACCGGCAGCTGTACGTACACAGCTTGGTTGGGTTCTCCAGGGACCAGATGGACTTCTCCCACATCAGGTACCGTCATCACAATGCTTATTCACTTCTCTTACTCCAATTCGAGATCCTGTTTACCAACATGTTGAACGACTGTGGCAACTGGACGTTCTCCCATACCGCAATGAAAAGCTGGTAACAAGATCAAAACAGGATCAAGCGGCAGTGAATATGCTGGAGACCAGAACACAACGTGTAGAAGTTAATGGCATCTGCCGATACGCTACTCCACTCCTTCGTGCACGTGATGGCCCGCCTTTGAGAGGAACCAAGGAGTCAGTCTTGTCCCGCCTCAGGAATACTGAGAGGCATCTCAGCAAAGACCCCAAGAAAGCTCCGGTGTATGAAACTGAAATACAGAAACTCCTTGATTCAGGGTATGTTGTTAAGGTACCACCAGAGAATCTGCAGCCCAATGAGGAGTCATGGTTCATACCACACCACCTTGTACACCATAATGGCAAAGACCGGATGGTTTTTAACTGCTCCTTTGTGCATCTTGGTATCTCCCTTAATCAGCAGCTGCTTCCTGGTCCCAGCCTTGGTGCCTCGCTGATGGGAGTTCTCCTTCGGTTTCGGCAGTATCCGGTTGCCATTAGTGGTGATATACGCGGCATGTTCCACCAGGTGAGACTCCTACCTGAAGACAAACCTTTGTTGAGGTTTATTTGGAGGAACATGCGTAAGGAGGATCCGCCCGACGTCTATGAGTGGCAAGTCTTGCCTTTTGGGACGACCTGCAGTCCCTGCTGCGCTACCTTTGCTCTACAGACACATGTTCGCAGCCAGCAACCTGGAAATGAAGAAGTGCAGCAGTCTGTAGAGCGAAGCTTTTACGTAGACAATTGTCTACAAAGTCTTCCCACTGCTACGGAAGCTAAGCAACTGATCGACAAGATGAGACCTCTTTTAGCCTCAGGGGGCTTTGAAATAAGACAGTGGGCTTCTAATGTACCTTCAGTCGTTCAGCATTTACCATCAACGGCTCGATCAGAGAGCATTGAACTGTGGTTGCAACAGTATAATTTGGATCCTTTGGAACCAGCTCTGGGTTTGATGTGGCGCTGTCTAGAGGATCAACTGGGTTACCGTCATCGTGCCATGGTAGAGCATCCTCCAACGATGAGACACATTTACAAGGTCTTGGCGTCACAATATGACCCCCTAGGGTTTATCATTCCCTTTACCACACGGGCCAAGATTCTTGTCCAAAAGCTTTGGGCCAAACCAAGGAATTGGGATGATCCGAACCTTCCCACAGACTTACTAGAGAAGTGGAAAATATGGGAGGAGGAGCTGCCTGACCTCGGCAAGATCAGGCTTGACAGATGCTACATCCCTTCCAACTTTGATGTGGAGACATCAAAATTTAACTTGCATGTGTTTGGTGATGCATCATAGGTGGTTTATGGATCAGTTGCTTACCTCCTTGTTGAGCAGCATGGAGAGATCCATACCTCCTTTGTCATGGCCCGTTCTAGGGTAGCCCCCAAACGACAGCTGTCGATCCCACGTCTTGAACTCTGCGCAGCTCTGACCAGTGCCCAGCTCGCCAATTTCCTCAGCCAGGAACTGACTATTCCCATAGAGGAGGTGACATTATGGACTGACTCTACGACTGTCCTGACTTGGATACAGTCCGAGTCTTGTAGATATAAAGTCTTCGTTGGGACAAGAGTGGCAGAAATCCAAGAGTTGACAGAGCTTCATTCATGGAGGTATGTGGATTCCCCTAATAACCCGGCGGACGATATTACTAGAGGGAAGACACTTACAGAGCTGGCGAACCCAAGCAGGTGGAGTCAGGGTCCAAAATTCCTTCGTGAACCACCAGATCACTGGCCAGTCACACCCCTGATAGAGGCCCAAGATGACATATCAGAGACGAAGAAAGTTGTCTTTTGTGGTCTAGTAGTTAATGATCAAGGTTCTGACATTCCTGATGCATCCCTGTACACTTCCTGGAAGGACTTGATTGATGCTGCTTATCAGTTTCTTCACGGGGCGGCCACCCAAGACATGAGCATGCAACACCCTGATTACCGAAGTGCGGAAACACTCATATTGAGTCAATGTCAGGAGGAGACCTTCTCAGAGGAACTTAAGGCCTTGAAGGCAGCGAAACCTGTGCCTACATCCAGCCGTCTGAACACACTTGCACCAGAGTTGGATTGCACACTAGGACTGATCCGTGTGGGAGGAAGACTGAGAAAACTAGATGGCTTAAGTCAAATGGAGATTCACCCAGTGGTTTTACACCCACACCATAAGGTGACTAAACTTCTCATAAAGCACTTTGATGAACGCCTTCTCCACCCAGGACCTGACAGGGTTTTCGCTGAACTCCGTCGCCACTACTGGATCCTGAGAGGCAGACAAGCAGTACGGCAACATCAGAGAGAGTGTGTGGAGTGCCAGAAGTGGAGAGCCAAACCGATTGTGCCAATCATGGCTGACTTACCTTTAGCTCGCCTGCGACTGTACCAACCGCCTTTTTTCTCAACTGGAGTTGACTGCTTTGGGCCCTTCATTGTGAAGATTGGCCGTCGCACTGAAAAGAGATGGGGAGTCATCTTCAAGTGCTTGACGACCAGATGCATTCATCTCGACCTCCTCAACAGCATTGATGCGGATGCATTTTTGTTGGCACTTAGACGCTTTATAGCCCGCAGAGGCACCCCATCCGAAATCCTCTCGGATCAGGGGACCAATTTCCGAGGAGCTGAGACCGAGCTAAGGGAAGCTTTTAAAGTAATGGAACCTAAACTGCAAGAGTTGTTGGCTAGTCATCAGATCAGCTTTAAAATGAATCCTCCTGCCGCACCACACTTCGGAGGCGTATGGGAAAGGGAGATTAGATCGGTAAAGTCTGCCCTGCGTGTAGTTATCGGGAGCCAATCAGTTCCAGAGGAAGTACTACGTACAGTACTGATTGAAGTAGAGGGCATCCTCAACAGCAAGCCACTGGGATACGTCTCATCCGATGTTGCAGACATAGACCCGGTTACCCCTAACATGCTGCTTATGGGGCGGCGAGATGCCTCACTTCCCCAGGTGATCTACACTCCCGAACCGCTATCCAAGCGCCGTTGGCGACATTCTCAGACCATTGTGGATCATTTCTGGTCATACTACATCCGACATTACCTTCCAAGCCTCCAGACTCGCCAGAAGTGGCAGCGAGAAACCCAGGATTTAACTGAGGACACGGTGGTAATGATTATGGATCCGCAGCTTCCTAGAGCTCAATGGCCAACTGGTAGGGTTGTCAAGTTAATTACCAGTGATGATGGACACATACGGTCAGCTCAAATCAAGGTTAATGACCGCTTATACCTACGACCTGTGGCCAAACTTGTCAGACTTCCAGTACTTCCGGGTGGAAATGACATCGACTCAAAGGACTAGGGAATTTATTTTTACACACATTAGCTATGCTAATCTGGGGGCGGCTGTTCTAAATTCCCTACATGAGAGTATAGGAGAAGGACTTTTATTATGAAACATTTCACTGTGTATGCTGCTGGGTAGCGTTAGTTTCCGCTATTCCGCTATTGTGTTTCCTTTCACTTTCACTGGCCGTTTGCTCCGCCATTACCTCAGGTGTTAATGTGCGTGATTGAATGTGAGTTTATTTATTTATACACAGTTAAAAGTGATTTATGTTTGTTACATTGTTGTATTCAAATATTCAGCTAGTGCAATCGAACTTTACATTGTGGAAAACATCATAATATGAGAGTTATATACAGTGAATCACGTGTAGATGATCGCAGCTGTTAATCCTATGTGACGTTGGTTTACATATAAATAACGTGTCAGTAGTGAGTTGCTGTTTATGTTTGTATAGGCAAACTTAAAGTCATTAGACATACACTGATGTATCTTTTTATTCTGTTTATTCTAGAAAAACCACATTCAATACCTTGTACAGTTAAAGGAAAACCCAGTACAGCTGGATGATGTCAATGTGTGTGAACATTCCAAGATATAAAGAGTTTAACAGTTCCCAGTCTCCTGTCACGCTTCTTACTGGAGCCCCGTAGTGGATGAGCATTCACCTACCTAGATTCAAACCCTACAGTTCGCAATAGTTACAATTAGTTTACATGCAATGAGTAGCCTAGTTTTGGTTGTTGTTGGTGGCGTTATTGCATCCCTAGTTATGCCTACAATGCAAAATTGTTCCCTCGCGATTGGAAGCTCCTGTAGCCGCCGCATACGCATTTCAAAACATCGCGACGTGAAATGCCACAAAAAGCGGTTTGTGAAGGTCTTAGTGAGTTAGGAGTCCTCTCGACTTCTTTTAAGCTGTCCCAGGCTTAGGTGCTACTTTTAGGGCTAAAATACTTCATGAATTACTCTTAGTCAAAAAAATTAGGAGTCCTAAAGTTACGAGTGACACCATGTTCTGTTCTTTAGATAGACAGACGAACACCAGCACCTGCTCCATCACGTAACTTTATTTTAACTGACTTCAGTAACCAAAACAAACACACGTGACTCTGGATATCATCATATCAGATGACCACTAGATGTCCTCATAACCACATATATGTATATCATGTTACAGACATCATCTGAACTGCACTCCAGTATAGAGGACTGAAGGAGACCCGTTTATTTCATCAAACTCTCAACAACACATTTAACATTGAACACATTTTTATTTATAGCCGAGCTTTATGTGCTATAAAATAGATGGCATTCATATTTTCCTTAGACTCAGCGTATATGTACATATTAATGCTCCTAAATATATAATGTCTAAAGATTTCTAACAAAAGGTCTATGATATTCAAGCATGTGTTTGTTTGTTTTGGCTGTGACAGAACTTGACTCTTGCTTTTCTTATTGATATAAAAAATGTCAGTTGCATAAAACATGCTACTTAAAGCTACACTGTGTAACATTTTTAGTTGATTCTTAGCAAAAAACACTTAGTTCTTTCAAAAATATATGTGCTCATTAATGTATATTTACTTCTTTCAAGTAATTCTATTAGTATTCTCTTAAGTTTATAATCTGCCATTGAAAGTACATACGGGTGAGGGGTTCGAATGCTGGTCTCCATGTTGCCCCTCCATCTTGAAACTACATTAGCCAAAGAGGGACATACCTGTAAATTCAAGCTTCGCCTTTTGACTTTTTCACTCAGTGACACCATGACGAATGCGAGGGGGAGATTACTCGCGAGCGCTGGCAGATTTGAAAGATAGTGTGGTGTGTGTGTGTGTGTGTGTGTGTGTGTACTCACATTTGAAAGAGAGAATTAAAACGTCAACGCGACAGACAAATCAGCAAGACCATAGTCAATATTGGAGTAACTTTTCCCAGATGGAAAGAGCTCATGAGGAGAAGATTTTAAAACGGACGCCGAGGTTGCCTGCTTTCTTCTCGACAGGTAATTCAGCCTGTAGTAATTAATTTGTGTAAATTCGAAGTTTTATAGTTGCTTGTCTAACCATAGCATGGTTGTGCATAACGCCAGAACGACCTCTAGTATAACTTCATCCTCGCGTCAGAGGTGAAAAAGTATTGTTTACCTTGTAACATAAATCTGTGCTGCGACGGATCACAGGTGATGAATAGTTTTAAAGGCGCAATTTTTTAAGCTATAAAAAAAAAAGGACACTGTAAATTTGAGTTATTTTTATTTGCTTTTACTTTGTTCACATTGTAACGTTAGCCTAATCTGATTATGCTGGGATAGCCGATGCCAAAGGTGACGTTTACCTCCTGACATCTGTCCTGTAGTTTTATTCATTTTAGACGTACTATTGTTTGTTATTGTCATGGACGAAGTCGATAACTGGAAGCCATGTTAATCTTGGAATAATACGGCCACCATAGGAGTTAAAACGCCCTCGGAATTGAGAGGAACAGAAACTAATATTCACTGGGTAGTCATATACAATTTCACCACTAGATGGGGGTAAAAATCACACAGTGTAGCTTTAAAGGTAGGGTATGTGATTTGCAAAACGGCCAGCAGATTTTGAAAATACACAACTCAAATGGTCCTACCTTCTTTCCTCCAACGCTGGCCCTGACTGGATGGGGGGGGGGGGGGTACGACCGTTTGATTGATGCACTTACTGTCCAATGACTCTAGGTGGTCTTGGAAATGATTGGCTGGAGTTTTTCGAGTCCTGCCCGTTCCACAGATGATTAAATTGCTTAGAACTTTCATTGCTTATTTTCAGTGCTTCTAACTCAGTGGCTGTAAGGGGGTTAGGAATAAGATTTCAAGTGATTTTGAAAAAATGGACAAAAAAGAGAATCACATACCCCACCTTTAAACTCTTAAGTTTGAATATTGTTTATTGATATTGGATTAATAAATACTGCATTAAAGACAGTGGCAGAAACAGAAGCATTGCTATTTTACTGAATATTAACCACAAATGATTATGATTGGTTGAGCTTTCAACAGAAGTGTGAGATCTGGCCATCATTTGAACAAATCTAAGAAGATACACTCTTATTTTCTTGTCATACCCCATGATATTACAATAAATATTTGTTTTATATATATATATATATATATATATATATATATATATATATATAAGGTTATTTATTGGCATCAATGGTGCCATGAAGAGTCATAAAAAGGTTCTTTATAATGGAAATGTGTTTTTTGATCATTAAAATGTTCTAGAAAAAATGGTTCTTCTAAGATCTGTTCACTGAAAGCTTCTTTGCCGAAACAAAAATGACTTATGATTGTACAGACCGATGAACTTTTTGGCTTTGCTTTGATAACTTATATTGCTGAACTAGAACTAGAGTCGTGAGAAAATGAAACACAATGAAGAATAACATCGACTCTCGCCTGTGATCTCCACTTCTCCTGGCGGCTCTGTGACAGAGTAATATTTCTCTGTCAGCTAATCTGAAGATATTTTACACATGTGATCACTTTATCAAACACAAAGAGAAGTTCATTAAGACTAAAGAATATTATAGTTTCAATATTATTATAGCAGCAAACCTCTCCTCAACAACACATGATCTGAGGAATAACTTGTGTCTGGAGCTCAAAGATGAAGATAAAGGCTCTTCATGATCCATCAAATCTTTCCGTTCCACAAATAAAAAGGTTCATTATAGTGGAAAAAGGTTCTTCAGATTATAAAAATGTTCTTCACACTAAGAAAATAAGATCTGATCACTGAAAGGTTCTTTAAGGAACCAAAAATGGTTCGTCTATTGGCATATAACATATTTGAATGAGTGATGTACTAGTGAAGATTGAAATATATTGAGCAAAAGTAAAATAATTTAACACTGAAGAAGTTGTGAAGATAAATGAGAAATAAAGTCCTGAATCTGCCTCTGTTCCTCCAGTAATAACTCGCGTGACTGCAGTGATCTCTAAATCTGCAGCGACTCTCAGACGACTTCTGCTGAGACTGAACGTAACTAGAAGTTTTCTTCCGGCTGTATCGCTGGTTTCTGCAGATATTAGTCGGGTTAGTTGTGGAGAATACTGATGAAACCAGGCGATCTCATATCTGTGGGTCATGTTGCAGTTCAGACTGATTCTGTCCTTCAGCTCGACTCTGAACAGAGTCTCTTCATCTTCAGGAACATCTGGAGGAACATCAACTGAGCCTCAAACATTATTAGATGAAATCATCTGTTATTGTACTGCTGCCATTTCAAGTATCAAATCCAGTTCTGCTCAGTGTTCTCGTATACATGTTTATCTTGTACTCCTGAAACTCACAGCTCTTCCTCTTATTCTGCTCTTGTCCTACACACTGCTGACAGCAGTGATCCTGAAAATTCAGCTTTGCATCACAGAAATAAATGATAATTTAAAGTATAATAAATTGAAAACCAATTATTTTAAATTGTAATAATATATCACAATATTACACTTTTTTCTGTATTTTTGATCAAATAAATGCAGGCTTGATGAGCAGAAGAAACTTCTTTCAAAAACATACATAATAGTAATGTGTCCAAACTTTTGGCCTGCACTGTAGGTGTGAACCAATAGAGACGAAATGAAGCATCGAAAAACAATTCAGCATCACTTCCTTATCGCACAATAAATGGTGTCATAAGACAAACAATCCGGAAGCGGGGGTCAAAGGTGACAACCCCACACCTGTTGGGGCTGACATACAGTCTGTTAAATTTTCTTCTTGAATTATAGTGCTATGAGTATAATTTATTATTATAAAATGCAAAAGATATTGTCACAAGGCTGTAGCACAGACTGAAGACAGGCAAATGAAGAAAGTTAAAACACAACATAAGGGTTCACAAAATAAACACTGGACACTGATCTGAGGAAAAGGAGGAAATTAAGTACACATCCAAACAAGGCTAATTAATTAAACAGCTGAACCAAACAAACTCATAATGATGGTGACCACAAAGGAGGAGTGGGAAAGTGAACAAAGGAAGACAGAAAACTAGGGAATACAAACTAAAAGTCCATGAATACTAAAGCAAACTGATCATAACTGTGACAGATATGTGCATACTTTTTCATTTTTTAAAGGTCAGATTAAAATGAAACTGTAATGGTGAAATACTGAAAAGTCCTGTAAGAGGAGGCAGTGCCTACATACACATCGCTGTGATTGGCTGATTTTACGCTGATGTTCCTGAAACCTACTTTGTTTACAGCAGATTGAGTATATGGTAATAACAATTGTGTATTAATATTAATAGCTAAACATTAGTTGTAGCAAATAAAATGTACACTTCATTCTGTATAATTGTAGTTATTATTTCTGAATCAACACAAAAATAGTTTAAAACTTATAAACTTGGTGAGACTTTGATGAGAATTGGTTTTAATAAATATTGGCCCCTTTCAACAAAATGTTATGCAACAGTAATGGTTGCTTGTTGATGGTGATCGAGTAAATGCTACACCATCAGTGATTAATAATCAGTACACAGTGTTCTGTCAGTGAGCTCTTCCTTAGCAGCTCCTCATGCACTTTCATCTCTACTTTCATCTTGAGTGCTTATACGGTTTAATTTTAACCAGGAACTCCCCAACAGCCACAAGTCCAATAGGGCATGTGTCACCGCTTCACACTGCGTTGGAGGCGTGATGTCTGAAAGCAGATGAGTATGTGACGAACACACCCAACATGATGCTTCTCTCTGTATAGATGACCCCAGATTATGATATTTTGATGTGTAAGGGACATGTGAATGTTGTAGTTATTTCACAAGTTTTGACGCGTATCTTCTTGCCTTGTGTTCACACTCGAAATCCATATAATTCGTTCATCACTGTTTATTCTTCCAAATCAACAAAGAATCACGTTTCATACAGCATAATCATCGTGTGCAGCGGTGTCTTCTCAACAACTTGTTTGTAGAGATACTATACTTACAAGGCAATTTATGCTATAATAAACGGTCAAAAACTTTGTGTTCTCCCAACGAGCATCTGCACTTATTGCATGAGCTTCAAACCTCTTTTACATGTGCTACAAAATGGACGTTACTGAACATGCGCAGTAAGAACAAATATAAAGTAAAGAAGTATATTCAACAGGAAATGACTAATTAACAAATAATAATTGTATCAATTTTACATAATAAAAATATGAAAATATAAATTTTGAAATATGAAATATGGCTCTTACATTTCCGGCCCCTAATTGACAGGCAGGCAGACTGACAATTACCTTTTCAACAAAAACAATGGAGCCATACTGAAATAATATTTACATTATACATCACTTTAGAAACTTTAAGTGCCCATTATCAATTTTGAACTGTCCATTTCTTTGTGTGGCATAGAAACAGTCCTTGATATTGAAGAGTATTTAACAGTCCATTTCACAGATAAGGCACAACTTATCAACAGGCCTTTCCAATGTATTGGTCTTAGTTTTAACCAACACACGTCTTACCAGTCCTTTGTTATCTGGAAATACTTTCATGATTCTACCAAAGACCCATGAATTTCTTGGTGAAGAGTCATCTATTATCAGGACGACATCGCCAACTGCAAGATTTTTCTTTACTTGATTCCATTTTTGACGCTCTTGGAGTAAGGGCAAATATTCACGCACCCATCGCTTCCAGAATAGGTCAGCAAGATACTGAATTTGCTTCCACTTGCGCCGTGCATATACATCTTGTTTTTGGAAAAGTCCAGGCGGTAAGGCTGGTTTTCTTTTCATTAATAACAGGTGATTAGGTGTCAAGGGTTCAAGATCTGTTGGATCATCGGTTGTAATGGTAAGTGGTCTGTCATTTATTATTGCTTCCACTTCACACAGGAATGTATGCAAGCTCTCATCATTAAGTGTTTGTTCTTTCAGCACAGATCTCAGGATTTTTCTAACAGACCTTATCTGTCTTTCCCATACTCCACCGAAATGAGATCCAGAAGGTGGGTTGAATATCCATTGTATTCCTTTCTGCATGAGAGTGCTTTCGATTTTTGATTGGTTCCATTGTTGAATGGCCTTACGCAGTTCAGTCTCAGCACCAATGAAATTAGTACCGTTGTCACTTCTCATGATTGACACCTGCCCTCTCCTGCACACAAAGCGTCGGATGGCATTTAAACACGAGTCTGTGTCCAGCGTATGTGCAACTTCAATATGCACAGCTCTTGTTGTTAAGCAGGTAAACAATACGCCATATCTTTTAACATTACTTCTACCTTGTCTGACTTCAAACGGTCCAAAGTAGTCTACCCCAACATTGGTGAAGGGTGGTTGATCTGGCATTATTCTGTCGTGTGGCAGCTCTGACATCTTCTGCTCTACAGCCTTTGCTCTAATCTTTCTACATGTCACACATCTGGAGAGAAACTTCCTGACAATGGAGTTTGCAGAAGGAAGCCAGAACTTTTGTCGCAACTTTGAAAGCATATAGTTCCTTCCACAATGTCCAATTCTCTCATGAATGTCTCTTAAGATTAAAGTTGTGACATGAGAATATTTGGGTATAATGATAGGATGCTTCACATGCTCAGGCATTGCAGATCTACCAAGACGACCTCCAACTCTTAGCAATTCATCCTGAAGTATTGGATCCAGTTTAGAAAGGCAACTGTTCTTTTTAACAGATGGATTACCCTTTTGCAATGAAGAAATTTCTTCTTTGAATACTTGACTTTGACTGAATTTGATGATTTCATTTTCAGCCCTTGTTAAGTCTTGCATTGTTAGAGCTTTGCAGTTTTCTGCTGTGGATTTTGTCTCACAACTCTGAACATCTTTGTCTTTGGCTGTTTTGCTGCGCTGTATAATTATCTCCTTAAAACGAAGGATCCATGCCACAGCTCTCTTTAATTTGTACCAATCAGAGTAATAATTGATCAAATTGTTCACAGCATCTGTGCCATCCACTGCACACACAAGGTTCACTGAAGCTAAGTGTTTAACCTCACTGTCATCCATTTTTGTTGATAAGTCATGATTTGTTTCAGGCTACTTATTCTCTGGTTCTTTGAGAAAAGAAGGACAGTGGATCCAACTCATGTTTTTCATGAACTTTTCACAAGTAAGTCCCCTGGATGCACAATCAGCCGGGTTCATTGAGGTGTTGACGTACCTCCACTGCTGTGGTCTGGTCGACTCCCTTATAACGGCAATCCTGTTGGCTACAAACGTTTTGAAACGCAGACCTTCATTGTCAGTATATCTCAAAACAGTGGTACTATCAGTCCAAAATACAGATTCAAGCAATTCCAGTTCCAGTTCATCTTTCAGCATTTTGTCTGTGTTAACAGCAACAACTGCAGCAGTCAACTCCATACGTAGAATGGTGGTCTGCTTCAACGGTGCCACACGTGACTTCCCCATCATGAAGGCACAATGTGCGAGTCCATCAGTGTTTAACAGTCTGAGGTATGACACAACTCCATATCCCACTTCGCTAGCATCTGAGAAGTGATGTAGTTGTGCGGAAGTTGAAACTCCAAAGTCAACAGGTTTTATACATCTTGGCACACTGAAGTCAGTCAATTGATTTAGCCCTCGTAACCAGGCAATCCACTTTTCTGCACACTGTTCTGGTATGTTGTCGTCCCATGCAAGCTTTTCTTTGCACAACTGCTGCATTAGAATCTTTGATGGCAATATGACAGGTGCGAGAAAACCCAATGGGTCATAGATGGAGCTTGTGACTGACAGGATTCCTCTTCTTGTTACAGGTCTTTCTTTCAAACTGATTTTGAATTTGAACACATCTGAATTGACACACCATAACACCCCTAATGCTCTCTCAGCAGGAAGTGCATCCCGGCTCAAATCCAAGTCTCTTACATCTTCAACTCTCTCACCTTCAGGAACAGAGGCTAACAATGCACGACTGTTGCTTGCCCATTTTGTAAGATGAAATCCTCCGCTCGTACAAAGTTTTGTGAGATCATTGTACAAGGCAATTGCTTCAACATGACTTGAAACAGACTTTAAGCAGTCGTCTACATAAAAGTTCTTAAGAACTGTGTGAACTGCTTCAACAGATGATTTGCTGCGATTTTCTTCTGCTGTCTTCCTAAGAGCGAAATTAGCTACACTTGGAGATGATTTTGCTCCAAAGAGATGGACAACCATCTTGTACTCTTCCAAGGTTTGATCTACATTTCCATCTGGCCACCATAAGAAGCGGAGCATGTCACTGTCTTTTTCAGGAACTCTCACCTGGTAATACATAGCTTCGACATCTGCCATCATGGCAACTGACTCTTGTCTGAAGCGGGTGAGCACTCCAATGAGTGAATTTGTCATGTCTGGACCCTGTAATAGCTCACTATTTAAAGACACTCCCTGGAAACTTGCAGCACAGTCAAACACCACCCTCAGCTTCTTCTTCTGAGGATGGTACACCCCATGGTGAGGTATGTACCAGACTTGACCATCTTGACGACTTAAGTGTGATGAAGGCACCTTGACTGCGTAACCTTTGCTCAGCATGCCATTCATGAAGTTTTTGTACTCTTCATGAAAGGAGTGATTTTTTTGGAGTTTCCTTTTGAGATTTAGCACTCGCTGGACAGCTGCACTTCGATTGTTAGGCATTTGGACAACCGTTTTCTTGATCGGAAGGTCAATGTAATAGTGACCATTAGAAAATTGCACTGAATTAGATACAGACTCCACAAACTGGTGATCTATCTGTGATAATTCGGTTTTGTCATCGCAATTTCTTTCGGGAAAATCATGATTGTACTGTTGTATCAGCATTTGTTCCACACTCTCCAGGGAAATTCTGTTGACTGTAACGCTTGTTTGTGCACAGTCATGCAGGCTGTCTTCAGGTTCTCTAAGAGGTCCATTCAAAATCCATCCAAGGGCAGTCTTTACTGCATATGGCCCATTGTGCTTACTATTTATTACTCTCCATGGTTCCAGAAGCTTGAACTCCTTGTTCCCTATGAGGATCTCCACTCCAGCATCAATGTGAGGCAACTTCACTTCACTGAGGTACGGCCATTTGTCAACTTCGTGTTGTTGTGGAACGTTTTCCATTGAAACTGGTATGCTCTTTTGTGTAAACACTTTGGAAAGTTCAATGAAGTTGTTCTCTTCCAATCCACTCACTTCCAAGTCAGTGAGCATGTAACTTTCCACTCGTTTGCTTGAGTTCATGGTGCTTAGCATCATGTCAATCTTTCTGCCTTGGACATTCAACTGTCTTGCTAGTGCCTCAGTACAAAAGGTGGCAGAGCTGCCTGGGTCCACAAAGGCATACACTTCCACGCACTTGTCACTTTTTTTTTACTTTATCTTGACAGGTACTATTGCAAGAACACAGTCGTCTCCGGCCCCAGTGCAGGCACTTGTCTCGTGACTCATTGTGGTGGGTAAAGTGGTAACTTCAGTTTTATCAACTTTTACCATTTCCTTCTCAGGAATCTTGTCTTGTGTGGTTAAATGTAACATACTAGGATGTCTCTTTGAGCACAGCTGACATGTGCTTCTTCTGTTACAATCTTTGCTTAAGTGTCCTTTGACTAAGCATCCAAAACAAAATCCATTCTTTCTTAAAAAGTCAAATTTGTCTTTATATGGCTTAGCACCAAACTGATAACATTGCTCCAATGTATGGCTTTTCTCACAGAATGCACAAGGTTTAGTGAAAGCACTGATAACTGGTGCACTGTTGCTTTTCATCATTGTCAAGTCTTTTTGGGCTTCGCCAACCTGTTTTAAGTCAGTTGCAAAACTACTACTTCCTTTTCCTTCTCTTTTCAGCTTAGCTCCTTGAAAAGACTTGTTGGTGTGTTTTTTATCACCTGCCAAAGCATCCAGATCTCCAAATAGTGGGTTTGATATTACCTTTGCTTGACGATCAACAAACTCAACCAACTGAGTGAACTTGGCTCTTCTTCTATTGTGCTCCTCATACTCGTAAGCATGGGCTCTCCATCTTTCACGCAACTTGTAGGGCAATTTTGAGATAATAATCCTCATGTTGGTAGGATTATCCAACTCATCCATGTATTCAATGTCCTCCATTACATTGCGACAAGTAACCAGGAACAATGAAAATGCACTTAAAGATTTTCCATCCTCTGACTTTATTTCAGGCCATTTAAATGCCTTTTGCATTAAGGCTGTCGCAATTTTCAACTCATTTCCAAACTTCTCATGCAAGAGTCTCATTGCTTCTGCATAACCACGATCATTTGGCATGTGCTGGCAGCTTTTGACAATGTCTCTGGGCTCACCTCTAGTGTACTGCTCCAGAAAGTACAACTTGTCAGCATTACTGTCAACTCTGGAGTCAACAGCATGTTCAAACGCCTTCATAAAAGATCTGAACTCAAGTGGATCTCCATGAAACAAAGTAACCTCACGTTGAGGTAAACAAGACATTTGTTGGTTCTTCACAAGCATTGCTGTGATGTCTGTCTGGCGTTGCATCACTCTTTGAAATTCTGATGTATCAGTGTTACCGCACAATGTTTCATTGACTGGTGTTGACCATTCCTTTGCAGTGTTTGTTTTCTTAGGTCTGACACTTGCAGGTATACTTGAGTGAACTGCTTCAGGACGTGATAGCATTTTTCCACCCCTTGATCTTACACTGTATTCATCATATTCATAATGCTCCTGTTTTGGAATGACTACATCGGCTGCTTGGATGGCCACATTTTGATCTGCATACTGTAGTTGTTCTTCACAATCTTTATACACTTTAATTTTAGCATTAGACATTGCAAGAGCCGTTTCTATTTCCAACTTTTCCATTTCAGCCTTTAACTTTGCTTCTTTCATTTCCAACTCCTGTCTTTCTTTTAGAGCGGCTGCTTTAGCCAACAAAGCTGCTCTGTTAGCTTGTTCCTTAAGACGAGCTGATGATGCTGTTGATATGGATGATTTTTTGGAAACAGATGCTGTTCCACTTCCTGACTTATTAGACGTGACCGTCCTGGATGACACCATTGACACACTGTCCATTGGTGAGACTTCATTATCACAGATTTGAGACATCTTAATGCACTGTTTAGTTTCCTCAATCCATGACTTCGCTTTCTCCATGAACCTTTTGCAGCATAGTAATTTAGGCTGAAACCAGAAATCCTGATCAGCATCATGCTCTTCATCTTTCAAATACAGCAACACTGTTGCATTACTTTCAATAAATTCTTCAAACATCCGTTTGTAGAGTTTAAACTGCTTGTTTTCAACATCATTCAAGTTGGAAATGTTCTCCATAAGCAATTCAATCTCATTTGATTTTGCAGTTAATTGTCTCAACTTGCCTCGTCTGGCGTTTATCTGGTTGTGAAGCTTCTCTTCCAAACCCTTGTCCGTTAACGCCCTCTTGCGTTCAGATCGCGTAACAACATCTTCGTCGTCGTCGTCGTCTTTTTTGTCCGCCATTTGTAACACTTCAAGACGTGCAATTTTACTTACAATCAAAGTTACACAACTAACACTTCTTGCAAGCGGTAATATGATCGATCTTCATTCATTCATAAATCCAATGTCCTGCACAGCACTATTTGGCCACAACAAGCGAAGCGAGTCTTTCTGACGTCTCAAGCACGGTCTTCCATTAACGTGCATTGACGTGCGCACTTGTAAACACACTTAAATAACGGAGAAAGTTTTTGACTTACATGTAAGGGACATGTGAATGTTGTAGTTATTTCACAAGTTTTGACGCGTATCTTCTTGCCTTGTGTTCACACTCGAAATCCATATAATTCGTTCATCACTGTTTATTCTTCCAAATCAACAAAGAATCACGTTTCATACAGCATAATCATCGTGTGCAGCGGTGTCTTCTCAACAACTTGTTTGTAGAGATACTATACTTACAAGGCAATTTATGCTATAATAAACGGTCAAAAACTTTGTGTTCTCCCAACGAGCATCTGCACTTATTGCATGAGCTTCAAACCTCTTTTACATGTGCTACAAAATGGACGTTACTGAACATGCGCAGTAAGAACAAATATAAAGTAAAGAAGTATATTCAAAAGGAAATGACTAATTAACAAATAATAATTGTATCAATTTTACATAATAAAAATATGAAAATATAAATTTTGAAATATGAAATATGGCTCTTACATGATGAATCCTTCACATTTTACTAAGTACATATTGTCACAGTTGCTGGTGTAATCATCCACAGTAACCACAATCACTAGTTTAGATCTTATGAATAAAGTGAGTGGTACTTGAGGTTATAAATTATGTTAGGGAATTTCTATGTGGTGTTTGAGTGGTCTTCAGTGCTTGCTATGGTGTTCTTGGTTATTTCTAGGTGGTTGCTATTCTCTATGATGTTCTGGTCTGTAAATATGACTTTGGTTGCTTGTAATCTTTGGCATATTTTGTGCCTGCTTTATCGTCCATCAGGTGCAGTTTGTAAGTCTAATAGATAAGAACAATATTAGTACATCTTCCCTTAACAAGCTGGATTATTTGAGATATCATTCATGTCCGACGTGGGCCAAAGTTTAATACTAATATATTATTGAAATCCCTAAGAATGAGCAATAGTTACAGTGATGCTTGCCTTATTTATAAGCACTGGCTGTATCCATTTGACAAGACTGGACATTAGCACAGTTATAGGCACAGTATACAGTATGGTTGTGTATTTGCTGTTTACTCAAGAACAAAACTGTTCCTGTTTTCATTCAGGTTATTGACCTTTCGCACATGCTCTGTGAGAGGCCTAGAAGAGGAGAACCATACAGCTAAAGGGATAGTTCACCCAAAAATGAAAATTATGTCATAATTTACTCACCCTCATGTCATTCCAAACCCGTAAGACTTTCGTTTATCTCTGACAATGCTTATGCTCTGATAATGTTCCCCAACTCGAAGGATTGTTTTTATCCCGCAGGACAATGCTCCAATCCACACAGCCATGCCAATCAAAGTGTGGATTGAGGACCATCAGATCAAGACCCTGTCATGGCCATCACAACATCCAGACCTGAACCCCTGAAAACCTCTGGAATGATCAAGAGTAAGATGGATGGTCACAAGGCATCAACAATCGCCCAACAGTAATGTGACCGACTGATAGGGAACTTGCCAAGACGCACGGAATCTATGATTGGAAATCAGGTCTATTCCACCAAATATTAATTTCTGAACTCTTAAAGTTAAAACATTAGTATTGTGTTGTTTAAAAATAAACATAAACTTGTTTCCTTTGCATTATTCGAAAATCTTATATATATATATGTATGTATGTATGTTCATTAAGTTTAAAGGTACAATATGTAAGATTTTTGTAATAAAATATCCAAAAATCACTTGCATAGTGTGATATATTTCCTGCAGTTGTGTACTTACAATATCCCAAACGTTCCCAAAGATTTTTAATTTCAGAGAAATTCCAATTGTAAGCAATGGCTCGTCCCTGGTCATTGTCGCCAGTCAATGAAGTAATATCCGTGTTATCCCTGGTTTCCGCTTGTACTGCCATAGTTGGTGACAGACGTGGACAACTGCGTTACGTCTAGCGGCGCGCTCACGCTGTTGTTGTTTCGTTCAAACATTATGGCCATGGCAAGCAGACTTTGGGACACAAGAACTAAAACGAGGATCAATATCAGCGTTTTCGAGATGCCGAGAGCTAGCGTCCACGACTAATTTTGACTTGACAGAGACGCCGCTCTTGCATACTTTATTAGACAGGTGAGCAAAATGTACATAAAACAAATCAATGCTATATAGCTCAACAAATGATTACTGCTAGCTTACTGCTAGTCTCATACAGACAAACTAACACAATAACATTAGAACTTTCAACACACTCATATGCTATTTAGTGTAACGTTAGACCAAGTGAAACAGCGCTGCGTTCCCTCACAAGTTTAACATGTCAAATAAACGGACCTGTGTGAGTGAGTAATTCAGCACTTGCGGTTAGTTCGGTAGAATGAAATGTCTTCTTTATATCTGTGAGACTTGTGTGTGGCGCTGAGATCTGTCTCTCATTAGCACTCGTGCCCTGCTTCACACCTCAGTAATGTTAAAAAAACATGAATGTTTTTTTTTTTGACTTTTTGGATGTCATAACTTCCAAGAAGTTCATGCTGTAAGAGGTGTGGTAACAGATTCAAATGTGATAGTGATAAACGATAGAAGTGTAAAAATAGTAATGCAACAACCATTCAAATATTACGCAATCAGGTTAAGATAATTAATATATATAAGCATATTTAAAAAACTACAAAGACATATCATTCCTCTCAATTCCTCCTCAGTTCTATAGAAACCTAAGGAAAAGGAAGTGTGATCATATCATTTTGTGAGTTTTTTTTTTTTAATGTATAAAAATAATTTCTGGGTGTCCTTTTTTAGGCCACATCCACCAAAACAGAGTGTTTCAAAGAGAGAGTAAAAACAGGATAGAAAATAACCTATTACTTCTAAATAATGATGTTTTTCATTAAAAAAATATTTCTATAATCTTGCTATAAGTGGGCCTCAGAGAACAGTTCATGACACCTTTAATACTAATGCTAGAAATGTAAATGTAGATGTAACCCATATGAAACATAGGGCTACTAAAACCATGTTGTTTAGAGGTGTAGTTCTATGTTTTCCCCACCAGAGAGTGCAATACATTAGAGCGTCATAAACAGACTGTATCAGGATTGGTAGAGAGTGCTACGCGCAGTTTTCATGTTTTGGTAGATCTCTTCCTGAAACCGCGTGTAAGCTGTGAACAATTGCTGGTATGTAACGCAACATAATAGTGTGAAACTTTGATTATATACACGTATACACTGATAAGCTCCTTTATTAGTAGAGCATCAACTGTGAGCACGAGAGGAGCAGCCTCAGTCGGGTTGTTGCTGTTTGAAACTCCGGTGAGTTTAAACATTTCTTTTGCTAGCCTGTTGCTAACCTCAGTGAGCAGAAAAAATCACTGTAAAGTTCAGATACTTAACATAAAAAAACAATCGGGGTTATAAGACTGTTGTCTAATGTTTCAGTGTACTTTGGTGCATATTGTATCATTGTATTTATGCTCTCAAAAGATCGCTAGCTAATCGCTAACAATTAAAGGGGTCATGGCATGTTTTTTTCTTTTCTTTTATTATGTTCCCTTAGGTGCAATTATAGTATTACTATAGTTTTTTGGACAAAAAACGTTTAAAATTGAGTGATTTATGACCTTTTCCCACCCTGTTTCTCATCCTCTGATTCAAACAGTCTGTTTTGGGGGTGTTTCCCCTTTAAGAGTTCAGTGTTAACGCCCACTGTTATGATTGGATAACGTCAGTGCCTATGCATCAATTGTTAACGCCTCCTTGTCAAAACGTGCGGATTTTGCAGAGCTGTGTTTACCGTTACCATAGTAACGGGTGATGCGTGCGAGGCGATGGCGATTGCGATGATGTTTGAGTCGGAATCAGAGGAAATGAACCATCAACACAACTAAGAATGCATCAGCCCGTCCACATAGAAAGTGTGAAACTATTTTGTCAGTTTGACAGCCTACATCTTTTAATAGCCTACGGGGCATGAACATGACGGTCATGGAAACAATAGGTAGGCTAAACTAAGTAAAAACACGGTGATTATTCATAATGAATTAAACTGCAATTAACGTTTTAAAAAAGTTTTAAATAGCCTACATTACTTACAGTTTGCGTCGTCGTTGTTGAGCCCAGAATAGTCCACACGGCCTTATCTTGTACAAAAGTTTTCTGGCAAAGCCAGCATCAAACTGCGATTGTTCTCAACTGTCACTCATCCTTGAAATGTGGAGAACACACGCTTAAATGAACACTGCCGTGACTGGGACGTCACTGCATCCATCTTCCCCTGACGTCTGGATCTTTCAGCACATCAGCAGCGTATATTATTCAAACATGTTGTTTGTCCACAGCCAGGAACAGCACATCTGCGTGACATCGCAATCTTCTTGTAAACAGACCCACTCGCTGCATGTCGACTGAACACATGTGAAGCGCGTGACAGATGCGATGATGAAATGAGGTAGTTATCTTGCGCTTGAAGCGTAGTTGTCTACGCTGGAGGCGGTCATATGCAAACGACTGCTACGTCACTTCGTACCGTGGATCCAGAACGAACTGTATTTAGAGCTTGTTGATTAATAAATGATTCGTTTATAATGGGGAGGACGTCTTAAAGTGTAAATTGCAGGTTCAATTTTTCACGAAGATAATGCAATGTGTTTATTAAACATAAAGATAAGAACCGCCCACCATTGTTTTTTATACCAAAATGCTGATTATAATATGAAAAGTTGGCACTTTTAACAGTGGTTTTAACCGCTCCCTTCCACTAGATGGGGCGTGACGTCATAAGAGGAACTCACTAGTAGAGTTACCGGCACAGTCATAGCTATAGATGCCTTACATAACTACAGAAAAGTTGGTTGTATGTTTTATTTGATAAAAAAAATTATGGATAAAATAACTCAACTGTAAACATACTCGTGTGTGCTGACTTCAAGGGGACCGTGATCCTGCCTGAAATGAGAATAAGCTATTCGCAAAACAAACGGGTTCAGGCACCGGGTTCAGGCACCGGGTTCAGGCACGTCAGATCAGCCGGTCGCAGGTCGAGCTGTTCCACTAAACTCCAGAACGCGTTCACCTCACGGCAGCACATACTCTCCACTGCTGATTCAACTGGGTGGCATAGCCCACACAAACACAGTGATTGGCACATCGATCTCTCTTTTTCTTTTCTGACAATAAACATCGCTAATTAAATCGTGAGAAATAGCGTGGATTGAGGAAGGGTATTACATGACGTTTGAGGCGTCGATGAGACTAGCGATTGGTGCCTGTGCAGTGTGTGCATCTCTACAGCTCTGATTTGGACTGACACCATGTAAGTTAATAATGTCTTTGAATTTTTTGAAAAGACTGGCTTGTTCCCTTATATTATCCGGGTTAAGTTTGCACCAGGCTAGCCTAGACTAGCTCTAACGTAGCTACTCACCAGGACACCTGGCCAACCCAAGCATTAATAACTCTTTGAGTGCCATGGGTCCCCTCTCTCACGCCTGACCAGTTAAAAATTGTAGGGCTGTGGTCCATAAAGAATTTGATGGTTTCTCACATCCTCAGTCGTTCTCCAAATAGCCATAATACAGTGGGAATCTAGCGGAGTATGGGTTGCGAGTTGCTCTTATGACATCATCACCAGTTACTGAAAAAACACGCTACCTTTGAAGAAACCCCAATAAATGTTATTTTAACGCATTTTAAGACAGAAATAATTAAATATATTCATATAGAGCACTTTAATTTACACATTAATTGACTGTGGTGGTTAACCTGCAACTTACACTTTAAGCTATGAAACTTGCAGGATGTTTTAATGGTACAAAGACCTCTTATATACCAAAAGATCAAGGCAAATTTGGTTTCTCATGTCATGACCCCTTTAATCATTGATGGCTAAGTGCCAAGCTAATAGTTTGCATTGTATTAAGGAGGATTTATAGCTTGGTTGAAGTGTTTGAAACTAAAGTGCAATACATTCATTTTTGTTGGTATTAAAACATTTAGTTAATGGAGTTAAATACTAATGGCACACTAATTATTTGTAGCCAACTACAGTGTTTGATTTGGTTTATTACAATGTTAAATGTGTTAGCACTGATAATTTAATTCAATTCATGTTGAAAAGCGTTAATATTAAGATGTGTGTTACCCTAAAAGCAGCTAAGGAAAAAGGATGTTACATATAAATGTGATGATAAATAATTAATTTGTCAATGTTAAGTGCAAATTGTGATGTATAGAAGTTCATATGTATTTAGTGCTAAATACCAGTTGCCATTACATGTGGTAATTCATTTTACAGTAAGCAAGGTATGTCTTTAGCCATTGGTCATACGCTGTAAAATGCACTAAATGACATAATTAAGTTAATGAGATCTCATGTTGGAAATGGAGAAATAGAACAGAATAACTTACTACTTTACACTGCTTGTGTAGGCTGTTTTTTTTGTTATTTTGATCACTACGAGAGAAATAGACGAATCACAGATGGCGAGCCCAGCCCAGAGTGACGGTGGATGGTCGTGAGAACGGTGTGGCCAGCCGCGGGACCAGCCACCGAGGACGTCGGACTAGTTTCGTTTAGACAGGATACAGATAAGAATACACTTACGCTATTAACTCTACCCGGGTAGTAGTACTGAACTTTATACACACACACACACACAAAAGGACCAGGAACTGAACTCTGAACTCAATTTCATACTCCTCATCTTAAAGGAGCATTGAGCTGAAGTGTCAGCTCACACGGACATTTTCTTTTTCTTTTATTACTGAAAGAGCTCTATTTTTGTTTTATTTTATTTTCATTCTTGGTACATTATAGTACTGTGATCATTGTTTTGTTCCCTGATGCAATAAAACTGTCAACTGTTCAACTCAATACTAACTCTTTTGTGAGTCACTCAAGGCAGACCACACCCCGGACCTAGATAGATGTTAGTTGTTCTGGTATTGGTTAGCACTAGGGGGCGCTACATAGACAACAAAGAACAAGACATTTATTTATAGAATGGTTTAGTTATGTGCTTGCAGAAGTGATGTCTTACTCATTCATGAAGGTTTTAATCTCTTAATTCCAATGATTATCTGGAATACAAATAGGAGTTTATATATATATAATAAGGCTATTCAGAAATAATGAAGGACTGGAACATTGAAGAATGCAGAAATGAGATCTCAGACCTAGGAATTATAGTAGTCAGATAATTATGTTATTAATTTAGTTATGTGAAGTTTATCCAGTGCTTTCTGTTGCATTTCCCACAGGTGTTATTTGTGTGCGGTTCACTACGATCACACTGTTCCCATAACAGCTCAGCAACAGATGCTGATTGTAAAATGTTTGCTCATTTCTAATTCTATTAGCCGTTCATACAAGTGGGCATAATATTCTAACTTTAATTTTATTCTAACTAAATTCACGGACACACTATGGTTCTGGTATATGAATATTAAACAGTTCACAGGTACAGGCATACTGTAAATCACCCAGTATCAGAGATCTGGTTAAAGATGAGATGAGTTCAGGCAAGGGTTTTGAGTTTTTCAGAGTTTTGTGAACGGCACACAGCAGAATTGGGCAACTTTTAACTTTTACTTCTGTTGCCGCAGATTATGCAATACTTGTGGTGTGGTTTCTGTGAACCAAGCAGTTTTCACTACTTTCTGCTTTTATTTTTAATTACATGGATTTGTTATTAAAGCCAGTACTATTATTACATGAAAGAACGTCAGTAGAAACTCTTTTGGTGTCTAAAGGTTTTAACAGTCTGTGTCTTCAACCATCTGTCATTATTCAGTCGGTATGGAGTTCAGGCAACTTCCTCTTCTGCTCTGTGAGTATTTTTTTTCTCTGTATGTCAGTGAATTTTACATTACATTATATTTAATATGACAGATAGCTTTATCCAACATGAAACTTCACTAAGGCACTGGATTACAAATGTATTTCCAGAATAAATGGACTGATGTTATTTAGACGCAATGCAACAATTTTTTAAAAAAATTTTCTCATGTTGAATTTTTTTGCATCTTTTCAGTGTTTTGTTTAATTTATTTACTTTCAGTTTGGTCCTGTGGTTGACAGTAATTGCAAATACATTTATCTCGGCAATGATGTCAACATTCAGTTGCTTATACATTGGTTAAAACAGTTTTATATTTATATAATCTTGCAAAATTGCAGTATATTTATCAACAGTTTTGCAATTTAGGTTTAATTCATTAAGTGTAAGATACAGTTATAAGCCGTTTTATTGCATTAAGTGTTTGCATTTGATGTGAATGAGACACAGAGGCAGTTTATTTTCATTCCTCTGTTTGTGATCAGAGTGTTGGCTTGAAGTTCCCTAAACAGTTTTCTCTGCATAGCTAAATCTATCAAATAAATTCATCATCTGCACTCATACAGACGAATTTAGCTCTAGACAAAGTAGACAAGCCTCACGAAAAATAAGAACATTTGAGCTTATAATGGTGTTTCACAAGCATATACTGTAGGCTACTGTTATAATATGTCTGAAAAAGATCTTTGAGAAAAAAAGTTTTTCTCTTTGTGTTTTTAGTGCTGATTTCAAACATCCACTCTGGACACACTAAAGGTGATTATATTTGATTTATACATTTCATCAACACTAACTGTTTCAAGCCAGCTGAAAAATATTAGTGTTACATTTATAGGACTAAATACACCTTATTGTCTATCTAACAACGTTGCCTTTTTTAACATTGTCAGTCTATTATTCACAAATATTGTATATTACTGGAGTCTTGAGACAGAACAGATGATTTCCGTTTCTGAAGTCTAATATGTGAATTGTGAACTGTTTTTCACAACCACTGTCGATTTTCATGGCCGCCGTTTACAGCCTAGCAAAGCTGACGTGTCATTAAAAAGCTGTAAGTCATAATGCAGGCATCTCTGTAACACTTTTTTTACTATAAAAAAAGAAGAAGATTTAGTCCTCATTGGTTTGGTGACAGCAACACCTACTGGTCAGAAACAGTAGTATTCTAGTTTATCTAACATCAACATTTTTAACATCAACAAAACTGCTGTATAGCAACATGTAGGTGTGGAGAACAACACTAAAGTCTAACCTGATTCAGCAAGTATATTTTGCAAAAAGTATATTTATACATTAAAAAAGCACATTGTTTTCATTGTGAATTGTTATTGGTTTACAGAAAGACCAAAACCCAAAGTGACCATTAAACCTGATCATCATGTATTCAGAGGAGACTCAGTCACTCTCAGATGTGACATATATGATGAAGGAGTCACTAGCTGGAGGTACAACTGGTATAAAGACGGTTCAGTCAGTGTTTTCAGTGAACGACAGGAACACACATTCAGTTCTGTTACTGAGTCTGACGCCGGTAAATACTCCTGTAATGGGACAGAGACTGAAGGATCACGCAGATCAAACATCAGTGATGAAGTTACACTGACAGTATCAGGTGAGTTTGAACATCTCTTCATAAACACACACAAGTTTAACATGTTATCAATGAGTGATGTCTCTATTTCAGTTCCCAGAGCAGTTTTAAGTGTTTCTCCTCAGAAGTGGTTGACTGAAGGAGATCCGGTGACTCTGATCTGTGAGGTTAACGGCTCCTCTACAGGCTGGACATTCAGCTGGTTCACTGTAACTGGCCCAGGTCAGTTATAATGTGCTTCATCTGATAACATCTAAATTAAGTAAGGGTTAATGGCCGACGAGGTGTCCATTGTCAGGTATTAATGGACGACGGCAAAGTTTTTATCAAATCTAAAGTTTTTACAAACAATAACTTGGTTTCGGAGATATTTATAGTCCGCTCAGCTCGTAGAACCATTCAGTTTTGTTTTGATACGATAAATTGTAAACGGATACTTTGACTGCCTGTTGCTATGGTTACTCACAGCTGATGACTGCCTGTTGCTATGGTTACTCACAGCTGATGTAGCCAGCGCATTTATTTATTAATCTCGAACGGTAAACAGTCAGTTTCACCAGAACTCCTTTACTAGGTGTCCTCTATCACTTTTTAACAGACACCCTGCAGCCAATCAGAAACGAGTATTCACCCAGACCATGATATAACTGGGTTTATTCAAGTCAACCTGACTAAGGATTACATCAATAACATTCTACCCCAAACTCTTGCAATAGTGCCAGAGATCTGGTGCCTTTAAGATGACATCCTAACATTCTGACTTCATACAGGGATCGGGAATCATTATGAGCTCCTCTCAGACAGCAGCAGAGGAGCTGGAGGAAAGTACACTGTCAGTTCTGCTGATCTAAATCACACTGGAGTTTATGTGTGCAGAGCAGAGAGAGATAAAACAGCCGTTTACAGCAACACACAACCACTGTGGGTCACTGGTGAGTATTTTTCATTTTTGAAAAAGAGAGTTTTGAAACTCAAATTTAACACTTCCAAATTCTAGCTGTAATTGTCTTGTCAGGTGTTTCTCCTCCAGTGTCTCTGATCATCAGTCCCAGCAGAACTCAACACTTCACATCTGTCTCTCTCGCTCTGAGCTGTGAGGACCAGAGTAACTCTGATGGATGGACAGTGAGAAGATACACAGACAGCGGTCGGCTGGAAGAATGTCCATCATCAGTGTGGGGATCACAAACAGGATCTACATGTACAATCAGATCCACTGTCCCATCAGACACTGGAGTTTACTGGTGTCAGTCTGAATCTGGAGAGACATATCAGCATGTTAATATCACTGTACACAGTGAGTCTTTATTTCCATATTTATTCATTTCACTGGTATGTTACAAACAATGCATACGCAGATTGGTGCAGGAAGCATTAGATCAGGGATCTTCAACCTTTTTGAAGGTTTGTCTAAAATAACTAGGCCTATATGTAAAAATAACTGTGTATTGATGTAATTTATTACGATTATACTGTAAATCTATTATAATAATAAATGTTGTTATACAGTCAATATTAGAGCTCGATACTTTTTAGGCACTGACCAAATTGCCTCAATACCATTGAGTATTAAAAAATGTCTTGTCATTCAGTACCAAATTTCATTACTTAAGGGGTAAGTCAGTGAGCCATAAGCATGCAGCATTGATTGCCTGTGGCCAGAACCATTGTGAGGCATCAAGGAAAAACACTATTTTATGGCGGTTACGCTCAGAGACGTGGCTCACACATGAGACTGGTGTGTAACACCATGTCCTAACTACACGCGACGCCACGACACGCGATAAAAGGTATCTTTTCCATTTTAATAGTGTTTGTCCTAACCAGCCGCGACGGCGACACGTGACGATTCTATTTTAGAAACAGTTTCTATTTTTCTGCAACATCGCGGCTGGAACAACAAACACAAAGTGTGGCAATGATAATGGTAGGCTACTGTTTATGTGCTTTATTTAATGTTAAAAGCATGCAATGTGACTTTGAATATCATTTAGTGCTCCAGCTTTGTAGCAATGGATAATTCACCTCAGATCTTGAAATTAAACAAATGGAAACAGGAACGTTCAAACTGTGAACAAACAAGTGTATTTTTTGACAAAGATTATTTTACTAACTCAGCCTATGTATTTTTAATATAGTTTAAATGGTGTAATATTTGTGAATTTGATTATGTAGCCTAGGCCTACTTATCTATTTTCTTGCCAGTGCCGTCAACATCACTCTCTGGTGCTGTGCACTCGCCGCGAGACGCCGCCCACACGCTGCTCTGATTGGCTTTGGGATTTGATTGATTTTGATGCATCTTCAGTCCAGTGTGGACAGACACTTTTTGTCTAGAATTTGTCGCTGGAATCTTATCGCATCGCGACTGGTTAGGACACCGTGTAAGCGCCCCAACCCCCATTGATGTAGATGTGGAAAAGATCAAAAGTGTGGCTACATTTCACTAGACTAGATGCCAACAGCGCGAGGTTAAATATTTGCGACAAGATAACTGCTGCCAAGACAAACAACACAACAAATGAAGCACTTGAAAAATTATCGTTCAGTCTAATTCAATTTTAGTCTAAATCAAATTTAGAGATGTTAAAATGGTGCTGATGTGATCATATTTCTAGGATTTAGTAAGGGAGCTCCTAGAGCCTGCGTGACATCTATCCAACAAAGCATTATCATAATCTAGTATTGAGATCATGAACGAATTAATTCGTTTTTCACCATTAGACAGTATATGTCATAGTTTGGCAACATTTCTAGGTGAAAAAAAAAGACTGTTAACACTGACAATGGGATTATCAAAAGAAAGATTGCTATCAAACATAACACCCAAGTGCTTAACTTTAGAAGACAATGTAACCGTTTGGAAATACAGTTGAGTGTTGTCAGCAAAACAGTGAAAGCTTCCCAACGCAATCAGCTCTTCTGACTATTTGCAAACATTGCATGTCTCCTGTGTTTCTGTAGTTGGTGTGATTCTGGAGAGTCCTGTTCATCCTGTGACTGAAGGAGATAATCTGACTCTACGCTGTTTTTATCCATATATAAGCCCACCAAAACTCAGAGCTGATTTCTATAAAGATGGATCACTCATCCAGAGTCAAACTACAGAGATGATCATCCCTACTGTCTCACAGTCACATGAGGGTTTCTACTCCTGCAAACACCCAGAGACAGGAGAGTCTCCCAAGAGCTGGATCTCAGTCAGAGGTGAGAGTCAATGAAACTGTGAGCTGATTTATTTCTTCATATGCCCTCGTTCAGATATAGTGCATGATCAAGTGTTTGTGTGTCTCTTTTTCAGGGTCTCATTCTTCAGGGTCTCATTCAGACTCTCAGATCTCTGTCCTCCACATACTCAGTTCTGCACTGGCAGCTTGTCCATATCTGATAGTGACAGTCGTACTGATTTACAAATGCTGCAAAATGAGAGGAAAAACACCTGAGTGATTTATTAGAAATCATAATCAACATTAGGCTACCCATATTTAATTGGCCAATTGTGACAGCTTTCTTTTGCTTGCTATCTGGAGGTATTGTGACAATACAAATCAATTCATTTGAATCTGTCCTTTAGCATACCTTTGTTGAGAAACCAATACAGTGAGAGATGAACAAACCTAGCTTAAGTAAAATATTTTGTGTGTATTTAACAGTTATATCTGTTGAAGAAGAAGAAACTTCTATCTGATTTTAAACCAAGAAAACTTCCATGCTTCCTGGAATCACTCACTATCTCATTCACAATCTTGGGCAGAGCGTGCTTACTGTAAAAAAAAAAAAAGTGTTTTAGTGACAACATCATGTTTAACTTTTCATGTTTCTTCTTTAAAGGGGTGGTAATGCCCTTTTCACAAGATGTGAAATAAGTCTCTGATGTCCCCAGAGTGTGTGTGTGAAGTTTTAGCTCAAAATACCCCACAGATATTTTTTATATAGCATGTTAAAATTGTCAGTTTTTGAGGGTGAGGAAAAACGCACCATTTTGTGTCTGTTGCTTTAAATGCAAATGAGCTGCTGCTCCCCACAGGGGGCGGAGCTTAAAGAGCTTGCACTCACACACACATGCACTGAACATTTCTAAAACTTTTAGCCTTTTATGTTCAAACCGGAGTCAGACAATGGTGGAGAGACTCAAGAAGAAGTGACAACATGTAGAAGCAACAGGACATTTCTGAATGGTTAGTTGATGAATTTATGAAGCTGATGTGTAGTTATCTTCTAGTCTTTAATTAGCATATTCTGTCATGATAATCTATAAATCGTGTTCAGGGGGCGGGGTTTATGTAAATTTTAGGGTTGGTGATGTCACTAACCCGGGAGGAATGTGGTGTAGTCTCTACCAGCCGTTTGTTGTAGTCCTTAAAAAGCGATTTCTTTAAAAGCAAATATCTCCCTTTGCTTTGAACTTTGAGCGTTGTAACTTTGCAGATGTTGTTTATACTCAAACAGCAACATTACACACTAACTAAAGTTAGAAAAGTCAAATCATAATCAACCACCCCTTTAAAAATAAAGAACTAATGCTGAAAAAAATGTTTGAGAGCTGTTTGTTGTTAATTCTTGCAGTGTTACTTGTACAATCAGATCAAAATAACTATGACCTATGTCATCTGCATAAATTATTACAGTTAGTATATGCAGATAAAAAGAATCTCTCACATTTTAATCAATTCCTGAACATGCATTTTTTTTTCTATCCAAAGCCAATGACTTCACATGTGATTGTTTTTTTGGTTCTGACTCACTGGTGTGTGAAAATGTTGCCTACTAGTGGTTTCTGAATGTAAATATGAATTTAATGTGTAATATGAGTAATGGCAATTTTGATGCTTAGCAAGAACCAACCTCTAATTAAATTTCCAATGTGTTATGTGTTAAGTCTCGTTCTACATTAAAAATGAATAAAACAAAATCTGACCACTGGTGTATGTTTCTTTTCACACTGCATGAGGTTTATTTTGCATCAAGGCACCATCAACTAGAAATTTGCTGGGTGTACACAGTGGAATCTTTGCCGGTGGAGAAGATCAGTTTCAGTGGTTTTCTTTTTTTCTCCGTTGGGAGAAATCGTGGAATTGATTATGTTCATATGGTTGTAGATTGCATCATGTATGAGAAACTACGAGCCGAGCAGTGTACCTTACATCTTACCAGGCATCTCCTGAGCTACCAATCATTTTTAAACATGTTTAAAGAATTCAGGAAGACAGTCTAAATTTGAGAAGTGTAGCTCTCCCCTATTACCAAATCATATACATACATCATACAACCACTACTAGCAACCTTATAGTGTGCGCATTGAAGGGGGTGGATTGGATTCCACTGCTGCTTCAATGTATATGTAATAAGTGATTATAATCAAGGTATTAATCAATGTTTTTTCCTTCTAAATATCAAATAAGTTGAATAACTTCTCTGGAGATTTTACTTTGTTATAGAAGTTACCAGTGTGAAGTTACCATAAAATCACATTATAAAGTGGCAGTGTAACTTGGTGTCAAATTTAGTATAAAAATAAATATGAAATTTGATACAAAAGCATGTAGTTTATAGAGGAATGCTCTAGAACAGTTGATTTAATGCACTTTTGGTCATAATCCTGATAGTTTGGTGATGTTCTGGTGATCTGAGGGCTCAGATGATCATGTGTTGTAATGCTGTGTGTGTATAAATATCATCGTTGACTTGTTCCAGTGGAGAAGAGCAGGATTAGTCTGGCACTAGAAGCTGGTGTGTGTGTGTGTGTGTGTGTGTGTGTGTGTCTGTCTGTCTGTGTGTGTGTGTGTGTGTGTGTGTGTGTGTGTGTGTGTGTGTGTGTGTGTGTGTGTGTGTGTGTGAATGTGCCGTTATCTCAGTTCCTCACGGTGGGAGAAGATGGAGAAGCAAAGACGCGAGCAGAACCAGGAGTGTGTGAGACACATTCACATCAGGATCTGGAACACACACACAACTCGCATCAAGTCCTGCTCATTCAACACTAACAGTGACTGTGTTTACATGTGCACCAATAATTGGATTCTTCGCAGTGGGGCTCGCCGATCACATTAAGAATATATGCTGATGACCAGTCGTCGGCTGAGCCGCTCTACGTCAGCGCGGGGTTAACGCCTGTAAGACTCAGATCATCTCATCAACGCTTGAAGAACTCGCTCACCCAAAACTGAGCAGTTCGTCAGTGTTTACTCGTCTCTACTGTGCTCTAATGTTTCTGTGAAACGTGAATATACAGTCAAAATATATTCAGACGCCTTCAACATCTCTCACATTATCACAGTTTATTCGCTATAGTTTAGAAAATGGTGATAAAATATGAGCAGAACTCAGTTGATATTTGACTGGTTTTGTCCGTCCTTCTGTTAGACTGTCTCACACATGAATTATGTTGAATATCTGTCAGCTGTTAAATTTAACTACACAATTAGATAATACCAGTTTATTTGAACAGGTTGATGTTTGGACATCTTTTCATCTCCATCACTAAATCATTCCACAATTGAACCCCATTAACTGTAGGGCTAAAACTTTTCAAAGTTGTGCTATGTTTCTGAGTCCTAAAGTTTAATTCTTCACGTAATTCATAATAACCAGTACGTTCTTGGAACCTTATTTGTATTTGGCTTGGTAACAATTTGTGCCTTACTTTGTATAGCATCTGTACTGTTTGAACCTCAACAATGTCACAAAACTTCATGATTTTTAAATTAATCGGATAACTCTTTTTTGCAGCATTACTATTGGTTTTAATGTGCTTTTATAAGTACTACCCCATACCACTGAACAATAATGTAAATAGGGCAAGATCAGAGAACAATATAAAGTATGCAGAGCTTTGATGTTTAAAATGTGCTTTACTTTTGAAATTACTGAAATGCTTCTTGATATTTTAGTGATTATATATTTAATATGAGAGTTCCAAGTAATTTTATCATCTATAATAACTCCAAGGAATTTGATTTCATGCACCCGCTCCATAACAACACCATCTATCTGAATTGCTTCCTGAGCATTGGAATTACAGTTGCCAAATATCATCATTTTGCTTCTACTCAGATTTAGTGATAATTTATTTTGTTTGAACCACGTATTAACACGTTTAAGTTCCAAAGTAACAATTTGACACAGTTGTTGTAAATCGTCTCCCGATGCAAAAATATTTGTATCGTCTGCAAACAAGATAAATCTAAGTATTTGAGTTAAGATTGAGTTATCTGAGATAACTGCGCGTTCGTGCGCTGGTTAAAAGGGGATATGTATCGATAGTAGAAACATTGATCAGCAACGCTGCTATTGGCTGCTCAGCGTGGCCGAAGAGCGCGGTCAGTTTTTCTCCTCAGCAGAGCAAGAACTAGTCGAAGTTTATTCGGAATTTTAATGTTTAATCAAAACGCCAGGGAACACCTCAAAGTCTGCAAAAGCCAGGAGAGAGGGCTGGCAAAAAGTAGCAGACAATTTAAATCCGTTAGAAGTGGCCATGTTAGATGTTTCTATCACTTATTAGCCTATATTTTTGTATTTTAATAATTGCACAATTACTTTGTGCATTGTAATGTCAGTCATCACACTAGAACATGGGAACAAATAAAAGTGAAGTACAAAAATATTCTACATAATGGTAATTTTTTTGTTATATTATAGTCTCTTCTATAAAAGGCACTGTTAAATAAATGGTTGTCTGTTTATAAAAGCAACCAAGAAAAAGGCTGAAAAAAAAAGAAAAGATCTTAGTAGCCTACACTGTAAAATAATTTTTGCTGCATTAAATTAAGGACGTATAGTCATTTCAACTGTTAAATCTTGAGTAATGATGACTGCTTTGACTTGTGAAAGTGAAAACTGATAAACTTATGTTAATGTAGAAATATTTTGCCATGAGTTATTGATCACATTTTTCCCCAGTGTAGTTCATTGTAATGACATTGTGTTTTCCTCTTTTGTGCACTTTTACATAATACACCAACACTTGTATCTGTTCCCAAGAAAGTGGTGGCTGAAATATGTGCAGTAAGTGGACATTTTCTAACTTTCCAAAGGAAAGAAAGTATAAGACTTTGTAATGTCCATTTGTTTCCATTGCACTGGACAGTGAATAAACCCTCTCAGATAACTGTCATATGGAGGAACTAGCCTACCTGCAAGTGCATAAATAACGCCTCGGTTACGACTGTAACCTCGGTTCCCTGAAGAGGGAACGAGCGTTGCGTCGAGATTGACGCTAGGGGAACGCTTCGCGTGATGATGTCTTGAAGCACATGTAAAATCAGCCCAATGGCGTGGCGGAACGTCAGATGCGGGTGACGTCACGTACCAGGAAACTAAAAAGCCTGCTTGAAAACAGAGAGCGGCAGCTTCGTAAAGTCTGAAGTAGCAGCTGACAGGCATGAAGGAGATATGGCAAGGTGACGCAACGCTCGTTCCCTCTTCAGGGAACCGAGGTTACAGTCGTAACCGAGGCGTTCCCTTTCAAGGGAACTCGCGTTGCGTCGAGATTGACGCTAGGGGAACGTCTATACCAACGCCACCATAGCTACAAATGTCTGTCCTGTGTGAAATCACGAAGAGCAGCACTAGGAAGACAGAACATGAGACCCTGGAGTAGAGTCCAGGTCCAAGGAGTAAAATCTGACGAAAGTGTGCGGTGAGGACCAGCCTGCCGCATCACAAACGTCCTGTAAGGACACTCCTGATATAAGGGCCTTGGAGGCCGCCATACTCCTAGTAGAGTGCGACCGGACAGCCATAGGAGAAGGCTGTCCGGCTGCCTCATAAGCAAGCGAAATGGCCTCAACCACCCACTTGCTCATCCTTTGCTTAGACACTGGAGATCCCTTGTTAGGGGACCCAAAACACACAAATAATTGATCACTTTTACGCTACAGGGCAGCTCTGTGGACATAAGCGTCTAATGCCCGGACTGGGCAAAGCAAATTATTAGTCTCCTGGTCCGCATTCTGAAAGGGAGGAGGACAGAAGGCCTGCAATATAATAGGTCTGGCCACGTTAGTGGGGACCTTGGGGATATAGCCCGGTCTTGGATGCAGAAAAGCTTTCACCATACCTGGAGCAAACTCCAAGCATGACGGGGCAACCGACAGTGCTTGGAGGTCCCCTATCCTCTTAAGAGAGGAAATGGCTAGGAGGAACAGAGCTTTCAATGTTAAAAACTTCTCAGGAACCTCCTCAATAGGCTCAAAGGGGGCCAGGGAAAGGCCTTGCAGGGCAATGGACAAATCCCACGGTGGCACCCTAGAGCGAACTGCAGGCCTCAGCCTCCAGGTGCCACGAAGGAAACGAGATACCAGAGGGTCCTTCCCCACAGACATTCCACCCAAAGGAATGTGGTAAGCACCTATGGCCGCCACATAAACCTTTAAAGTGGACGGGGTCAGACCTGCAGTGAACCGTTCTTGCAGGAATTCCAGCACTGTACCAACTTGGCAGTGAACTGGGTCCAACCGACGGTCACTACACCAAGAAGTGAATACTCTCCACTTCAGGGCATAAAGTTTCCTCGTGGAGGGAGCTCTGGACTGTAGAATGGTCTCAACAACCTCAGTTGAGAGACCTGACTCTATGAGCTGGGCCCCCTCAGAGGCCAAGCCCACAGGTTCCACAGTTCTGGCCGAGGGTGAAATATCGAGCCCTCCGCCTGGGACAGAAGGTCCCTCCTGACGGGTAGCTCCAGAGGAGGCCCGTCGAGGAGCGACACAAGATCGGGAAACCATACTCTGCCCGGCCAGCGCGGGGCTATAAGAAGCAGGCAAACCGGGTCCCTGCGAACTCTCTCCAGAACTCCCGGGAGCAGAGCAACTGGGGGAAAAGCGTACAGACGTAGCCTCGGCCACGTCTGCACCATAGCATCCAGTCCCAGAGGAGCTGGGTGCGTGAGGGAGAACCAAAGTGGACAGTGAGACGTCTCTCGAGACGCAAACAGATCCACTTGCGCTTGGCCAAACTCCCTCCATATCAGCTCCACCACCTCGGGGTGGAGCCTCCATTCCCCGGGCCTCAGCCCCTGTCTCGACAGAGTGTCTGCTCCTAAATTCTGGACCCCGGGGATGTAGGCTGCCCTGAGAGACAGCAACTTCCCCTGGGACCACAAGAGGATATGGCGTGCCAGATTGGATAATGGGCGCGAGCACAAACCCCCTTGGTGATTTATATAGGCGACTACCGAAGTGTTGTCCGTATGTACTAGCACATGGTGTCCCCTGAGATCTGTGATAAAGCTCCTCAGAGCCCGGAAGACAGCTAACATCTCTAGGCGATTGATATGCCAGGAACGATGATGGTCTTCCCACAGACCTTGAGATGAGCGACCCTCTAGGATCGCTCCCCAGCCCGTGAGGGAAGCATCCGTCGTTAGCAGTTTGCGACGACAAGGAGCTCCCAACACTGGGCCCTGGGACAGGAACCAAGGTTTCTTCCACATAACCAGGGCACGTAAGCATCGCCGCGTGACCTTGATTGTGCGAAATGGGTTGCCCCTCGGGGAAAACCCCCTGGTCCTGAGCCACCACTGCAGGGGCCTCATGTGCAGTAGTCCAAAAGGTATCACGTTGGAAGCTGCTGCCATGAGACCCAACAGTCTCTGGAACTGTTTGACAGTGAGTAGCTGGCCTAGCTTTACACTTTTCACAGCTGCAAGGATGGACTCTATACGTGGCGGTGACAGGCGCGCCTGCATCGACACAGAATCCCAAACCACGCCTAAGAAAGTGGTCCTCTGTAGTGGAGAAAGAACACTCTTCTTGGCGTTCAACCGTAACCCCAACTCTTTCATATGGGCGAGAACGACATCTCGATGTCGAACCGCCAACTGATGCGACTGAGCTAAAATCAACCAATCGTCGATGTAGTTCATTATGCGAATGCCCTGGAGGCGCAGAGGCGCCAGAGCTGCATCCACGCATTTCGTGAAAGTGCGGGGTGATAAAGCTAGGCCGAATGGAAGAACTCGATATTGGTATGCTTTGCCCCCGAAAGCAAACCTCAGGAACTTCCAGTGACATGGACGGATGGAAATGTGGAAATATGCGTCCTTGAGATCTATTGTGACAAACCAGTCCTCGGACCTGATCTGTGGCACGATCTGTCTCAATGTTAACATTTTGAACTTGAGCTGCATGACTGACTCGTTCAGAACTCGAAGATCTAAAATGGGACGCAATCCCCCGTCCTTCTTTGGAACTATGAAGTACCGGCTGTAAAACCCGGTTTCCCTGCTGGAGGGAGGTACATATTCTATGGCCCCTTTCTCTAACAGAGTGTTTACTTCCTGTTCCATAACCAGAACCTGCTCGGGGCCCACCACTGTGGGCAGGACCCCCATAAACCGAGGTGGGCGTTTCTTGAATTGTATTTGATACCCTTTTTCCACGGTCTGCAGGACCCAACGAGAAACATTTGACAGTAGCTTCCACGCTGTCAAAGATTCTACTAGAGGTACCAGTCTCTCGAGACTGGTTTCTGGATTTTGTTGCTGTTGAGTAGTCGGCTCGTCGCCCTGTAGCGGCGCACCGGCAGGGAACGACTGAACGGACTGCTCTAACACCCTCCTCAGAGGGGGCGGGCATCCCGAGGCCACTACGTTTCCGGGTGGTCCTTGAGATATGTGCTCGCCGGAGACCGCTGCGCCCTGAAACACCGGAGGTGGCAGGGTTGGCAGAACGGTCCCCTGAGGGTACCGAAGGGAGACGGGCACCGTAAAAAGAGGTGTTGACCGCTGCACTTCGGGGGGGACTACCCTCATTTGTCCTGAGCCCTCGGACGTCAGGACTTTTTCCCAGCAGCCTTCTTGGCGGTAATAACGGTCCTCAGATCCGTTCTACCCCTCGAAGGCTGCTGGGTTTGAGCGTGCCCTCCGTGTCCCCGTGGTTTATGTGGGGGAGCGCGGGCGGACACGCTCTGTTTTTGAGTTGCACGATGTTCAGTGCTTTTTTTAGATGAGTGAGGCTGCTCCCGCTCAGCAGCCTCATGAAAAGATCGGCGGGGGAGAAGTTTTTGCAAAGCAGCTGCCTGCTTAGATGCTTCCTGAAGCTTATCAACAGCAGCAGTAACAGCGTTGCCAAAGAGACCATGTGTAGAAACGGGAGAATCTAACAGAACATTTTTCTCTTTGTCCTTAATATCACTGAGGTTGAGCCACAGATGCCTCTCAGTGGCCACCAGGGCTGCCATAAACCGCCCGATTGATTTAGCGGTCTCCTTGGTGGCCCTGAGAGACAGATCTGTGGCTCTGCGTAGTTCAGCAACAGCCTCAGGACTAATACCCCCGCCCTCATCCACATCACTCAATAATTCAGCCTGATAAGCCTGCAGCAGTGACATAGTATGAAGACACGCTGCAGCCTGACCAGAAGCTGAATAAGCCTTGCCCACCAGAGAAGATGTTACTCTGAGGGGCTTATTAGGCAACGCCGGAGTTTTTAGTGAAGATGCCGTCGCTGGAGAGAGATAGCTCGCAAGCGTCTCTTCCACCTTCGGCATCTCCCCATAACCATGCTCTTTATACCCAGATATAGCAGAATAATTCGTGGTTTGTGAATTAAAAACTCTATAAGAAACTGGTCTCCCCCACGATCTCGACACCTCGGTGTGGAGATCGGGGAAAAACGGAAGATTTCGGCGTTGTGGTTGTGCACGTGAGGGCAGGAAGCGTTCGTCAAGTTTACTTTTTGAACGAACGTCCTGTTTATCAGATGGCCATTCAATACATAATCTATCAACTGCTCTCGTCACTACATCCAGCAATTCTTCAAATGCATGAGACTGAGGTGGGGCTTCCTCAGACTCACCTCAACACTAACAACATCCAGTTCCTCAGAACTGGACAATTGCAGTGTTTGTTCTATCATCGGGGCGGAAGAAACCGCAGCGCGTGCTTCCGAACCCTGATGACAGACATCGGGTCTATCAGGTAAGGGCTGAGATAGGGCAGAGCCCGTCTCAGACCCCGCTGATAGATCCATTTGCGAACCCCAGGACTGAGATCGCCGCTGTGCCTCGGCAGCAGCGGGACCCGAGCCCTGGGGGACGCGAGCTTCCCGGAAGAAGCTCAGCCGGGATCGGAGCGAGCGCATGGACAGCGCCTCGCAATGCACACAGCCAGCACCCTCGAGTGCTGACTGGGCATGCTCCTCTCCCAAACAAACAATGCACAGAACGTGAGTGTCCCTACCCGTAATAAAACGCGGGCAGGGATGCACACACATTCTGAACTGTTCGCTGGACATAATTGCTTTCAGTGACAAGACAACAATAAATAGACAGAGACAGATTTCACATAGAGCGCTACTGAAGACACAGAAGCTGCCGCTCTCTGTTTTCAAGCAGGCTTTATAGTTTCCTGGTACGTGACGTCACCCGCATCTGACGTTCCGCCACGCCATTGGGCTGATTTTACATGTGCTTCAAGACATCATCACGCGAAGCGTTCCCCTAGCGTCAATCTCGACGCAACGCGAGTTCCCTTGAAAGGGAACT